>NW_006443124.1:14898260-14908791 GCF_000325575.1 Pteropus alecto
CTGGCCGGGTTCCCCCTGTGGAGACAGGGTGGTTGCAGACAGGTATGCACTGCTGGGCCAAAGGTTCCCATGGCCCCTCCAGCCCCTTCTTCCCAAAAGGCTCAGGGCCTCATGTATGCAACTGGCACCCCAGTAATGAGGCTCTGACCTCATGCCGAGTAGAGATAGGCAACCAAGGCCTAGGAGCCCAAGGCTACATGGTGACTTAGCCTCGTCGCTCACCCAGACCCACTATCACCTGCCTCTGATTGCCAGTCGAATGAGGCCCAAGGGCCCAGGCCCTCCAGGGACTCCTAACTTAAAAGGGCAAATTAGAGGTGAAACCACTTCTCCTATTCACGACATGGGCCGCTCTGAATGGGGCCTGTGGAGCAGAGCAGTGTGCTGTAAAGTCACCTTTGGCCCTGGGCCACCGTCCTCTCCCCGAGGCCCCACCCTGCAGCAGAGCCTTCACTGTGAGAGTGAGCCCCTGGGGCTGCCTGGGGCTGCTGGCTCTGAGACGAGGCCCGGGGGAACGTGGCTGAGCCCACCTGTGCAGCATGGGGCTCAGGGCTCTCCCCAGCCCAGGGGACTCGGAACCATAACCGCCTTCTGGGCTGAGGCTTGCTGCACAGTCGGGGCAGCTCGGGGAATTGAGAGACATTTTGGAGACAGGCTGGCTGGGATTTGGTGGCTGTCACGGAGGGTGATATAAGCCAGGATGGTACCCATTTCCTGGCTTGGGGTCAGGGCAGGGAGGAGGGCCACCTAAGATGGGAACCAGAGGACTTGAGGGTGTGAGAGGAGACAGATGGCCTGGGTGACGAGTGGGCCCTAGGGCCTGCCCACTGCCTCTCTCCAGGCTGCCTTGGGTGTCAGCCCGGGCCTCCATGATGTGAAAGGGTCAGGTGGTGCTCACCTCAGATGGTGGGAGGTGGGGAGCTCCATTGGGGCACAGGTACCTACCTTGGGCCCTGGGGGTCCAGGAAAACCTGGCTGGCTTGGCGTCCCATCATCTCCCTGAGGACAGAACAGTGGAGGCTGCAGCCCTCAGACCTGGATACACTGGCTGGGCCCTCAGGAGGTCAGCTGGCCACCTGTTTGTACTCCCCAGCACACCTGTCCACTCCTGGCACCAGCACAGGGCAGCTCCTCCCTCCACTCCTCGCCCTCTGTCCCCTGCTCCCAGCAGCCCAGGGCCAGCTCACAACACGCTTCAGCGGGTGTGTGTAGAAGAAATGGGTGGGCAGGTGAAGGAGAGGGAATTTGTTCTTCGGTCAACAACTATCTTGTGAGCACCCTCTGCGGGCCAGGCAGACGAGGTGCCTGCTCGGTGGGTCAGAGGAGGCCAAGGGCAAGGAAATATCCGGATAAATACACAGTACCATGCCCAGAAGTAAAAGTGCCAAGATGAGAACATAAGAGGATGGAGGGACGGAGAGGAACTTGAGGAGGGCCTGCTTCAGCAGATGGCTGGGATGAGGAGGGGATAGTTTTGCTGAGACCTGCAGGAGGCGGAGGAGGCCGGAAGAGGTGGGGTAAGATCACCTTGGGTCAGCGTCACCGGCTGTTTGGACAGAGCACGGCCCAGCCTCCTCATTCGAACGTGCTTGTCTAACACGCCCCCAATGACGCTGATCCGCTGACCTTTGGGCCACACTTTAAGAACCAGTGTTCTAGGCCCCCAAGTGGGCACAAATTTGATGTGTTTGAGGAAGGGAAGGAATGAGCGAATGAGCGAATGAGACCCACCCACAGTGAGGACTCGGGTCTGCTGAGGAGCAGGGTGCCTTCCCTGTGGGTAGCCCCATTTCTGCCCCGTGTCCAGCCTCTGCCCTTCTCCCCAGCCACCTCCCACAGCTCCGCCAAGAAGCCCCTACACGGCCCTCCTTACCTTCTTTCCAGGAACGCCAGGCTCGCCCTAAGGGGGAGACAGTGGGTGCAGGAGAGTTTAGAGCCATGTGAGCATTGGCTTTTGTGGAGAAGTGTTCCATGACCCCACCCAGCATAGCCCAGAGACCCCAGCCCTTCAGAAAGAAGCACATGGTGGTGGGGCTTGGGCTCTACTCCCAACCTGGTCCCTCCCAAGCTGAATGACCCTGGGCAAACTACTGCTCTTGAAAGCAGGGATATGACGCCCCCAGCCTCAGAGGGTCTCAGAGGGCCACTGTGACATTGGAGAGGATGCACTAAAAACGCCCGTTTCACAGCTGCTGCTCACTAAATGCAGCTCCTTCTCTCCCCTTCCCCCTTCCCCATGGTTGGGGGTGGGGGGGCTCCAGGTCCTGCAGGGAGGCCCAGAGCCAGCCTTCCCACTGCAGCAGGCATTGCTCAAGGAGGGGAGGAGGAGAGCTGACGCCTGGAGAGGGCTTTAAAAGCTAGCGTGTTTTATTATTCTTACCTGGTGTAAAGGTAAGATAGGAAAGGTTCATTATACTCCTTTACAGGTGAGTAAACTGAGGCCCAGAAAGATGAAGTAACTTGCCCAAAGTCATGGGACCCAGCCTCCTAACCTGCTGCCTGGGCTTCAACGGGGGTGGGGACAAGGAGTGAGGAGCACTCACCTTGGGCCCCGGGGTTCCGTTCGGGCCCTGGAACAAGAGAAGAGAAGGTGTTAAAGGTGATAGTGGAGGCTGCTCCTGTCCTTATCATCTATATTTTACAAAAGGTGACACCAAATCCCAGGGAGGAGGAGGAGGCAGGGCTATGGTTGGAACTGGCCCATGTCTGGGACAGCTTCTTGTCAGTGACAGGTGGACTGCAGGCTCCCTCCCAGGTATGTGCAAATTCTGCCAGGGCTGGTGGCCTGGCCCGTCTCTTCCCACTGCTTGTGGGGCAAGAGCCCAGGTGTGTGCACATGTGCACTCGCACAACCGCATGTAAGACCCCAGGTGGGTGTGTGCGGGGGCAGGGCTTCTGGGCCTGGGACCACAGTCCTGCCAGCCTGGGCCTCCTAAATGCTCTGGGTACTGACCATCTCGCTGTCTTGTCCAACCTTTCCTTTGGGACCCAAAGGACACACAGAGGAGGGCAATGAGAGGACATTGGGATCCCACAGTTAGCTGGGCCCACAGCTCCTGCCGGACCCTGGGCTGGGCTCCAAGCACTTTCGCTCTGGATGATAGTCTGACTGGGGCGTAGATTGGGATTTGGGAATGAGTTTGGGGTCAAGGTCTTAAATGGGGCTAGTGATCCAGTTAGTGTTAAGTTTAAGGTCTCTTTGGAGTAAGGGTCTGGGTTGGGGTTGGGGGTAGAGTTAGGGTTAGGTCTAGCTTTGGAATGGGGATAAGACTGTGGTTGTGGTTGGGGTTGTTTCTGGAATGAGGATTTGGGGTTTTGGTAGGTACAGGACCAGGTCCCAGGTGGTCCAACTCCATGCACTCTTACCGCTGGGCCTGGTGCTCCCTTGGGGCCATCTTTCCCAGTGTCGCCAGGAGGGCCCCGGGCCCCAGGGGGCCCAGGGGGCCCTGGAGGCCCAGCCACTCCTTCTTGCCCTTGGTCTCCCTGAAAGAGATGGGACCTGGCATGACTCTGAGGGTGAGAGGAAGGGGTTCCAGCCTCCAGGGAGAGGCCCCCTTAGATGGGCCACCCAATGCCTTCTCCTTCCTCAGCAGGCTCAGGGAAAAAGGCTTCGTTATTGGTCCTCTTGCCACTTCTTGGTGGCCATACAAAGCGATGGGTCCCTATACCTTGGCATAAGAGGCCAACGGGCCCTTTTACACTCCAGGAAATGTGCCATCTCCCCACCTGCGGTGTGTAGGTGAGAGACAACACACTCTGGGTTGGGAGAAAGCATGTGTGCCCAGGGGTCCCCCTCCTGGAAAGGGGGCTGCACATCCCCTGAAAGGCCTCCTTGGCTGGTCAACTCCTGCCCCTTAAGTGACGGAGGTGCATGCCTGGGCATTTGTTCCCGAGAAATGAAAACTTATGTTCACACAAAACCTGACCACAAATGTTCACAGCAGCCCTATTTGTAAGAGCCCAGATGGGAAACAACCCAAATGTCCTCCAACAGTGAATGGTTAACCAGCTGGGGGACATCTGCCATGGAACAGTGCTCAGCAGTAAACAAACAGGAACAAAGTACTGACACGAAGCCACCTAGATGCATCTCATGGGAATCATGCTGAGGAAAAAAAGCCAATCTCAAAAGGTTACATACTGTGTGATGGCATCTACGTAACATTCTTGAAATAGCAAAATTATAGAGAGGGGTTAGGGATGGGGGCAGGGAAGGAGGTGACTGTGGCTGTAAAAGAGTAGCATGAGGGATCTTTGTGTGGTGGTTGCAAGAATCTATGAGGGTGATACAAGTGCATAGAACTAAATAGACACAAATAAATAAAACAGATGAAATCTGAATGAGGTTGGTGGATTGTATCAATTTCCTTAAAATTGTATCAATTTTAAGAGATTGTACTATGGGACAGCAAAATGTCACCACTGGGGGAAACTGGATGACGCGTACATGCAATATGATTTATTACAACTGCATATGAATCTATACTTCTCACACACACACAGAAGGGCGACGGAGGCCCTCAGTCTCTCTCATGCAGCACCAAATCCCCAACTTGCAGGCTGGTGTTAGTACCGGGTCAGACCTCAGCCAAAGCCCTCACCTCGTGGCCCCACCTGCCAGGAGGGAAAACCACGGTGCCACCGGCATGTCTTGCTGCCCCAGCGGTGCCCGCCCTGCTCTGGCACAGAACATAGGAAGGGACATGCTGGCTCACAGTGCCAGCAGTGCCGGACCTTCCCGTAACCAGGAAGGGAAGAGGCTTTTGTGGGGCAGGCCCTGCTGTGTGCCCGGCACTGATGAGACAGGGTATCCTGGGGGTTGTCTCATCTTACACTGTGACCACCTGGCCAGTCACTGCTCTTGTCCCATTTTACAGATGGAGTGGTCAGGGTCACAGGGGGTAACCACTTGCCCAGGGTTACAGAGCTAGAAAGGCAGCAGCTCCTCTGGCCACGGAGGCATGTGGGCATCATCCATGGGCCCCATGATATGGAAGAGCTCGCCTCTCCAGCCAACTGCACTGAAGTCTTAGCTCACTAGTTTGCCCAATGAAAAGCTTAACTGCAGCTATCAGTGTCCACCACCCAGGTCTTATCAGTCTGACACGGCCAGATCCTGACCAAGGGGATGGAATCCCACCCGAAGTAAAGGTGACTGTGTTTGGTTAGGTCACTCAGCCATGGGTGGTGATGTTGGTGGGTAATTCCTCTTTCATTTCATGTTGTATCAGGAAGAATTTGAAGGCACCCTGTTCCCTGTTGCTCTCATCACAGCTCAGGGATCAGATGGGTGAGGTCTAACCCTGGAAATTCAGGGTGAGTCGAGGGGAGCACGCAAACCAGCAGGCCTGGATACGCCACTTGGCCAGTCTACCTTGAAGATGCGGCGATTGAATAAGTGATGGTCTCTACTTATGAAGCCCGGATTGAGCCGTGGGAAAACCATCTGCAGCAAACAGGTCATGTGGTCAGAGAGGCAGGAGGTGATTTAGAAAGCCACAAGGCTATTTGTGGAGGCATGTACCCCAGCCCCGAGAAAGGCAGCTCAGTGGTTGCGAGTGGCAGACTGTGCTCTTCAAAGGCGCTGCTACGCTCGCTCCCATCCCACGGGCACCTCTGCAGTGTGACCTGGCTACTCCCCATCAAGAGCTGGGGTCTGTCTATTCCTCCCACCCCTCACTTGACTCCAGGTGGGCCCTGTGACAGATGTGACCAATAGAATGCAGTGGACGTGATGCTGTGTCTATTCCAGATGTAACTCTTAACAAGCCTGGCAGTCTCGGCTTCCTGCCTCTTGGAATGCTGTTCTTGGGAGTCCCCTACATGTGCACTGCTGTGCAGGGAGAAGCCCCAGCCACACGGAGTTCCTCCCCGGCTGAGCTCCCAGGGGGTGCCATCACCTTTGACTCCAGGTCCCAGTGCCTCTGCCTGCAACAGGAGAGACCTAGCCAACGCAGGGTATCCTGAGAGATAGTGGTGCATTGTTGTTTAAGCCATCCTTGGGGGCGGAGGTTGTTTCACAGGGGCGAGACCACTGGGACAACAGGGAGTTTACCCGTGAAGTGGGGAGGGGTTGGATCCTCCAGGCTCCAGGCTGAGGTGTGAGCACGCCTGTAGGGAAGATCAGCTTCCACATCCAACGGAAAGCAAGCAGGAGTTTTCAACGCAGCCACCAAACTTAGGGTGACTTCAGGGACATCTCTCCAGCTTTATGTGGCCCTGCCCTCTCCCTCCTATCAAAGGCCCAGCACAGAACAGCTGTGTCTGGGGAAGGGCAGGGAACTCAGCCTGGCCACCCCCTTTCCTGTTCTCTGCCCCCAGCTCACGACCACCCAAGATGTGGGCCCAGATGGCCTCATTTCACAAACTGGGCTCAGAGTCACAAGGTTGCAGAGCAGAGCTGGGACTGGGACCCAGCCCAGCCTGACTGCAAAGCCCCAGCTCACGCTCTCTCCGCGCAGCCACCCTTTCCCTTTCGTCCCCACATACAGTGCCCTTTCCTCACTCACCTTCCACTCCACTCCCCCCAGACTTGGCAGACGCTCGCTGTAGGTGACCGGCCCACTGGCTACAATTTCCACCCCATGACCTTCTTAAAGACAACTGGGAATACGCCACTTTCTTGCCTTTCTCTGGGCAGCTGGTGCCCACCTCTCAGCCTCTGCAGTGAGGCTGCCACCCCCACCCAAACCACTAAGGGACGCTTTGCCAAGACCTGCTTTTGTGGGGGCCATTCTACCTAAGGTCTACACTCTCCTTCAGCTTCTGTTGAGGCGACTGACCCCCACCCTAACACCCGCTGAAGGTCAGTCTCTGGTTTGGGACCAGTGTGAGGCCCACTGTCCGCCCATCCAGAGTGGTAAGTGTGATGAGAGGTCTGCTAGAGATGCCCCGTCTGTTCCAGACCAGGTGCCTGGAACTCTCACTCAGTGGCCATTTAAATGAGACTTTGCAGCGAGATAGCCGGCGGGTGGGGCTGGGGGCTGCTCACTCACCTTCTATGATAAGCTACAGGGGTGCCTTATCATAATATAAAACAAACCGTGTGGGTAGGTGAGGGGGTCTTGCTCAGATCTTACCCGGGGGCCAAAGTCTCCTGGTGCACCCTGGGGACAAAAAATAGGGAGATATGTCACCACTGCTTTTATTATTTCTTCACATATATTGAGTATTTACTCTGTGTTCGGAGCTTCGCATAAATTCCATTTTTTCAAAAATCACATGCACGCTCTATTTTAGCTCCATTTCTCATGAGAAAACAGAGAGGCTGAGTAATCTGCCCAAGGCCATACACCTAGCAGATCCAGGTGGTCTCTGACATATCACCAGCCCCAGCCATGGTGGACCAGAGACAAACCGCTCACACTGTGTCCTCTTGGAATCTCCCAACCGCAGAAGAGCGAGGGATCATTATTAGTTGATTATTGGTTTTAGGTCACCAAGTTTGGCGGCAGTATGTTATGCAGTGAATGATGCCAAGGCACCAATTTCTCTCTGGTTTCAAAGCTCCTGCTTTAATCATTTCTAAGACTTGGAGGCATCAGCTAGAACCAGCAGGAAGGCAATCACTGCACCTGCCAGCTGCACCAGAGTCTCATGGTCTGCAAAGAACACTCAGATCATTACCTCAGGCAGTTGTCTCTAGGGATCTATGAAGTTGCTTTACATTTGTAGATGGGGAAACTGAGGCCCAGAGAGCTGGGCAAGTCATTGAAAGCCACACAGTTGGTAGAGCTGGAATGCAAATCTGAGGCTGTGAAACCAGATCCTGTGCCTTGGTCAGTGCTGATTGGGGACTGGGACACTGGCCACCCTTAACTAAATGACCCCCGGTGGGGTAGGGGGTGCATGGCCCAGCCATGTCCCCCTAATTCGTGCATAGCTCTTCCTTGGTCCTGCTACACCTGGGTCTGCTCTGGTTCCTGCCCGCTGATCCCACCATGGGACACACACGTCTTCCCTCTCTCCTGCTCCCTTATGAAGCTCTTGGAAGTCTCAGCCCTCCAGAGCTGTGGCCATGACATTTAGCACCAAATGCCAGGGACGTCCTTCTCACAGGGGGTTCTGAGGATCCCAGGGGCTGCTCTCTGCCATCTGTTTTCTTGGCAGGGGTGTCCTCCCCACAAAGAATGTCATCAGCAGTCATTGTTCAATTCCTAGGCCTCTCCTTGCACCCCAACCCCCGTCCCTTTTCATGATTAATTACTTGAGAACTTGTCATTCTGGGCAGACTGTTCTGACTTTTGTTACATTACGCTGTCAAGGGAACTAAGATTCAACCCTCTGGGCACTTTAAATTGTCAAATGTAAGCCTTATAACCATTTGAGCAGGTGGCTTGCTAAAATGCCTTTACAAATGGTGTAACCAAGGCTCTATGAGGGATGTGACATGCCCAAAGTCATGCTTTGGAACTGAGGTTTGCAGGCATTTGTCTGGATCCTTCCTCTGCCTATTGCACCTTGGACACAGCATTGCTTACCTTTTCTCCCTTGGGGCCTGGAAGTCCCTGGAGAAGGAAGGTGGAGAAAGAACAGGAGTGAGTGAAGAGGACTAGGCTGGAGCCCTTCTGTTTCCCTAAGGCTTTGAGGGCAGAAGGGCCCATGAAACTGAACAGAGCTGTGGGTGGCTGAGTGGAGAAACACACAAGCCTGTTAGCCTTTAAGGAGGCTGCCCGTGCTGGCCCCAAAGAAGTGCCATACCTCAGTCCTCAGTATGAGGGACTCGGGGGACTGGGTGGGGGGGGTCACTGGTATCCTCTCTGGACCGGGGCATAGGCGCTGGTCACTCCCCTTCAGAGAGCAGAGCCCTCTCTGCTCAGCACCCCTGTGCCCGAGTGCGGGTGAGGAGGCCACTGTTCTCGGAGTCTGAGGGGTGTGAGTGTAGGGTGGCTCTATGCAGGCCACAGTGGCTGGCATCACTCAGTGGCTGTAGGGCAGTGTTTCTCTTCCAGTCCTACCAAGTATGAGGCCTTCTAGGGAAGAAGGTCAGGCCACCAGGTGACAATGTGGGGCTCAGAGTCCCTGGGGTTGGGGCCAGGTTGGGGCGGGCCTGTTTGGGTCCAGCACTCTTGGTCAGGGACTGACCTGCTCAATGGCCTCTATCCATTCCCAAACCATCCATTATCTCTTCAGCCAGTAATGGATTTGATTGTCCATTCATTCAACAACTCGTCTATCTAGGCAGTTGGTTCTTTCCTTCATCCCTTAATAATGCACACATCATCAGTCAACTCATCAATCATTTGTTAGTTCATTCATTTCTTCACTCATCTGCTTAACCGTCATGAATTTATCCACCCACTAAATCACTTACTCTTCCGTGCATCCAACTATTTCTACAGTTACGGATTCATTATCTCATTTGATTGTCCTTCCATCGATCCTTCCTTCCTTCCTTCATCCATCAGCCCATGCACTATTCATAAGTTCATTTGTCTGTCTATCTATCCATCCATTCACCTATTTGTCTAACCATTCATCAGTCCATTGGTCCGTCCATCCATCCATCCATCCATCCATTCCTATTTGTCTAACCATTCATCAGTCCATTGGTCCATCCATCCATCCATCCATCCATCCATCCATCCATCCATCCATCCATCCATCCATCCAATCAGCTAGCCATCCCTCCTTCCTTCTATTCATCTATCCATCATCCATTCATCCACATCCAATTATTTATTTAATTGTGCTATCTCCCTGTGCACCTTATTCATTCTGCTGAAGATGCTCGTGGACCACAGGCACCTCAGCTCGCTGCCCACAACAGAAGTACTGAGACTGTATGGGGGATGCTCTGCACCTGGGGCCTGCTGGGAGGGGCTTATTTGTTTTGAGGGCTCAGTATATGCCAGGAATGGTGCTGTCTACAGTTCTCCATGTCCCCAGCATCACTGTGGGGAGGAATAATGTGCCTCTTTGACAGATAAGAAGCCTCAGGCTTGGGAGGTGAAGAGGCCTCCCAGGTGGCTTCTCTTTGTGCTGAGCCAGGTTCTCAGTGGCCCCTTCCCTCCGGTGCCCCATGGTAGCTTGCAATCCCATAGTGGCAGCCCCATACTAGGATCACCTAGAACTGCCCTGTCATCACTTACAGGCTTGCCATCCAGACCCAGTGGCCCCTGGAAAACAAGAGAGAGAGAAAGAGTGAGAGAGTGAGAGAGTGAGAGAATGAGAGAGTGAGAGAGAGAGAGAGAGAGAGAGAGAGAGAGAGAGAGAGAGAGTGAAGGAGAGAGAGACACTGATGTTAGAAATTACACATGGCAAGGCATTTCCTCTGTGTTATGACCCCAGAGGCACTCCTGAGTGACAAGAGACCAAAGCCTGTCCTGGGTACATTTCATGCAGATTTGGTGGTGGTGGGTGGGTGTCTGGATGTTGTTTGCTGCCCAGAATCCCCTCCTCTGACAGCAGAGTCCCATTTCTTTTCCAAAACCATCCTGATCTCCACCCGTGGGACTTGGGCACGTGACCGCATTCCCTTGGCCAGGGCGATTGGTTCAGGAATGAGCATCATGCTTGGGACTTTGAAAGG
>NW_006443124.1:14909799-14929662 GCF_000325575.1 Pteropus alecto
CACGCTGTCTGTCCCTGAGCTCAGCATATATTCTAACTGTCCCGTGTGATACGTGTATTGTTAATGTATGGTCTACATAAGTCCTCCAGTAGATCAGAAACAGGGTCTGATCTCCACGTTCCCAGTGCTTGGATGAGGCTTGGAATGGAGTGTGTGCCGATTGGTGTGCGCTGAGTCAAGCCAAAGAAAGGTGAACTATGTGCAAATGTGCACAATAAACCATGGAGAGTGGAGGGGCAGACAAAGGGTTGTGCCAGTTCCAAGCAGAGAGGGGGCATGTCCAGCTTTGGGGGGAACTGGAAAAGAATAGCGGGCAAAGCCTTGAGAAAGTAACATTTGGGGATTTGGACATAGCAAGCACACGCACACTCACACAAGCTTGTGTGGGGCACCGTGGGCGGAGAGAACCACCCAGAGAAGGCAGGGAGGAGGGAGCAAGAAGGCGGCCAGCTCCGCCTTAGCACCGACCCCCACCCAGGTCTCTCTCACAGCCTGAGGGGGTGGTCGCCTGTCACCCGCTGTGGTCCCACTGCTGTGGCTGCACTCCCTGACCCAGCATTGGGATCCTCTGTGGCCAGGACCAGCCTCTGCCATTTGGTTGCTCTGTGTCCCTGGTCTCCCCGAGCTCTCTGTCTTCTTTCCCATCTTCATGCTTTCACTTGAGCTGCTCCCTCTGCCCGCAATGTCCTCCCCGGCTCCTGTACCTGGAGAGAGCAACGTATCCTTGGGGACACTCTCCTGCTCTAGGAAGAATTTGCTGGCTAGGGCAGAGCTGGTGTCTCCTTCCCTGGGTCTGGGCACAGCCTGGGAGTTGGTGACCCTGCCTCTGGCTCCAGTGGTAAATGACCAGTTTCCCTGGCATGACCTCAGACTGCCCTGAGCAGAGACAGCCAATCTGCCAATGCCCTGGAGGCCGTGAGAGCAGCCACCCCTCAGCGGGCTCCTGCCACGGCCTTGCTCCAGGCAGGAAAACGGCAGTTTTGAAAACTGGTTACTTAAGTGCTTATGGGCCACCAATCTCACCACGGGGAGAGGGTATGGGTGTTGGAGTGATGGCCTGGGGGCAGCCGGGGTCCCCTGAGGAGTGGCCCATTCCAAAGTCTTGGGGATCCAGGCCCTGGGGCTCCTGACCAGCCCCAGCCACAGGTGCAGTTCCATCCCCGTCATTTGAGGCTCACAAGAGTTGTCCTAGCTGGCTGGTCTCTTGGGGTTCCTGCTCTCGTGACCCCAGAATTCACATGCCCAAGGCCTCCTCCCTTCAGCAATCTGATAAAATTGAACATGGCCTCTCTTCCATCTCCCATGCTCAGGCCTGCTAGGCCTCCTCAGGGCTACATCCCCTGGGCATCTCCACTCTGGACCTCTCACTTCGGCCTGGCCTTTCAACTGTCACAACACACACGGGGGCCCAGGCCCATCCTGGGTCTCTTACAATGGCCCGCAGTCAGCATTTGTCATCACAGCAGTCCTGTGAGGGAGATGTCACCATTCTTGTCTTATAGAGCAGGAAACTGAGGCCCAGCAAGGGGGAGACCTGGCCCAAGGTCATGCAGCCAGAACAGCCTGAGGCTGGAGCCAGACAGCACTTCAGTTCCATGTCCTTCACTCAAGCCCCTACAGTGACCTCACGTGGAGTCCAGCCTCTCTCACTGCTCCCCCACCCCCAGTCTGCCCTTGTATGCTGCTGTTCAAACCTTCCTTACTCCATCCCACTGCCCACTGGAGTGCCCAGCCACCTTGTCCAGTGTGGCTGCCACCAGTCTCTATGCCCAGATCCTGGGTGTGCCCGTGCGTCCCCCTGAAACGAGCCCAAATGCAGTGCAAGTTTTGCTCCTGTATAAGTCTGCATGGATTTAAAAAACCATAATTCAGCCCGAAATAAAAAAGAGACTAAGGTGCAGCTTAGAACTAAATCAGGCTGTTCCCCTTCATGTGCCAGGAGGGAGGACACAGTGGGCCTCACAGCTAAGTCACCGGCAGTTGGCTGGGGACGAGAACCGGCCTCAGGGCATGGATGGGGTGATGAGTTCAGGGTGTCTCTGATAAAGTCCAGGACACAGAGCAGAGATGGGTCTGAGGGAAGAGGGCATCCAAGCCCTGGAGACCACAGAGGGGGAGACTCTCCGCAGCATGTCCACAAACATTCCTCCCTTTGGATTTGACTGAGCCCTGCCAGACCCTTCTCTTCGCCAGCCCTCACCACAGCCCTGGGACGCAGGCACCAGCCCCATCACGCAGACGAAGAAGCTGAGCCAGTGAACTGTCCAAGGGCTGAAATCAGCCTTACTCTTCACGCAGTGCTCCCTCTCTTGCAGCACGGGGTAGAGGGGGTGACAGATGGCCATCCTGGGGGACCTGGAGTATTAGAGCCTCACAGGCCTTGCTTTCCTTTGGTTATTCCTACTATATCTGTCTCTCCCACTGAGCAGACCCTACCTGGGCAGGGCTATCTGGACCCTCTTTTACTTTGATCCTATTCCAGAGAAAGTGCTGGGTCAGATGGATATCCTTGCTGATTGATATCATGCGTCAGGCTGTTACCTGTACCCAAGCCGTGCTCTCCCACCTCCCCTCCACTGCAGTGTCCCACCTCTACCTGGAGAACTTCTACTCATTCTTCAAGGCCCAGCTCAAATAGCCCTTCTTCGGGGAGCCTCCCCAGGGAGAAGCAGCATCTACCCAACCTGTCTGCTGCAGAGCTGGGTCTCCATCCTTCCAGAGGAAAGTTCTATGGCTGAGCTCTGGGAGGCACAAGGAGCAGTCCGAGGAGGCTGGCTCTGGATTCTGACACACCTGGGATCAAATCCTGGCTTTCTCATACGCCAGCTGGTCACCCTGAGCCTCATTATCTGTGACAGGGAGCTGGGCTTCCTTGCTGACCCATGAGTGTGGCTTCTGCTGGAAAGGTGTCAAATGCACTGAGTGAAAGGTGCAAACTGGGAGGAGATAGGATGCAGCAAACCTCCTTTCCTCCTCTCCAGGTGGCAGTGCTGGCACCAGTGTCTGTGTGACCCTTTAAGAAGAATTCCTGCCTGATGGAAGCACTTATAGAGCAGAAACCCTCCCTTTCTTACTTTTAAAGCTCTCTATGGGCTGGACAGTGTACACGTGTGGGTCCATCTGTCTTCAGGTTGCAGGGGGATCTTGTCTTTGGTCCTATGAGGCATGTCATAGCCCCCCTCAATCTGGGTTCCAGGAAGCCCCCGCATGTGTGAGATTTTGGGTAGCATCCCCATGACCCTTCCCTGACCAAGAGCTGTAGTCTCTCCCCGACACTGCTCTGCAGAACTTTCTAGAATGCAAATCTGATCATACTGCTCTCCTGCTTGAGCCCCTCTGGGAAGCCTCACTCCTGAAGGATGATGTTTAGACCTCTCAGTCTGGTATCCAAAGCCCTCACCCCAGGCCAAGCACTGAGAACGTGTCCTGGTTCGGCCCCCTCCCTGGCTGGGGCTGCCTCCGGTCTGCGGCTGGGTCCCCAGGCCCAGGTCCAGGATGGCTGCTTGGTTGACATGCAGCACGCAGAGCTTGAGGTGCCCTGCTTTTCTAGAAGTCTCCACTGCAGAAGGAGCCTGTGTGTGTGTGTGTGGGGGGGGAGGGGAATCTCAGTGCTTACAGCTGTCCCTGGAGGTGTTCTGATGACCAGACCTCAGCTGCCCCTTCCTGACAAGAGACAGGGCCGTTTGTCTTTTGGGCAGGATGCTGCCCTCTGCCAGCTGAGATGGTCCCTGCTGGGTCATTACAGGTGCAGCCTTGGTCCCCAAGGCCGCTCTCTGGTGTATGAGAAGCCCCATAAGACGTGGAGAACCAGCTTTCCCACCTGGGGCTCTGCCTATATTTGGGATTGCAGAGCTCTTGGCTCCTAGGACTTGGAGTTTTAAAAAAGTGAATTAAGTCTCTATTTTCTGAACAGAGGCAGAGGGTGTGGCATGAGCAGTGCTCCTGAAAAGCCCACCACAGGGCTGAAGGAAAGTCAGCTGCTACTCCCTGGGAGCTGGCTGGATCTGACGCGGCAGATTCCCACGACAAACACAGACACCCCATGTAAATATTTACAGAGCAGAGGGCACAGCCTGACCTTGAGGGTGGGGCCCACCCACAGCTGTGGCCCTGGTTTGTGGACGTGGCTCTGGGCTCATCTCTGGTGACACCTGAGCAAGAAAGACCCCTGACTTCTCTGTCTGGGAAATAGCTGACCCTTAGAGAGGCCGCTGGGTGACCAGTGGTCACTGGTAGTCACTGAGGTGGGAACTCGGAGGTGTGGGTGGAGGAGGGAGGCAGCCTGCTTTTGCAGTCAGTCGACCCTGCCAGCGGGGGCGGGGGGCTGGGGGCAGTGTTCTGATCTGCCTGTCCTGGGCCCTGCCCACAGTTACCCCGTGTGCTGCCTTTCTCAAACTGGTGTCCCACAGAATACCGCCCCACAGAGTGTTAACAGGCTGGCCTGGGGAAGGGCATTCCACGATCAAGTAAGTATGAGAAACACCAGATTACACACTGTGGGATAAGCTTCTTTCTTGCAAGCTTTGTCTGATCCATTATCCTGCTTGTCGCCTCTGGAAGAGCTGCGTTCCCAGCCTCACGGGATTCTCATCTCGGGGCCTGGCTGATCTCAGCAAAGCAGCTGAGGGCTGTGAGGACCATCTGTGAACCGAGTGTTTCCATAGTTGGAGGGAGTCCTGAACCTGGCTCTGGGTCCTCTGAGAGCAGCAGAAACACCCCAAGGGAGGGCCAGGGACTGGTCTGAAGGGGACAAGGACAAACATGGAGTGGAGCGCAGGCTCAGGCTGCACCAAGGCAGGGCAGGGTCTCCGCTGAGTGTCCCAGCTGGTGACAAGCTGGTTCTGAGCAGAACGGGGCCGCTCGGGGAGGTCAGCAGCCGGTGGAGGCCGCCCTTGGTGGCGGTGTTCTATTTTGTCACAGCAGCGCTCCCCTACCCCAGACCGTGGGGTGCCCCTACTCGTCTCCCTGTGTCTCTCAGGAAGGAAAGGCCCTCAAGCAACCCATGGAGTGGAGGCAGGGCTTAGGCCTCGTCTGGGGTCAAAGCCCCTCTGAGCCTCAGCTAAGTTCAGATGCCACAGCATGCTGTGCCCCGTTCCTGCAGCCTTTCTCCCTGGCCTGATCGAAGCCTGGGGATTCATCGGCAGTTTTCAAAGCCAAACCTCCCGGCTGTTTATAAGCCTGGTTCTGCTTTCAATCACTCTTTTTCCCAGGACATTTGGGCCAGGCGGCAGGCCCCCATTACTGGCTCAGCCCTGCCTCACTCACAGATTGGCGTGGCCTTGAGCCTCCACATGCTCTTCTGTAATTTGGAGGTCATGCCCATCTCCTCTCAAATGACTAGTTCTGTGGGTCCCAGTCAGTCTCCTTTGTCTCCTTCTCTCAGACCAACCTGAGACACGAGACCCTACAGGCAAGCTGACACAAAATTGGGGTCTGCATTGCCCCTGGGTGGGGGGAAAGCACTATGGAGTGTGGCCCTCCCAGTGGCTGGCAGGGGGATGCCAGGCAGACCCCTTCGTGGGTCTGCTCACTTCTCTCCCATTGTGGAGTATTTCCTGAGTATTTCATGAAGTCATCTTTTGAGAAAAATAAACAAGGTGGCAAAAGAGGGGAGGTTTCCTGGTGAAATAAGTTTGGGACATGGGGTATGCCGGCTCTATCGCTGAAGCTTCTCTGCATCCCTCAGGAAATGAAGGCTGGTGTGTGAAAAGGGGAGCCTGCAGCAGAGGGGCCATGCTGATGTTCACTCCACCCTGGAGTGGCTCAGGAGTCCTGATCCATCAGTGAGAGTGTCTGTTGAAGTGAACTCGATCAGTGAACTGGCAGATGCAGACGGCAGTAAATGCTCACACCAGCCAGAGCTGGGTGACTGTCTTGCTTTCTGGTTGTAATTAATGCTGATGGCTCCTGTCAGGGAATGAAGCCCTCGAAATGAGGCCTTTGGATGAAGGGGCTTACCAGGCTTCTCAGTCCAGGGCCCAGTAATTATGGCCCAGATGTTGACGACTCATCAAATTACAAGGCAGTTGAGGCCTAGAGTCTCAGCCGTGGAAGTGCATATTGCTGTGTGAAGGCACCGTCATTTGGGCTGTCCAGTGTGCGAAAGGGTAGGTAGGCTAACCCTTGGGCAGTCCCGCTCCATGCGCTCATTTCTCAGGCCAGGCTATTTGCACACACGGGGGCCACAGCAAGAGAGTCGGGCCCAGCAATTTCCCAGACTTGCATTCTGCCCTCGGGGAAGGGAGAAGGCACCCTCCCTTCCTAGGTCCAGCGGGGCTGCAGCTGGTGCCCTGATGCAGAGCCCGGCACACAGTTCCTCCTGGGGAACCCCTTCCTGGGGTCTGGGGCACTACATAGAGTGGGCTCTACAGTCATCCATTGCACCTCAACTCACAGTACGTGGAGGGTGGGGGCTGGGCTTTAGTTGGCTGGGGTTCTAGGGACCTTTGCTTGCTCCTTGGCCCCACACGATGCCACCCTCCCTCTCCTCGTCTGTACAGTGAAGTGCTAGGCCTGGAAACAGGTTCGGTTTGGTCCATGCAGTTAAAAACAAACCAAGAAGGCACTAACCCAATTATTTGCAACATTTAAAAATTGTGATGTTTCACACGAACACCTGGAGTTTGGACTTTTCTCAAAAAGTTGGAAGATCTTGCACCCTGAGGCCCCCATGCCTGGCAATATCTTCCAGGGCAAGTGTTCCCTCAGCAGGGCATCACCCCGGGGTCTCAGGCTCTGCCCCTCCCTACTGCCTCACACCTGATCTGATGTTTCATCGAGGTGACCTGCCAGTTCTTTAGGGGCATCTGGGTTTGTAACCCTTGATCTAGAAAATCTCCAGATCTTTTTAGCTCTACGATTCTGTGAGACTGGGAAGCCAGCTGGCTTCTATTTTGGGGAGAGAGCACGCTCAGTGACTCTGCTGCACGCACTGGAAACAATTATATGTATGTCCACGTTATACATCATGGCTAAAAGAGGTGGTGCTTATGTCTTTGAACCGGTCTCCAAGTATCTGCTTAAATTATACACTTGCCTGTTACCTAATTAGCCTGTCAGGTATAAGGAAAAACTCTTCCTGGGTAGGGCAGAGTGGGTAATGGGCCTGACTCTCACTGGGTCTGGGAGGATGGAAGGTGGGCCAGTGAGTCAGGCTGTGTCCATCTGAGCTGCCTCAGATCTGCTGTCTCCAGCTCAGGCACACATGGCTGGTCTGCTGGAAGACACCGGAAGTAGCTGGCAGGCGGGGCACCATTTTGGTGGCAGCCTCTCCTGGGTGGAAATCTAGCAGGATGGAGCAGCGCCTGGCTAGAAAGCTGACAGTCTCAGTGTGGCTTGAACTACATGATGGAGAACGTTTAAAGGGAGGCAGCCTGCCTGGGACAGCATGGCTCACACGGGGTTCACAGCAAGAGAGTCGGGCCCAGCAATTTCCCAGACTCGGATTCCGCCCTCAGGGAAGGGAGAAGGCACCCTCCCTTCCTAGGTCCAGCTGGTGGCTGCAGCTGGTGTCCCGAGACCCAGCATCATCCAGACACTGGGGGACAGGGTCACCGGGACAGCTCTCAGCAGACACTGAGGTTGTGGGTGCTCCGCAGGGACACCTCATGCCCCGGTCATGCCCAGGCCTCACCCCTGATCTGCTCTCCTGTCCCAGCCCTGGTCTGGGGGCCATCGCAGGCTTCTTCCCAGAAACTCTCAGGTTTGATTGTCTCGCTTCTCTGAAAGCTGTCCCCTGGGCTGTGGGGTGGGCCCTGCTTGGTTTCCACAGACAACACAATAGTCACCCACTGAAAATAAATTGATTAGAACCTTTAAGGATCCAAAGATTTAATGTAAAATTTGGATTTCTAGCCTCTCTTGAAATATTGGAAGATGTAATGTTTGACCTGCACAGGTTGAACCACGACGCCCCCTGTAGACAGGGCATGGCCCCTGTAAGGCAGCAAAAAGCTCATGAACCTGCAGTTGTGGCTCTGAACCATCTCTCCAAACTGTGGCCCCCTCTCCAGTCCCCTACCTGCCCCTGCCTAGAACTTGGCCTCTCTGCCTCCAGCGGCCTCCCTGCCTCCGTCCCCACACGGCTGCCCTCCCTGCACTCTGAAGGGGTAGGGACGTCCGGATTGCTGTATCCCTGCCCCGGAGACCTGGCAGTGAGTTGCACAACTTCCCTGGAGCCTGTTCCCTCCTCTGGAAAGTGGGCACGGTGTGGATGGAATGGCTTCTTGTAGGTGACAGTGTCTGGCCTGGAGCGTGGCACCCAGTGGTTTGAGTGAGGGTGCCTGTAATGCACTGGACCAGTTCTGGGGATGAACATCTGGGAAATGGGGCGGAGCTTAAAGACACACTCCCTTGCCTTCTCGTCTGATGTCACCGACCCTAAGCGCAGCCGTCAGGTGGGTGCCATTACTATTTCTATTTCATAGGTGACGAAAGTGAAGCTTAGGCCAGGCATGGCTAGCTTGGCTTGGGACTCAACCTGTATTTCATGCCTGAACCCCGAGTGCCTCCTTCGAGACTCACACATCATCTCTGAGAAGCCCTCCTCAACTCTCCCTCACTCCACTGCACGGTTTCTCAGTTACAGACCCCCTGCTGTCTTCTGCCACCTCCCCTCCCACAGTCACTATCCCCGAGGCTCCAGTGCCCAGGGCAGGCCCAGCTGAGGGAAGTCTGTTGAGTCTTTGAAGTGCCCCCTCTCCAGGCCCCCAAGCTAGGCTTGTGCCATGCAGTGCCATGAGTGGGGTCTCAGTGGCTCCAGAAAGGGCGGCCCCATCTGTGGAACAGCCCCCACCTTGTCTGGGAGATGACCCGCTGGGGCCACTCTATCCCTAGACACCCTTCCTGACAGGTGGCTGTGTAGCACCAGCCTGCACTCTTCCAGTGATGGGGAGTGCTTCCTGGGCAGCCAGATGGGTTTGCAAAGGTTTTGGTTAAGTAGGGCCCTTTTCAGGTTGGTTGCCACTGCATATTACCGCCACCTCGTGGCCACCTTGGGAGGCAGCTAACTGGCTCGATGAGGCTGGGTGTTCCAGGGCCTCCAGCCGAAAGCCCCTCACCCTCACTCTCCTTTTACTTCACCAGCCTGGCTTGTCTCTGGTGCACCATCTCTCTGCACCCTCTGTCTGAACATTCCCCCTGAAGCTCCCCACTTGTCAGCACCCACCTAGCTTTCTGGCCTGGGTCACACCTCCCTTCTCCCTGCCCCTCCCCGGCCCCCACCCAGCAGGCTGGCTTGGCTTACAGGTGTTCACAGCAACCTGTACCCTCCCCACCACCATGCACAGTGCAGTGGGAATGCCCATGAATTTTGATTCTCTGTCTTTCTCAACCACAGCCTCTGAATATATTTCTCACAATTGTGCCCCCTACGCCAAACAAAGTCCCTCATACATAGGGCGAACACCGTAACTATTTGTCGAATGAACGTCCAGTTGCCCACTGGCTCCAATGCCCAGCCTTGGAGCACCAGAGGGCGCCCTTGACCTGCCAAAGGCTACCAAGGGCACCAGCTGACCCCTGCCCTCAGGCCACAGCTTGGGAGTTCAGCCAGGACAGCAGTCCCCAACCTTTCGGCACCAGGGATCTATGAGAATCTAATGCTGAGGATCTGAGGTGGAGCTGAGGCAGTGATGCTAGCGTTGGGGAGCAGCTGCAAATACAGATGAAGCTTCACTCACCTCCTGCTGTGTGGCCTGGTTCCTAACAGGCTACGGACTAGTACCGATCTGGTCCACGGTCCAGAGGTTGGGGAATCCTGAGCCAGGACCCTGGGCATTGAGGACTCCTCCAGCCTCCAGAGCTCCCCCTGCTGGGGTCAGTGACCATCACAGTGGTAGGAACTGCCACTCACTGAACTCAGTCAGTGTGCCCAGCACTGGGGTTCCCTCACCTGCTGGAGAGGGGTTGGGTCATACAGTCTAAGAGATCCCAAGCCCATTCTCTCTTTATCATGTAGGCAGCACAGAGGTCCAGTCCCTGATTTCAGAAGCTTGGCGGGCCAGCTTTATACAAAGACCCACTTTTTCGTGAATCTGTTTACTTGGAGGATCTGACTTGCCTTGGTAACCTGGTGCTGGTCTGTGAGCACCCTCTTCTATGCAGTGGGGTGAGGATGCTGGAGGATGCTTTGCTGCTTGGGGAAGTGGGAAGATATTCAGCCAGCAACCAGTCCTGAGGGCCCCCTTCTGCAAAGATGTCACAGGCATACCCACAAAGAGTAGCTCCCACAGGGCCAGCCCTGCTAAATGCTCTCCCAGAGCTGGACTTGGGAGGAGGCACTTTGGAGGCTGAAACCTGGGGCTGAGGGCACCTGGCTACTGCCTGGAAGATGCAGAAAGCTGTAGAAGGTCAGTGAGGTATCTGGGAACCGCAGCACAGGCCTCCTGCCTTTAAGCTGCCCCACATATGACATTCTAGGGGACACTGGGGACACAACGTGGGCTCAAGGCAAGGGGTCTGAGTCAAGAAGCACTTGCTCTGGGCTGGGGAGGGACCCTGGGGAGGAAAGGCCAGTATGGTGGCCCTTTCCTGAGGGCCTGGCTGTGTCTCCCCAGGTTCCAATCTGGGGGCCCTCACTTCGGGAAATCTGCTTTCACCCCGTTCCCTCTCAAGCTGGGGAGCAGCACTGCGGGGGTCAGATTAAAATGAGATGTAGGATGTCAGAACCTAAAAACAGATGAATCTGGGATATTATAGATGAATCACTGAACTAATTACACTTTTACAATCAAAGCTGTATTTGAACAGCAACAGTGCAGGAAAGCATATGAATGTGTGCTACTCTGTGGTCCTTCTTTGCTCAGTTGATTAATTCCAAACAGTCCAACTGAGTCATTCTCTTCAAAATTGGTCCCAGGCTGAGGTCCTGCCTCATAGCCCACATTTCAGCTCGGAGCTTCTGCTGTCCCCATAGCCCAGACTGTCAGTGGTGCCATTATTGCTTCTGGAGACACTGTGCAGCCCCCTGCCCCAACCCCAAGATTCCAGTGTGTGTGGCCAGATGGGCCCTGGTGCCGCTGGGCGTAAGGAGTGCTGGTTCTGGTCCCTCACCTGCCAGAGCCGGCCTGCAACTCCCGCCAGCTCTCATTCTCAGGTTGGCCCCTTTCCTGCCATTTTCACTGGGACATTCATGATTCGGGCTTTGGGCTTCAGCTGTGAATTACTGTGTTCGCCCCCTACCTGGACTCCTTCCTCCAGCGTCTGCCTTGGAGCAGGGAGGCCTTTTCAATACGCACATCTGTCCATGTCACAGAGGGGCTTCCTTGGCCTCCAAACTCTCTGCTAGGGGGGACTTTACTCATCATCATCTTCTCTCCTCCCTGCACCGTGCCCCCATCTGCCGAGCCACTGCCACTGTGCTGTGCTGCATGGAGCGCCTTCCCACCTTGTTCTCCATCTGAACTCTTATTCATCCCTCGAGACACACCGGTTCCCCTTCCGTGGGGCACCCCCGGTTGGTCCCAGGGAGAGTTCGCCACGCCTTCTTCTGTGGGGCAGACTCCCTGTCTATGATTGACAGCCCTCCCCACTGTACGGCAAAGCTCTTTGTATGGGAGAGTCACACTCTTGACTAGAGGACAGTGGGCAGGATGGGTCGGTGACAGGCCTCCATCTATGGTCAGAATGCCAACAGAGGTGGCTAGACCCAGAAAGCCACTTCGTGAAACAGTCAGAGCCCAAATTAGTGGGGACCAATGAGCACTTGCTGAGTGGGTCGTGCGCTTTCCGGGGGGCCTGCTGGCCTTATCTCCTTCCCTCAAGTGACAAGTGTGACACAGACCTGAAACTCTAGTTGAATTATGAGCTGAGTGATGTGCCCCAGTTATCACAGGCCTTTGGAACTGGTGCCACCTGCAGGTGGGAGAATCAAGGAGACTCCTGAGATCAGCGTGTTAAGGTCTGAAGGGGGAGGCCAGGCCCCCATGTTCACCACTGCGCGATCTGGAAAAGCGACATGGCACAGAGTCACTGATGGATGGGGTGGCACGTTCCCCACCCCAGGGTCTCTAAGCCTCAGGTTTTCAATCCACAAAATGAGCATAAACTGTAATGCACGGAGATGGGATGTACTTTGATGGGATGAACTACTGCACAGATCTGACTCCTGACATTCTCACCCAGGTTAAGCCTCACACTTTGCAAACATGGATGTGGAAGCCCAAAAGGGCTAAGTGACTGCCTATGGGTGGGAGTGGGGCCTCCGTCATGACTGCAGTCCCCTGGCCGCGGCCTGCTTCATGCAGCTGCTCCTTGACAGGGCAGGACCTGGCCAGGGAAACGGAATCGGACATTTCACCATGAAGGCAATGTTTTTCTTTCTAATTTCTAATGATGGCTATGATACCGATGCATGAATGAGCACTAGGAGGGAAGACGTTATGGAGAAATGGACTTCTTTCTTTTAGACTTGTTTTGTTGTTTTGTTTTCATGTTTTTGGAAAGCAAGAAAGGGTCTTAACAGTTTGATAACAGGGTGGACAGCAGTGCATGGGGAGAGAGCTCCAGGGACAGATAGAAATAGGATGAGGAGGAGAAATGGAACATTCACTCTAAATATCTGTTTCTCCAGACGGTGACAGGAGAAGAACCCTCCGTCAGTGCACAGACAGTCAAAAGCCCCAGCCTGCAGCTGCGACTTGCTTACTGATAGAACAGCTGGTGAGGGAGGGGAGACCACAGCCTGCTAATTGGGCTTTGTCATACGGGTGGGCTTGTGTCTTAGCCAAGTTCTGACACCCTCTGAGCTCAGCTTCCTCATCTGTCAAGTCGGGCTGACACCATCAACCTCCCAGGGTGAGAGCATGTGGGAGCCTGAACCCAGCAAGCACTCAACAGGTGCATCTTGCTTCTCTGGCATGATGGAGGGCTGTGGGGAGTGGTGAGGACAGTCCTTTCTTTTGGTTCTCTCTGGAGGGGGAATCTCCGAGCCCTTGGCACAGTACTCTGTCTTTGGGGACAAGTGGTTTTTATAAACACAGAGCCAAGTAAGTTTCCTTGGTCTCCCACTGTGGCCTCTAAGATCCTTCTCAGTGCAGCCCTGGAGGCCTCTCTGGCTTCCACTTCTACCATCTTCCTGTCACTTGCTTGCTTACTCCAGCCATACTGGCCTCATATGTACCCTGGACACATGAAACCTGTTCTAAACTCATGACCTGCATGCCTGCTTTTTCTCTGTCAAGAGCAATTTCCTGTCAAAATCACTGCATCTTTTTCATCATTTAAGTCTCAGCTCAAATGTCATCTTCCCCAAGAGCTTTCCAATTGTTCAACCCCAAATAAACCCTCCCATCCACCCAGCCAGCAATCTCATCACGCCCCCGCTTTATTCTCTCTCTTTCTGGCACATGTTACTGTTTGAAGCTACTCGTTGGCTTACTTGTTTACTTATTTATTGCTTCTCTCCTCCCCACTACAGGGAGAGAACTTGTTTCTCTTGCTCGTTACTGGTCCGAAGACTCAGAAAAGCCTCTGGCGCAGAGTCGCTGATGGATGGGGTGGCACGTTCCCCACCCCAGGGGCTCCGTACTGCTGGCACATGCTGGGTTTAATGGTCTCCACGTACCTCTGGCCTCACAACCTAACACTCTCCTCATCCATCCAAATGCAGAGAATTCTTAAGCCCTGGAAGACGTTACCGAAACCACGTTTTTCAAGAAATGTTTAAATTGCATTCCGAAAGTGTAAAACAAACCAGAAAGTTACTAAAGTTCAACAGCAAGAGTCAGAAAAGTCAAATACCGAAGCAGAGGAAAGTCAGGATTCTGATGTCGTAAACAGGAGATGATGAGAGGATCTAATGTGTTCTGTGCAAAAGTCAAGGTGTGGGCATGACTGAGACTTGCACGAGAGACAAGTCTTGTCCTCTTAGACAGAAGCCATAGTTTGGGGAAGAAAAAAGGGGTTGTGATAAAAAAAACTTCAGGAAAATCACAGCGACCCCTAATAGTTCCTCCCTCTCTATCCCTTGGCAAACTGGCTGCGTAGGTCCCTCTTTCCCCCAGCTCCCCAAATATTGTGACTGAGTCTGATCCATCTTTATGCCTCCCCAACCCCACCCCAGTATTCAGCACAAGGCATAACATATCTTACAGATTTGTTGAATTGAGCCAAATTTATAATATGGCAAAATCACTTTATCAACATAAATGCTGATTACTATTCCAAAAGGCAAGAGTGCTGTGCTCACCTCTCCTCTGCATGTCCCACCTTGCGATCACAATGCTCTGAGCTCAACATTCCCCCTATGCTGCTGACACCATGAGGTTTGCTCTCCCTGGATGAACTGGGATGGATCTCAAATGTGATTTTTCTCTTTAAATGCTAAACCTGCAATTCCAAACTCTACCACCAGGTGGTAGTTAGGATGGCAGGAACCTTTCAAATCTAGTTTAATCTCTAAGATTCTACTTCTCATGAAAATACGCCCTAAATTAAAACAAGATACATACACACATCTATCTTTTTTTAACTGATTGTGTTGGCGTAGATTTAAAAGCATGATAATGCCCACTGTTGCCTAAGGCTTGGGGAAATATGCAGCGTTCATATGCTGCTGGTGGGAATGTAAATAAGTATAGCCTTCTGGGGGACAATTTGGCAATACACATCAAAGGCTTAAACATGTGCAAACCCTTTGGTCTAGCAATTCAACTTCCAGACATTTATTCTAAGGAGGTAATTATGGAAGTAGGCCTAGATTTATTCCCAGGATGTTGACTGCAAGGGTGAAAAATTGTCGATGTAAATAATGCGACTTGGAGCATGCTTAAATAAACTATATATGATAAAATACTATGTAGCTATTACATTTTATAAGAATTCTTAATGATGTGGGAAAATCTTATGATACATTAAGTGAAAAAAATAAGCTACCAAAAATGTGTAGAGTAAGAAATATAGAAACAAACTTGTGTGTAAAAAATGTTGGAAGAACAAACACCAAAATATTGAGAGGACTTATCTGTGAGTGGTAGGATTATAGATAATTTTTTTTTTTTTTGTGCTTTTCTCTATTTTAGGAAGTTTTCTTAATAAACACTCTTCTGTTATCATCAGCAGCAAGCGATTAATTGACCTTGCAGTAGAAAGGACAGGCCAACCTCTGTACAGGACGGTTGTGAGCATGCGACCTTGGGCCCTCGTCAGTCCATACCCTGCCCCATGGAGGTAGGCGGCTCCTATGCTTCGCCCCCCACTACAGGGTCCAAATATGGACCTGCTTTCAGCTGTCCTTGCTCAGGGGCGGGGCCAGCCCAGATTAACCCGGGAAACATAGCCCGCACAGTTGCCACCGCCATCCCCCTGTCACTCTTGTTTCTCCTTCCCCTTAGGAAGGGACATGATTTTAGCATAAACTAAAAAAAAAAAAAAAAAAAAATCCTCTTTGAGACTGGTTTTGAAGTTTACTAAGCTGCAGAAAAAAAACGTTTTTCTACAACTGACTGTTCTCAAAGCCGTTTTCCTCTCCAAAGGTTGCTGACGTGTGTCGGAGCATCAGAGTGGTTCCCCAAGCCCATCTGCCCTCCCCTTGAGATTTTCCCCGGTGAGGGCAGACAGTGAGGTTATCGAGGGGCTGCCGTGCCTCATGGCACTCAGGCCCTGTCTGTGCTACCCATTGATCCTCCAGCTCTATGGGCCTGATGTCCCCGGCTTGGAAAGACTGAGTAGCCTGCCGGAGCATGCGCAACTGAGCCGGACTGGACCTGGGGCTGACCGACGGGAAGCTGTTGCAGACTCAGCATACGAGGTGCCTCTTAGGCGGCCCAGGCCCCTCGTGTTGGCAGTTGCCCTAATCTCTAGGATGACCACATGGAGCTATTTGTAAACAGACCCCAGACTGGGAGCCAGGACCTCCACAGGTCAAGAGATCTGGATTTCAGCTCAAACACGTGAGCCCCTCCCTCCCACCTCCCCTGCCTGCATGGGCCTGCTTTTCTTCCCTTGGGAGAGGCCAAGTCCCATATGACCCCCACCCTGTGGGCCTCATGAAGGGACAGCTCTTGAGGCAGTACCTGAACAAGGTGCTTAGAGGCACACAACTGGGCAGGCTGGCTGGCTCCTGGGCTGGAGGCACAACCGCCCTGAACCCAGCCAGAGAAGAGTCCCAGATGAGTGTGGAAAGCAAGGTGTCCATGCACACAGGCGACGGCCGACCTCAGGAAAAGGATGACTGGCTCTGGGGCAATCATGGGTGTGACACCGGCTTCTCCTCACCCATCGCCTGGCCCGGCCTGCTCAGGGCTTCCCGTGATGAGGAGCTAGAGGGGCCAAGGACACCACTGGAGCTGCCTGCAAACAGGCTGTGGGATAGGCTTGCTGGGCCCTCTCCTGCCTCCTTCCCTGGAAGCTCCCAAGTTCATAGCAGCTGGATACACCGCATGCACACCGCCCGGCCTCCCATGCCCACAGTCACAGGGCTCGGCACCGCTGGGCTCTGCACCACGCATCTCACCCGCTAACCCTTCAGGCTAGATTCCTGTGATGCCCCGTGACCCGGCCACTGTCTGCTGTGACCCACGGTGTCTGCGTGCTGCAGGAGTGACCTCACTTCTCCTGAATCCCAGCTCCCCTCTTCACAGGGAAGGAAAAGGGGACTCAGAGCAGCCAAAGGATTCACCCCCTGGATCCACCCTCTGGCCGCCTAACTCCACACCAGGACACCTGCTCATTGTCCACAAAGCCCTCAGGCCACCCCCACCTGCCCCCGTCCACCATCATCCACCATCCTCTCTGAGGCTAGGGGGATGGGAGTCCTGAGTCACCATTGTGCTCAGAAGGGAGGATAATGGGGAAGAATGGAGAAACCATTCACCAGCCTCCACCCTCGGCCCCTCGGACACGTGTATCTACAGTCCAGAGTAACCCGGCCTGTGAAGTTAACCTGGCCATGCCGGAGGGCCTGTCTGAAAGTTTCCAGTCTTCACGAGCTGCTGAAGTGGATGGCCCCAAGACGTGAGGCAGAAATATTCCAGCAAAGCCTGTGGTTCCCCATGACTCTAGCTGCCATATAGGAATGGGGATCCCTGGTGGTGGGGCCTGGCCCCAGGGTGCTCCTGGCTGGTGTTCACATTTCATTCTACTTCCCACAGAGCAGGACATCTGCAGTCTGGGAGGCCAGGCTACCTGCCGCTGGGGAGCTGTCCTCGCAGCTCCAGAGACCCCAAACTCTACCCCAGACCCAGTGTGGACGCCTCTGGACATGAGATAAATGCCCCCAGTCTCCACTGAGTCCCAGAGCGCCTGGTTTGTGATGCATTTAGTGTCACCATCACCTCCTCAGTCTCATTTAATCCAAACTCAGCTCGCTGAGGGAGTTCTTCATCACTCCCGTTCACAGAACAAGAAACTAAAGCTCAGAGAGGGTGAGCGCCTTCCCCAAAGTCACCCAGCTGGAAGGCACAGGTTTCTCTGATGCTCTAAGCTGGACTGCCCTCCATAGCCTCCCGCAAAGGCGGCTCCTGTAGGTCTGGGGACCCCACCCCATTCTCCACTGCCAGCTGTCCTGAGTCTGGACAGATCTGGCCATTAGTGAGGCCTCTGAATCAATCAACGTTTCCCTCCTTGCACCTTCCTGGCCTGAGGCACAGAACAAACATGTTCCCTGATGGGACAGTCCTGCCACGCTCTCCTTCCACCAGCTCGCCACCTGCTCTGATGCTATTGGGACTTCTGTGCAGGACTTGGCAGCGCACGGCCACCTTTCAACTTGCTTCTTATGTGGCCCTCATCCAGCCCGGGCTAGGGACGTTGACTCCAAATACAAGCCAAGTTTTAGGTTAAATTGTAAAAGATGTGAGAAGTGATGACACCACAAGGCTGAACTGGAATGTACCAGTCTCTTGTGGCCGAGTGGTGACAGAACACGAGCTGGGACAGGGTGTTCCCTGTGCACTGGGAAGATGCCGGCACCAAGCCAGCCTGGAGGGTGCTCTACAGCCGAGGGCTGGACCCTGGGATGTACTGGCAGGAAGAGCAATGCTGGGTGGACTCCTTCTCAAAGCCTCTTTGCTTTGCATGTGGGGCAGCTGGAGCTACAGAAAGACCAGGCCCCCAGGAGCAAAGGAAAAGAGAGGAGTGCAGACAGTTACATAAAAGGCTCAGAGGAAGAATACTGGCTTGAGAGAAAAGAGATGAGAGAAAAAAATAAATGGCAAATTACCGGGTAGCCATCTCGTCCTGATTGCCCCTGTGATAATTAATATGTCATTAATAATCAGACTTTCGGTAGAAAACCATATGGCAACACTTAGCACTCAGTCAGGGCCCCAGATCCCCCTCCACTCCATGTTCTGCAGCAGAGGTGCTGGTGGATAACTGATGCCTTTTGAGGGGGGACTCGGGGCTCTGACAGGTCTGGGAAATGGAGCGCCCATTTATCGCCCCATTGGGTCAGGCAAGAGGGGCTACCAGGGCACGCACCCATGTACGTCCTCCCCAAGTCAGCCAGCACACATGGGGACAAGGGGTTCAAAAGGGCATTGTCACAACCACCATGGAAATGATCTTAAAATACTAAGGGACCTAGAGAGCAGATATGAGTTTCCCACCTCCTGCTACTGCGATGGGGTGAACCCAGGAAGACGGCCTTGGAAGCCAGAGATATGGCGGGGGTGGGGGCATTTATTGCTACTGGATGCTTCTCGGTCTCCATGTGCTCAGAGAACTGACTGACTGCCCGGCCAGTGTCTCACTTATCAGCATCCATCTCAGGTTGTAGCTTGAGAATTCTTCATTTGTTTAATAAACTTAATAGTTTAACAGCCAAGTTAAAATCCCTGCCCCATAGCGCTCTGCATTATGCACTTCAGCGGGTTCACACAGGCTACCTCCATGAGACAGCCAGGAATGACTCAACAGCAAAAAACTGCTTGTGGCCAATAAATCTACACATTCTTGCTGGCTCGCTTTTTGGCTCAGAGTGGCGCTACATGCATTGAGAAGCCCAGACACTGAAGGGTGCTGATCGAGACATGAATCATGGTAAGTGGAAGTCAAAAGTAAAACAGCTCATCCGAAAGGAATTCAATGTGCTTCTTGAATCAGTTCGCCAGAATTTATCGGGCTCTGAAAAACTGCCACGATGACTCAAAGGCGGACTTGTCACGTTTCTTGAGAAAAACCGGATTTCCGGGGCGCTGACGATCCCCTGCCTTCAATGCTGCCTTGGGCGTCTGTTCCTCTCCCACGCCTTTCTTAGACACAACACCCTCATGGCAAGCTGCCCAACCCAGAGAGTCAAAGGTGTTTTGGCAAAGAAGGGAAACGGACCTCAGGATCTAGTGATTCAGCCCAACTCATTCCAACTGTCTGACTCCAGAGCCTGAGACAAAAACATTATCTCAACTGCTCAACTGCTGCAGAGAAGTAAGAAAATGTGGGCGTGGTGCTTGTGTTTCTGTGAACCCAGTGGAGTCAGGGATGGGGTGAGGAGCAGCCAGGCTCGTGCCAGCACTCTCGGAAGGAAAGTGTCACAGAATACTTCAAGGGGCAGGTCCAGTCGTGGAACGTGCATTCTTCTACAAAGTTAAAAACATATGACCCCTGTCTGGACTGATCTATATATATTTTCGGACACACCTCTCTAACCAAATAAAATAAAAGTGCTACAGAGAGAGAAGAAAATGTCTTATCTTTCAGGAGCGGACAGCACAATCCAGGGCACTTACTGGAGAACCTGCAAAACACAAGCAGAGACACCATAGTCAGAATCAAAGGGAGAGAGGGTCCCCTCGGCCACGTGGATCCGCCCCCACACAGCTACTAGCCACCCCTCCTCACAGGGCTTTGATGTTGTCACAAGCCTCAAAGCAAGTGGCAGGGCAAAGGGAGTGCCTTTGCCCTTGGAGGGGCTGGGACGGGCGT
>NW_006443124.1:14929875-14966959 GCF_000325575.1 Pteropus alecto
TCGCATGCATGGGTTCATGCATTCATTTCAAGAGGCTGCTGATCCCTGCTCAGGGCCACCCATGTTGAACTTAGGTCAACCGGGGAAGGAGTCAGACCTAGTTTCTGCCTGAAGGACAAATTTTGAGGCTCACTGGGTGTCAGTTCATTTCTCTTGAAGGGGAGAGACTTAGAGGAGAAAACATCGTAAGGACACTGGGATGTGTGTGGCTCAGCAGATGTGAGGGTGGTACCTGAGGACCAGCCCAGGGGTTAGGGGCGCCGAGCCTGGGCGCACGGGGTACTTGAAGGGGACAAGTCTAGAAGCACAGGTGCTACTGCAGGAAAGGCTGGTGCACAGGCTGAGGCTCGTCCCCACGGCGATGTGGACGCCTGGGAGGACACTCATGACACACAAGAGTGTTCTTACCTTATGGTTTGCAAATCACATGGGATATCTGCATTTGACCTTCTCAACAGTTTGTGAGAGGTGTGATGAACACACCCATCTGACTGATGGCAACAGAAAGAAGTGACTTGCCCAAAGCCACATGGTTGGTTAGGGGTGGAGCTCATCCAGGAAGGAGGTCTCCCAACTCAAACCACTACTTGAGCCATGTCCGCTCCTGGCAGACCCTGGACCATAGTCTGGAGAGTGAGACTGCCCGGGGAGGCGAGTAATGGGACCCAGTGGTGAGTGAAAGAGGCAAGACCTCGGACTCACAGAGTTTTCCTTGAATAGACAGGTACTTAAGAAAACAATTACAAGGGGAAGCACAGGATGCTCCCTTCACTACACGAGAGGCCTGAGCCAGGCTGGCCCACTCAGGACGGGAGGCTGGGCTGAGTCCAGAGGGCAAAGATGATTTCTGAGAGTGGGAGGGGGAGGGAGGAGCAATGCAGAGATGAGAAGCTCAGAACACGCCAGGATAATGAGGGCTGCAGTAGAGGAGGGGCTGGGGACAAGGCAGGGCCAGCCAGAACACTGGGCCTTGTTTTCGCGTCATGACCCAGAAGGGGCACTGAGGGGTCTGCATGAAGGAGTGATTCGAGGGGTCATGAGTGGGTGTGGGCATGCGCCGCAGCTGTCCCCGTGAGGGCCCTGCAGTGGCAGCCTGGACTCGTGCTGGCAGTGGAGGTAGAGAGAAGTGAGACAGAAGTCACCTGGCAGTGAAGACGGATAGGACTTGCTTTTCGAGTTAATGGCGGAGGTGGGGGTGGAGGGGTGCGTGGGGCATAGAGGAAGGAGAGAGGTGAGAAAAAGATTTTTGGCTTGAAAACTGATATGTGATGGTGCTAATATCCAAGAATGATAACATGGGGGCTGTGTCCCCTGAGTCTAGACTGGGGGTGGGGCAAGGTGTTGGCCATTTAACCACTGTACAGCTCACTTCTCACTTGTTTTACAAAGAAAAGAAAAGCCACCGGAGAGATGCACTGTCATCTTCGCCACATGCACACACCTGCCTGCAGCTGCACCTGCGCCTGGCCTCCTCTCCCCGCCCCTTAGGTTAAGTGGGAGGAGCTGACCCGCCTCCACCTTCCAGGGGCCCCGCTGCACCCTCCATCCCTCTCTGCCTGTCATAGTCAAGCTCACCTCTCAAGCAGATTCTTCCCAACAGCGCTGAAATGTGCTCTAATTCCTCTAAGTTTTTTAAAAACTGCATATTTTTATTTTTCAGTTACAGTTGACACTCAATATTTTATTAGTTTTAGGTGTATAATGGAGTAATTAGACTTTTTATATAACTTACGAGGCGATCCCCTGATAAGTCTAGTACCCATCAGACATAGTACATAGTTATTATATTATTGACGATATTCCCTATGCTGTACTTTACATCCCTGTGACTATTTTGTACATCTTAATCCCTTCACCTTTTTCACCCATCCCTCAATTGCCTTCCCATCTGGCAACCATTAATTTGTTCTCTGTATTTATGAGTTTGTTTCCATTTTGTTTGTTTGTTTATTTTGTTTTTTAGATTCCACATATAAGTGAAATCATATGTTATCTTTGTCTGACTTATTTCACTTAGCATAATACCCTTTAGGTTCATCCATGTTGTCACAAATGGTAAGATTTCATTCTTTTTTTATGGCCGAGTAATGTTTCATTGTATATATGTACCACTTCTTCTTTATCTGATCGTCTATCTATGGATACTTAGGTTGCTTCCATATCTTGGCTATTGTAAATAATGCTACAGTGAACATAGGGATGTGTATATCTTTTCGAATTAATGTTTTGGATTTCTTCAGATAAATACCCAGAAGTGGGATTGCTGGGTCACAGGTAGTTCTAATTTTAATTTTTTGAGGAACCTCCATATTGTTTTTCATAGTGGCTGCACTAATTTACATTCCTGCCAACAGTGCATGAGTGTTCCCTTTCCTCCACATCTTCGTCGACACTTGCTTTTTAATTTATTGATGATAGCCATTCTGACAGGTGTGAGATGATATCTCATTGTGGTTTTACTTTGCATTTCCCTGATGATTAGTGATGTCGAGCATCTTTCTATATATCTGTTGGCCATCTGTATGTCCTCTTCCAGTTCTTCTGATTGAAAAACATCCTTTGCTTGCACATCCTCCTCTACTCCTGCCCGGCTCTCCCCCTCTCTCACAGCCACATTGCAGGAAAGAGGTTCCCAGGAGGTACGTGGTGTGTCTGAGATCACTCAGCTAGTGAGGGGGCTGCCCAGGCCAACAGCAGCCTCACAGGACCCCAAACCCGTGGCACCAGCCACTGTCTCCAGAGGGGTGGCCAGAGTAGGAATTGCAGCGTGCCAGGCTGAACCTGTTGCTGGTGGGACAGGCCACACCTAGCCCATCCGAGAGACTCCAAAACACACCAAGCCACCCCCTCTCTCGGACCCTACTGGCACCATATCACCAGGCCATCATCACTTCATAGAGGCACTGCTGTCACAGCCTCCTGATCAAACTCTTCTGGGGACCCCAACTCTACTGGCCAGAGAGGACTTTTAAAACTGTCCCCCGCATTCCCAGGTCTTCTAATTGCACGTGGAATAACATCCCAAATCCCGCTCTCCCGCGTGGCCCTGCTCCTTGTCCATGCCCCGCCCTTGACCACCACACTCTGCCTGTCTCTCTATAGCCCCAAGGGGTCAGCTCTGTGGCCTCAGGACAATCATATTGACCATGTTTCCATGCTTGGCGGCCTGTGGCTCATCGCCACCACCTCGGAAAAGCCTTCCTATAGCGTGAAATCTGAAGACGTCCCCTCGCCACTTGACATACTGGTTTCTATCACAGCTCCCTGTTATTTCCTCTCCTAATAGCGCTAATCACAATCTTTAATTATTAAATCCATTTATTTATGTGTTGTTTATTGTCTGTCAGCCCCATCAGCAAGGTAGCTCCCTGAGAGCTGGGACCCCATCTGCCTGGCTTCCCGCTGTCTCCCACCTCCTAGCACAGGGCCTGGTGGCCACACACAACTAGTCAATATGTGCTGAAGGGATGAGGGGCCACCCGGCAGGCCATCGCCTCTCCTCCTCAACTCTTGACTTCACAGTCTAGGGTTTGTGCTGCTGTTGCTGTAGCCTCTGGAGATGGGACCTGGGCCCTGCAGCGAGCTGAGCACCCAAGAGTGATGGTTGGGGTGGCTCAGGCTGTCCATGGGTCCCTGCTTAGAAAGTGAGACTGGCTGGAGGGTGGTTCACCCACGGCCCGGCCCCATTCAACACACAGCTTTCAAACATGTGTTCCAGGCATTGCCCAGATCTGCTGACTTTGCTGTCAGGAATGTGGGAGCAATTAAATAAGGGCCGGATGACTTGGGAGATAAACAAAATGTGTCCTGGGAACAGAGGGGTCAAGGACTCTGTGGCCTCTTTAACTGAACTGATATGGCCTGACAGGGTTTCCTGAACTGGGAGCCACGCCCGCTGGTACCTTAAGGTTCAGAGGGTGTGTGAGCTGCTTGTTGACAGGTGTGTGGAGGGCCTGGGGCTCCAAAGTGCCCCACCCCTCCGGAATAATCACTGCCTATTTTCCAAATGGTGTATTCCTAGAAAAACAAACTGGGAAGAACATTTTTCACAGCCTGGCAGGTGCCCAGCTGTACATGAGGTGAGGGCTGGCCTTGGTGCCTGTGGCTATCAGGCCTACAGACCTGCTCACAGCCGACAGCTGCTCCTCTGTGTTGTGCCCAGACTCCTGACTCCCTGCTCTGCCTGACAGGCCTGGCTCTGACCCAGCCCTCCAACTCCCCCAACTCAGCACCTCAGGTTAAGAGGCCCTGGCTCCTGACTCTTGAAAACCCCCAATCCACTCTATTATGAGGTGACATTCAGCCGTGCTTCTTTGGGGGTTTCCCAGGGGAGCAGAGTGGGCTGAGGGTCATTAAACCGAGTTTGCAGGTAGACGAAGTGAGGCCTGGTGGTTGGCAAATTCAGAGCCAATAATGAGTTAGGAAGCCGGGCACTTAGCTCAGGCTGCAGGCCCTGGCTTTACTTAAGCCAGTGCCATCAGGGAGTGCCGAGGCCTGGAGTTACAGTCATGTGCCGCTTAATGACGGGAATGTGTTCTGAGAAATATGTCTCCGTCGTTATGTCAACATCAAGAAGGCACTTACACAAACCTGGGTGGTATAGCCCACGACACACCTCAGCTGTACGGCACAGCCTACTGCTCCCAGGCTACAGGTCTGTACAGCATGTCACTGTACAAAACAACATGAGATTAAATCAAGCACAAGAGAAGATGATGCAAATAAGAGATGCGTAAACATGAGATGTATGAGGCTGCTGCTGGTGTAGCATGGTGTGCTCTTTTATAGCAAACTTTTTTTTTAATAAGTAGAAAGAGTACACTCTAAAGTATTGTAAATATATAAACCAGTAATATAGTTGCCGATTATCAACTTTCATGTACTGTATATAATTGCACGTGCTACACTTTTATACAACTGGCAGCTGCAGTAGGTTTGCTTACACCAGCATCAGTACAGACATGTGAGTTGCACTACAATGTTATGATGGCTACAATGTCACTAGACAATAGGAATTTTATGGCACTACCATGGTATAGTCTGTTGTCAACTGAAACATCATTATGCAACACATGACTATATAGCATTCTCTCTCTATCTCTCTCTAACACACACACACACACACACACACACACACACACACACACACACACATGCCCCTTAGATCTCAGGAAGAAGAGTGACACAAATGGTAGTTTTCTGTTGTGTGGCTTCTTCATGTTGCAGAACAAATGCTGACTATACAATAGGTTTGAAGAATCTCCTGTTTAAATGACATCTCTGATGGGCCTCCAGCATTTTGGCTATGCTGGCATTGTCAAGTACAAGACCCTGGAGGTCAGGGTCCTCTCAGCCCTTGGCTATTTCTATGAATTTCCTTACTCTGGGCATCTCATATAAATGGAATCATATAGTATTTATCTTCTTGTGACTGGTTTATTTCATTAGTACAATATTCATCCATGTTGCAGCCTGTGTCAGAATTTCTCTCCTTTGTAAGGATGAATAATATTCCACTGTATGTAAATCCTGCATTTTGTTTTTCCATTCATTCACTGATAAACATTCGATTGCTTCTACCTTTTGGCTATTGTGAATAATGTTGTTATGAAATTTTTTTTGAGACCCTGGTTTTAATTCTTTTAGATATATACCCTGCAGCGGTGTTGCTGGATCACATGCTAATTGCATTTTCAAGTTTTTGACGAACCACCATACTATTTTCCAGAGTGGCTTTACCATCTTACTTTTCCACCAACAGTTTACGAGGATTACAATTTCTCCAAATCCTTGCCAACACGTTATTTTTGATTAATAATGTTGAATGTCTTTTGGATCATGCCATTTATTTATTTATTTGTTTATTTATTTATTTATTTATTTACTTACTTATTTATTTTTATCAATTCTGCCAATCGGAGACAGTTTCTAGTGATTGCTTTTCTCTCTCTCTTTTTTTTATTGCCAGACTTTCTTGTATCTTTGTGTGTCTCATAATTCTTTGTTAATAACTGGGCTTTTAAAGTAATTTAATGTGGATACTATAGAAATTAGATTCCGCTCCTCCTTTCCAGGATTTGTGGTTGTTGCTGTTTGTTGTTATCATTGCTCTGTGATTAGGGGCTTTCTTGGACTAAATCTCTTTCTTGGACTAAAGCGTGTATTTTTTATCAGGTGCAGCTATTGAATCCTCTGCTTGGTTAGCTTAATAATCAGCATAGACAGAGGTTTCCTTTAAAGTCTTGGTCCAGTAAGTCTCCCGCTCTGTGCCAAGTGGTTCTCTGTATATGATGGAGCACAATTTCCATACTCTGCCAGTGTACGATTTGTTGCCTGCTTGAGCAGAGCCACAAGATAAGCCAGAGGTGAGGGACTGAGGCTCTCTCGGCTCTTTCCTGGACATGTAGAGAGCCCTGCACGTGCATGTACTTTCTAGATCCCCAGGAATACGTTGGAGCTTTGCAAAGCCCCTTTAGTTATCTTATTGCCTAAATTTTTGCTTCAGTTTTTGCATCAGCTTCTGGTTTGCTCCAACTGGTATCACCACCTCAGGCAGCTGCGATGTTAAACAGTTGCTGCCAGGTGTTTTGGCAAGTGCTCTGGAGACAGGGCTTTTCCCAATGAGCAAGGTCTCCATCAGGTCCAATAAAGACAAGTGCTGTGTACAAACATTTTCAGGGAGCTTCCAGGCAGATGAAACAGTGACAATTCTCTGGGAATGAGCATTTGGGGAGCTTCAAACCTGTTAGCCTCCTCTAGTGGCTGCTACTTTTCATAGGTACTGTGGTTGCAAGGTTGATGGTTTTTTTAAAGGGTACCGTAGGACTGAGGAGACAGGCAAGCTAAAATAGTACATATATTGCTGTTTTTAGTAAAGTTCATATGTTCACATGTTTTTCTTGAATAAACCTTTCTTGGGTCATTGCAAGCCTTTCATTAATTTCTTGTTCTGAAAGGTCACTTTTTCCTAGTGTTCTTGCTGCTTTGCTGAAGGATCAGATTTTCAGAAGTCCATAAGTGCATCTTTCACTTGATTTTTAGGAAGAATTTCTTGGGGCCGGAGTGGATAAAAGAACAACACCCTAAGACTGAAACAGCTGGGAGCTGTGGAGATTTGGTGAGAGACTCCATTTGTCTCTTCAGGCTAGCGCAGGCATCAGCTCAGTAGCATTTGATTGCTTCTTTCTTGTCTCTTCCCACCTCCTTAGCCTTTATCCTTCATCTGCTCACCAGTTTTTCTTTCTGTCTCCCTGTTCTCTGCCGCCCCCGCTTCCTGTCAACAATCATTTATTGACCATCTCCTGAGTGCCTGGGAGTCTAGACCCAGCTCCATGCTTTGGTGAAGGAGAAAGGCAAGTTTTCAGAGCAGACCACCACAAGCAGGTATGGGAAGTGCTGTGACAGAGGGAGGTGTCTGGGGCTGGGAGAGCCAGGGGATCCCCGGGAGAGCAATGGATGTTCTTGGGGAAAGGCGGGGTCTGGAAGGAGAAAGGTCCTTGCCCAGGGTCCCTAGCAAGGGCAAGAGCAGAGCTGAGAAATGGGCCAGTGGGGTTGTAAGACATCCATTCCTTTATGATAAGAGACACATAAACACTGCAGAGCCACGGAGGCACTTTCCAGGCGAAGGCTCCCTCTGCAGCTAGAGCGGACTGGACTGGCGCCCACAGGCAGGCAGGAGGGCTCAGCTGTCTGCAGGTCTGCAGCGCAGCAGGAAGGCATCTCAGCCAGACACTGTCCCACCAGGCAAAATGGGCCTTTCTCCCTGGGACACAGGAAAAGTCCTGGTTTTACAAGGGAAGGCGCCAAATCCAAACTATCTAGAAATAAATGAAACTATCTAGAAATAAACACCAGGCCCAGCCAGGTCCCACCAGGCCCAGCTAATCAGAAAGGAACATCTGCTCCATGCTGCTCACAGTGCTGCTCACTCCATTCGCTGAGAGGCAGAGAATCAGCATGAGAAGGGGCAGTAAAGGGGATGAGGTGCAGCCTCATCAGACGGGCTGATAGCCCTTGCCCAGGGGCTGACTTTAGACAAGACACTTCTGCCCATGGAGCCGCAGTTTCCTTATCTGAAAAATGGGGCTAATAATGTTTATCTTTCAGGGCTCTGTGAGAACCACACGAGATGAAGAACCTGAAAGGACTCAGCCCAGAGTCAGGGGTCCAGTAAATCCTTGTTTTACTTTAACTTTTAGATTGTATAAACTGGAATCATAATTTTAATAGATTTTGAATATGTTGAGTAATATATTTTGTTGTAAAAAATAAAAGTCGCTATGTGTTTCTTATCTCCTTCCAAAGTGGACATCAGGAGCTTACAACAAAAGGCAATAACACATTTTATGAGGAGAGAAACGAGAACTGAGTGATGAAGTGTGTATTTGGTGGGCGGGTGGTGTGTGTGTGTGGTGGTGGCGGGGAGGTGATTACACACAAAATCTAGAGTAAAGGAAGCCATAGCAGACGTGAAACAGCCTTCAGTTTCTGGAAGTCAAAGCATACAGGGAACATGACGCCATTTCCTACCAGAGCACTCTAGCGAGTTTATCTGGAGGGTCTCTGTAGAAGGGACTAGATAATGTAAGCACGCAGCACCCCACGGGGGCAGCAAACCTACGCCCAGTGCCAGGGAGAAGGGTCTGAGGCCCAGAGAGAGCCTGCCTGGCTCCCCCGGCCCAATTGGCTGGGGTCCTCTTGGTGGTGGGCCCCTGTGACACCACCACCATGCCCTCCTTGTGAAGCTGCGTAGGGGCCGAGTGCGTGTGCACTCATTCATTCATTCATTCGTTCACTGTTTGTGCATTTACATTCTCTGTGCTGCCCTGTGCCAAGTTCCGTGCTGGAGGCTGAAGACTTGGGCTGATAGCCCTCAGCCAGAGGGGTTAGAGAAGGCTTTTTAAAGGAGATGCTTGAGCTAGACTTTAAGAACAAAGAGCAATGAACTTGGGGTAAGAGTTCGGGTAGGGTAGACCTGGGCAGGAGAGGACAGAAGAGCGGGCTCAGAGTGAGGGGGCCTCAGACTCCCAGGGTGAGGCTAGAGGTGGAGACACGGTGGAGGAGTGGTGAGGACGGTGAGGACAGAGAAGGGGGCACGGGTCTGAGATGTACTGAGGAGGAGACTGACCCGGACTTGGTGGTTGGGGGGATCCAAGACTACACCCAGGTGTCTGCACAGGGAAGCAGGGGTGGGGACGCTGGAGGTCTCTGCCTGCAATGGGAAGCTGGGGGAGAGCGGGCTGGCGGGGGGCGGGGCGGGGGATGCTGGGCTCAGTGGGGCCATGTCCAAACTCTGGGCCCAGAAGAGATGATTTGGCTGGAGTTAAGGAGGGGGCTTTGTCAGTGTCATGGGGGAGCTGGTGCCATGGGTGGGGTGGGGGAGAGAGAAGGAGGCTGGGGGCAGATTCATTTAAGAGGCAGGTGAGGTCCTATAGAAAAGGCAAAGAAAAAGGGAGTCAGGGACGTGGAGGGAAATGCAGGCCAGCATTGAGCTGGGAATGGGGGGTGGGGGGGGAGTGGCCAACAGTGAGGGTCAAGCAAGATAATGACAGTGGAGCATCTTTTAGCACGACCATCAGGAGGCCAGCAGTAACTTTGGCCAAGACAGTCAGTGGAGTGACAGTGAAAAGAGACCTGAGGGATGAACTGAATGGAAGGCGAGGTGGGAGAGCCAGGGTGGGGTCAGGGGTCGCGGGTTGGGGTGTGTGGCTGCCTCTGCGTGCATTGGGGGGATGGGATGTGCAGAGCAAGCGCGTTCGTGGTGAAATGAAAATGGCAAGGAGGGGTGGCGAGTATAAGCGAGTCTGCAGGTTGTATGGAAGGAGGGCGAAGGAGTCTCCTCCTGGTGCCCCTGCCAAGGGAAGGACAGGCCAAGTCTAGGGAGGGCTGGAGACATACAGGGAAACCGTCGCATTGCGTTGAGGGACCCGCGGTGGGGACTGTGGGCAGGTGGAGTCATCAGTTCCCACAAAGAGAGGGAGCTGCTTCAGAGTGGGAGGCTAATGGTTGAAGTTTCTGAGGCCAGTAATGAGATTTGGGGGCCGCCAAGGGCACGGAGGGGAGAGCCACTGGAACTGTGATGTCAAGAAGCCAAGAAAAGACAGTCCTGGGCACTGTGGCCTTGGGGATGGTGGCTGGAATTGGAAGGGAGGGGAAGATCTGGCCCAGGACCAAGGGTCCTGAGTAATGGAGTGGGAGGGGACAGGTGCCTCCAGCCAGGTACCTGGTCAAGGGCAGACTTCCAGGCCTAGGTTTAGGAACTAGGAGAACCTGAGACTCACCGGGATCGCCTCTTCTTCCAGGCTTGCCACGCCGTCCAGGGGGGCCTAGAAGGAAAACAAGCACAGACTCGTTGAGAAGGGAAGCCAGTGGGTTTGACGCAGCCTGCCTGTCGCCAGTCCACCCACCCACCCTGCAACAGCATCCTGGGGGCAGCCTGCCCACCACCTTACTGGCTGGCGGAGGGGAGAGGGGTGGGGAGAAACCGTCTCCTGCCCACCCCGCCCCTCTCCTCTGGGCCCTCCCCTGTTGGCTGCGTTCTCAATCCTCATGCACTCATTCAGTTATTCAATTACCTGTTTGTTTATCTATTCACAAATCTTCCCTAATCAAAACAATTTACTACCTGGAAACTCTTGAGGTAGAATAGCCTGCAGCTGAGAAACTTCAGACTTATCAGAAATATAAGGCTAAGAGTGGAAGTTATCTTACGAAAGCCCTGACCACTGCTTTTAATATCCACTACAGTAAAATGGCAGGGACAACACACCACATGAAGGCACTATCATGGCATTTCAAGTGCTTATGCTCGGTAACTGGCACTGTCCTCTCCATCTCCTGTCCTTCCTTTGCTCCCTAGAACCTTGGGCACCTCCACCTCCCACAGTTTGAAGGAGGTGCTTGCTTATACATTTCTCATGCTTTATTGCAGAGAATGTGCACACCAACGCAGATTCTTTTCAGTGTCCAGTCCTCCATCCACATGTTTTGAGACTTTCTGAGTGATGATAGGGATCATCCTGCTTCTGCCCACATCGGTCCCCGTGACCTGAAGGAAAGGGTTCTGGGTAAGGAAATGCTGACTGGCCCGCTGCCCCAGTCAGAGGTCCAGGCCCAGCACACAGCCCACCTTGCTAGGGAGTGGGGGTGGTCTCTCCTGGAGCTTTCTGGAGACACCCCCCGATCCCCTTTGCCTTGTGTTTTCACTCTTGTCTGCCTCGTTTTTACTCCCTCTTAGTTGAACCCTGCATTGTTCTTCCTTCCCTTTTCTCAGATGCCAGTGGAAAAGTGCAGAAGCGAGGGTGCATGTATTAGATTGCAATTTAAACAGCACTTTATACCTGTCTGTCTCTATCCTGCATGTCTGGCTCTGGGCTGGGCCATGAGGTGGCAGCAGGCTGTGACTACATTACACGGCACAGCCCTTTCCGGTAAAAGTCAACCTTAACCCTCTCCCCACCCCTATCTCCCAAATTCTCAGAATGACCACCCTGGAGAGACAGACTGGCAGTGAATCAGGTCTGAAGCAGGATGGTTCCCTGAAAAATTAGTGTGTACGTGTGTTTTCCCTTTTTCCTTTTCCCGATTTTCAGCGGTGCTCACTGGGACAGGGATGGGGACAGGGACAAAAAGCAGAGCAGCCCACATCAGCGGTCAATGTCAGTCACCGGTGGGGCCTTCTGACTTTTGTTAAGGGGCAGTCCCGGCTGGGGAGGAGGGAGGGCCTGAGAAAGAGAGAAGGAGATTCATCTGGGTGCTATTTTAGACCCTCAGACCGTTGTAGGCCTGGGTGAGATGAGAATGAATCTGCCAGTCTTGGGGACTTGAGATCAGGATGGTTCAACAAAATTAAGAAATTAAAAACATGCTCTTTCTCACACCCCTGAGTTTTTGTAATTTTTCAAAATTTTTTTTTGTGGTCAAGAACACATAATATAAAATTTGCCATTTTAAACCATTTTTAAGAGTACAGTATGTTAGCGTTAACTATATGTACAATGTTGTGCAATAGGTCTCTAGAGCTTTTTCTTTCTTTTTGTATATCTTTATGATTTAATGATAGTAACAGTTCCAATGTTTCCAATACTTCTATGCACCATGTAATTTTTTAAAAATGTATTTATTTTAATTAGTTTCAAGTACACAGTACATTGGTTAGATGTCTATATAGTTTGAAAAACTATCCCCCCAATTGCTCCCTCCCACCCTGACTCTCCTCCTGGGCAATAAATTACTGCTAATTGCATTTCCTATGCTGTGCTCCTCATCCCCATGACCATCTATCAGCTACTAATTTGTACTTCTTTAACTCTTCACCCCATTCTCCTAGACTCCCAAATCCTCCTCCATCACAAAATTGTCCACTATATTTGTGAGCCTGTTTTTGATTAGTTTGTTCTTTTTATTCCTTAGATTCTGCATATAAGTGAAATCATATAGTGTTTATTTTTCTCTGACTTAAATACCTTTTAGGTCCATCAAAGCAATACCTTTTTCCATTCCCTTCTTTTTAGTCTGTGTGTGTCTTTTAATCTGAAGTGAGTCTCTTATAGGCAACATGTAGGGGTCTCGTTTTCCTTTCCATTCATCCACTCTATCTTTTAGTTCAAGCACTTAATTCTTTTCCATTTAAGGTAGTTATTGATAGGAATGTAGTTGTTACCATTTTTTATTCCTGTTTTTGATACATGTTTTTTCTTCTTAAAGAAGTCCCTCCAACATTTCCTTTAATACTGGCTTGGTGGTGATAAATTCCTTTAACTTATTTTTGTCTGGGAAGCTCTTTATCTGTCCTTCAACTCTAAATGATAGCTTTGCTGGATAAATTATTCTTGGTTGTAGATCCTGGGTCTTCATCCTGTCAAATATTTTTGCCAAGCTCTTCGGTCCTGCATAGTTTCTTTTGAGAAATCAGCTGCTAGTCTTATGGGGGTTCCCTTATAAGTAACTATTTGTTTTTCTCTTGCTGCTTTTAATATTCTTTCTTTGTATTTAACCTTTGGCATTTTAATTATGATGTGTCTTGGTGTGGGCCTTTTTGGATCCCTGATTTTTGGAATCCTCTGAGCTTCCTAGAGTTTTATGTCCATTTCCTTCTCCAGGGTAGGGAAATTTTCCATCATTATTTCTTCAAACAGCTGTTCAACATTTTGATTTTCTTCAGTTATGCCAATCAGATGGATATTTGGACCCTTAACAGTGTCCCATATTCTCCTCAAATTATTTTTATAGTCTTGGCATCTTATCTCTTGCCATTCTGATTGTATGTCCTTGGCTTTCCTGTCTTCTGGACAGGGTATTTGATCCTTTTCTTTATTCGCTTTGTTCCTTTGTTTATACCATTTAATATACTTTTCATCTCAGATGTGTTCTTCATTTCAGACTGGTTTCCTTTTATAATTTCAATTTCCATTTGCATTTTTATGTTTTTTATCTCTTTGTTGAAATTATCACTGAATTTATCTACACTTCCCATAAATTTATTGAGCATCTTTATAACTAGTGTTTTGAACTCTGCATCTGTTAGATTATATCTGGATCTCTGTTCTGTTCTGCTTCTTTGTCTTCCCATTTTGGCTGCCTTTCTTGTCTGTTTCTATGTACTTAGCAAAGTTCCTAAGTAACCCGGTCTTATTAATGTGGATTTGTGAAGTAGGTGTCTAGTGGCACAGTCCTGAGAGGAGATCAGCTGCAGGCCAAATTTAGCCCAAACCTCTGCCCCTCCGGGGCCACCTGTTAAGATTCAGCAAGCAACCCACAGATGCTGTGCTTATTATAGTTACCTCAAAAGGCCACACCAGAAACTGAGGCCAGCTGCCTCCACCAGTGCCGGTCTCAGCCAGGAGCACCTGACCCACTGAGTATATACCTGGATGTGGCTTGGGTAGGGCTCCAAGTTGGGGTAGGCGGGGTTTCAGGGAATCATCTGGCCGAGGAAACAATGGATACCACTGGCACTTCTGTACAGAGTGAGTCGTGCCTCGGCCCTCACTCTGACAATGTCTCCCTATAAGTCCCTGGCGCCCCCTGTGCGCAGCCTAATTGGCACTGGTGCTCCGAGTGAACAAGTCTGTCACTGCGAAAATCTGCTCACAGACGCGGCCCCTTTAAGAGGTTTCTGCTGCTGCCGCTGCCACAGCCTTTGTCTCAGCCTCAAGACTGGGCAGCCCCACGTCCTCACTCCGTCCTACCTTCTGCTGTTGCAGGGTGCTTTCTTGGATTTCTCTCTAGTTGTATGGCTTGTTCATCTAGAGTCCAGGCGATTTTTCTTTGTTGCTGCTCTTTGTTTCCATCACAACTTTTATTTGGTCGCCAGAGGGATGAACAGAGACTCTATTACCTATGCCATTTTTTCCCCTCCTCAAAGCCATATAATTTAACAACAAGGGCTATGATTATCTCTGTTTTGCACAGGAGGAAACTAAGGCTTAGAGAAGTAACTTCATTTGGTCAAGGTCACACACGCTAATGGGGCAGAGCCAGGGTTCAGGCCCAACTTTGACTCCCAAACCTCTAGAGTTTTTTCAACTTGCAAAATTTGAAACTATTTACTGAACAACTCCCCTCTTGCCCTTTCCCCAGCCCTCCCTCAACCACTATTGTATTTTTTCTAAGAGTTTGCTTATACTTCAGAGAGGTGGAATCATACAGTATTGGTTCTTTCGTGCCTGGCTTATTTCCCTTAGCATAATGTCTTCAACGTTCATCTATGTTGTTCAAGTGACAATTGCCTTCTTTTTTTTTAAGGCTGAATAGTATTCCTTTGCATGGATACACCACATATTCTTCATTCATCCAGTGTCTCATCTGGTGATGGACACTGGATCTTTTCCACTTCTTAGCTTTTGTGAATAATGCGGCAATGAACACAGGGGCACAAGAATCTCTTCAAGATCCTATTTTCAATTCTTTTGGAAAAACATCCACAAGTGGGATTGTTGGATTATATGGCAGTTCTATTTTTAATTTTTTGAGGACTCTCCATATTGTTTTCCATAGTGACTGCAGTGTTTTACATTCTCATTAACAGTGTACAAGGTTTCCAATTCCTTCATGTTCTCACCAACATCTGTGGCCATTTGTATATCTATGAAATGTCTATTCAGGTCCTTTGCCCATTTATCAATTGGATTGTTTATTTTTTATTGTCAAGTTGTAAGAGTTCTTTACATGTTCTGGATGTTAACCCCTTATCAGATATATGGTTTGCAAATATTTTCTCCCATTTTGTAGGTTACCTTTTCATTCTGTTGCTTCCTTTGCTGTGCAGAAGTTTTTAAGTTTGGCGTAGTCCAATTTTTCTATTTTTGTTTTTGTTGCCTTTTTAACCTTTGAGCTAACTTTTTTTTTTATGATGTGTGGTTATCTGGTTTTCCCAAAACCATTTGTTGAAGAGATTATCTTTTCCTCAACGTATGGCCTTGGAATCTTGTCGAAGATGCTTTGACTATATCAGTGATGCACTCCTGGGTTTTGAGAGCAGAAATTCATGTGAGTCACATTGCCCTTGATTTTCCGTGATACCAGACACAGACTTTGAGTTTCATTCTGGAATTGCCCAGGGCCATGTTGACTTGGTAAGGCCAAGATTCTGGTGCCTCATAACAGACAACAGCTCCTCCTCACACTGGCTAGAGATTTACAGCTTATGCAGTGCCTTCAGGTCGACGATTTCAGTGGAGGCCTGCAATACCCATGTATCTAACTGCCTACCTGACATATCCACATGGGTGTGTCACTAAAATTTCAGGCCAGTCATGGCCAAAACATATGACTTGATCTCCTCTCAGCTCCTGTGTGAGGCTGACGGTGCCTCAGAACCTCGCGAGGCTGGCCCATTGTTAGGCATTTCCTCCTCTCTGTTTTTAGGGTGAGCCCATCCCTGTCCTCTGGGCTCTTGTCAGGCCACAGAAGCCATGCTTGTTTCAGCAGGGCCACTCACCCTGGGCCTCGGGCTGAGGAGTGGGACATGGCAGGAAGGGGGCCCATGAGTGGGAGGGGAAGCCGGGCTCTTCCCGGACCTGGAAGCTAAAGCAGCGCCACGGTTCTCGGATGGTCATTATTGGGTATGACTAAAATTTTCCATCTGAGTAACTCAAGCCAGATGAGGATGTTTGCTTTCGCTAAGGTAGCTGAACTGGTGAATTTGTCTAGGTGGTTCTGAGTGGCATGGTTAGGCAGAAGGCCTGATGAAGATGGATGGTAGAGTGGGCAGCTGCCCAGGCAGGGGGGTGCCCAGTGTTGCTGAGCACCCAGGGTCTGTGGAGCTGTTGGCCCGACAGGCTGGATGGGAGTCTGAACTGAAGGGCCTAAGTGGAGAAATAGAATGAGGCTGCTACTCATGAACCTTCTCCAGGGCCAATCTAAACCAGACTCTGGAGGCTTCTGTGTGAATAACTCACAAATTAACAACTAGTCAACCCTTTAATCTGAGATTCATGCTGCACTGTTCAACCGTGTCCGGGACAATTCCACCAGGAAGCAACATGTCCAAACCCAACATGTCCCCCTCAGGGTTCTATTCTCTCATCTTAGCACAGGCATCACCAGTTCCCATGTGGCCAAGCCAGAAAGCACCTGGGGTTGTCCTGTAGCATCCTCACCCCCACCCTTCCCTCCAACTGAGACCCCTTTCTCTGCATCAGGCAAACACTCCCCCCATGCCTAGCTTCTTCCTCTCCCATTTTCTCTTTCTGCCATGTATGACTTCTCACTGAAGTGTGTAGTCTGCATGTCATGCAGCTCTGCATCCCCAACTACCTACATGGGCAGGACCGATGACATTGAGGAAAGGAAGGAGGGAGGGAAGGAATGGATGGGTAAAAGATTGTCAACACTATCAAGATTCAGGGCTTAGAAGAGATGCAGGACTGCCTGGTTTGATAGACATGGGCCATTAAGACAAGGGGCACTTTCTGCCCTCCTTTCTCCTCAATGGCAAAAAGTCAGAGGTGGCGAAGTCTGCCACGCTGGGCGAACACGGAGGCCATGGGTAGGGGGAAGTGCCAGCGCTGAGCTCTGTGCTGACTGCCTGGCTTCTGTCTGCTGCTTTTGAAAACAGAGAGGCCGGAGGCCTGGCTTGTGGAAGCTGCAGAAGGGGAAGACAGGAAAGTGCTCCTTCTCAGATTTCCAGACTGCTAGGAGCTGAGGGCTGGTCACAGGTATCAACCTTGCTTCAGTGTCTGCTGGATGCCAGGCTGACTGCTCGTCCAGTGAGCTTGTCTATTTCCCCAACAGCCCTGGTGTCCACAGTACAGAGAACTAAGGCTAAGCAGGTGAAGAGGTTGTGCAGCTGCCGCCAGGCCTTAAGCCGCCAGGGTGATTGTACCCAAAAAGCTGAACCACAGGGCAGGCAGCCCTGATGAGGGGAAAGGGGGTCTCCCTGGGGCAAGCAGCAGAGAAGACTGGGGAACCCCTGGGCATCTGGGCCAGGCCGGTAGCCCCCACCGTGTGGGGACAGCCGTACCAACTGGTTGTGGCTAAGATGTTGCTCCAGACAAGTAAAACCAGGTTCCCTGCCCAGCAGTTTGCTCCAGAGCTTCTTCCTTGCTAGCTTTCTTCTCTTCCTTCCTTTCTATAGTGGCCAGCGCAGACTCAGACACTCAGGCTGCTCTGGAAGGCACCTGGAGTCTGTCACAATTGGCCTGCTCATGTACAGTTGGAGAAACTGAGGCTGCAAGCAAGAGCACAGGTCTTGCCTAAGGATGCTGCTGGAAAAGTGGTCCCATCCTAAGAGTCTGTGGGTGGTGAAGCTCAGCTCAGGCCGTTCTGCCCACCTCTGCCTGGGATCCCCATGGCTCTGGGTCAGGGGACAGCAGCTGTGGGGACCCCAGTGTTTCACAGTGGGTGCTGCCATAGTGGCATTAGTGAAATTTCCTTCCAGAGGCTGTAGGCAACAGATGCTAACAAGGGGGTGTTGGTGCAGGAGGGAAAAATAAGTGACTGATGTGAAAGCTGTGTACCTTGAGCAAGTTACTCAAACTCTCTGAGCCTTAGGTTTCCAAATCACATGAGGATGAGAGTTTAGGGGTGGGGGCCACTACACCTGTCTTGTGGGACTGTTACACAGATGAACTGATAATAGACTCACCAATTTAGGTGCACAAAGTGGGGCTTATTTGGGGTTCTAAGAAATAACTGGCTGGAGATGGTCTCTGGCCATTAGAATCTGGAGCCCTGATATAAATGGGTTCTTATATGCCCTCCAAGGTGGGCAAAGCCTGAGACACAGCACCTGAACCTCAGTAACTTTGTGGGCAGAGTTTGAGTCCAGGTGTTTACCATGTCTTCAATTATATCCTGCACTGACCCTGAGCCCACGAGGACAAGGCCAGTCTGGGAACTTCCCATGTCCCTAATCACTGTCTGTCTGTGGACGTGGGGATGAAGATGCAGAGGCTGACCCATCCGGGAATGGTATTTCTCAAAGAGATCCTGAGGTTTCAGGCATAACAGGGGCTGGCGAGGGCCCCAGCTTGCTGCTAAATGACTCTGGATGCCCGTGACAACCACCTGCACAGTAAGTAACCCCAGGGATGAGGACGGTTTTCTCAAGCTCTGTTCTAAGCCAGACAACATGGAACCATTTCTAACTCATAAAAATCTCATCTTTGTTTGGGCTAGAGAATACACACCAACTGACCAGCTCCAAAGGTGGGGCCCGAGCACCAACAGGCTCTGTCAGATACCCCCTCCTCTTGCAAGGCCCACCTGTCACAGTCTGCCTAGGCCTCTCCCCTGCCCTCGGCCTTAGGCCTTGTCTCCTCTACGAGTCCCTAAGGGCAGGGGCTTTTGTGCAATTTATTTAATTTAATCTATATACAGTTCTGGAAAGTGCTTTACTCCCTCTCCACTCTTTTTTCCTTAAAGATTAGGGCAACTGAGGCTCAGAGAAGTCAAAAAATGCTCCCACACACAACAGCCAAAAGGTAGAAGGAAACCAAATATCTCTCGACAGACGAATAGATAAGCAAAACACAGTATATGCACACAGTGGGATATTGTTTAGACCTAAAAAGGAAGGAAATTCCGACATAGGTTACAACATGGAGAAGCCTTGAGGACATTACGCTGAGTGAAGTAAGCCAGACACAAAAAGACAAATGTCATGTGATTCCCCTTATACAAAGTGCCCAGAGTCAGACTCACAGAGACAGCCAGTGCAGTGGGGTTGCCAGGGGTAGGGGAAAGGTGGCTGGGAGTCAGCATTACTTGGTACAGAGTGTCGGCTTTATAAGATGAAAGAGTTCTGGGCATGGATGGTGGCGATGGGCGCACAACAATGTGAATATTCACTTATTGTTGTGAATATACAGTCACTAAACTGTATATCTAAAAATGACAAATTGATGGGTGTACAACAATGTGAATATGGTTACAGTCACTAAACTGTATATCTAAAAATGACAAATTTAAGTTATGTGTTTTACTTAGATTAAAAAAAAAGAAAAGAAACATTTCTAGATTCTAGCTACCAAAGGCCAGAGCGAGACTGAGTTTAGGCCCACCTGTGGAGACCACTGTGATGCTGTTGGCAGCATGGCTACCAGACAGTGATGTCTCCAAGGTCACACATGAAGGAGATGGCAGGGCTAGAATTTGAACTAAGGTCCGTGTGACTCTAGGGCCATTCCTGTGAAGTGCTCGGCCACTGTGACCAAGGCCAAGCTCTTCTTATCCTAGGCTGTGTCCACAGTTTCCCTCGGCACTCAGAGCTGGCCCTTCTTGTGGGCACTGGGGGGCACTGATCTGACCCTCTTTTCTGAGAGGGCAGTGGGGGTCGGATAGTCTGAATCCCACAGCCCCTCAGCCTGGAGCTCTCTGTGGTTTCCTGGAGCCCCAGGGCCATCTTGGGGGTGTGCCTTGAGCAGAGAAGGCAGAGGAGGTCCTTGGATTTGCGGCTCCAAGACCAGATAATCAAAATATCCCCTAGCTCATTTTGTCTTACAATTCCAGACAACTTTGGGGCCTTTCTACCGGTTCATTTCCATCCTGGCCTAACAAAGCCCTTAGGGGAGGGAGGTAGGTCTTGTGTACACCTCTGGGTGGGCCTAGGGTACATGGCACTCCTGGGGTGGGGCACTGATGTCCTGAGAGGCTAGCCAGCTGACAGGCTGTCCAGATTGGCCAGCACCTCAGGCCATGTTGTCCTCGGAATTAAAATCACAGCCTCTTGCTCAGCAAATACAATTCATTCCAAAGAGATTTATGTCCCCACAGGCTCATCCTCCACCACCCACCACATTGCAAGGAGCCCAGTGGTGCTGAGTCCTGCTGCTTATTGCAAAGTCCTAGAGCAATTTGGAAAAACAACGCCATGGGCTGCTGGGGTTGTTGGGTAAATGCTTGTTTGGACCAGGATGGTTGTCCAGGCTGGTGACAGACCTCTACTGCCCCAATGACCAGACCCGGCAAGCCTGCTTGAACATTGTGTCATTCAGTGACCAAATGAACAGAGCCCATGGTGGTGGGGGTAGGGAGGGTAGGAGGGAGGGCTGGCCCCAACCTCATATTCACAAAGGGCCTTGCATGTGGACACTGATGTTCTCTCCAAAGAAGCTGACAGTAGCAGATGGCCACACAGCCCCTGAGAGGGCCTAATGAAAACGAGAGTTTGGGACCACCATTTATTGCGTATTTAACTTTATGCTTGGCAGTGATCTTGCTTCCACGGCATTAACTCATGTATTCCTCACATCAAACCTATGAGGAAGGCTACTATTACTATCTCCATTTTACAGATGGAGACACTGAGGCACAAAGAGATGTGTCTGTGACTAAGACCTCAGAGCGAGTGGAGAGTTGAGGAATCTGGTGTTTTTTTTGGGGTACTGTCTCCGTGCACCTCTGCGGGCCTGTTTTTTAACAGAAACAGGAACCTGGGAAATGATGGGCTCTGGGGCCATACAGCTTGTAATGCGGGGGGTGGGGGGACCATGCAGGGGGACCCTGAGCTCACACTTCCGTGCCCTGCTGCCCACGGCTACACAGAAAGATGCTTGTTGAAGGTGAGTGGTTAAAATAGTCCATGATTTATATAACCACTTCTTGGCATTTATTATTATTATTTAAAATGTACTGGGAATCGTGGGATGGAACGGGCCCAGAGATGGCTCTTAGAGGTCTGTGAATTAAATAGTGAATTAAAAGGCCACATGCTACTGCCAGCACTGGATGCCCAAGTGACATGGGCCGGCTTTTGTCACGTCTTCCAAAATCTCTGCTAATTCCTTCCCCAAGTCAGGAGGGGCTTTAATAAAGCGTTTAAAATGGGATCAAGGAGTCTAGACCCACAACTCACCCCAGTGGCACATCAGACTCAAGAACCATCTCCCAAGGGTCCTGAAGGGAGGGACTGGGTGGGGGGCGGGGTGCCGCGAGCCTAAGGAGGTATGACTGCCGACACGTGCTGGGTGCTTCTGCTGGTAACTGAGATGTGGATACAATTGGCTCCACTAACAGAGGAGAAACTGAGGCCCAGAGGTGAGGCTACCTGTCCCAGTGGAAGAGCTAGTCAGGAGCCAGGAGTTGGCCCGCCTGCCAGGGCTCTTGCCAGCATGGATGCTGCCCTCCTAAGTGCCTCCTGTCTGGGGTCATGGACCATGGTGCAGGCACTACAGCTGGAAAGTGGACCATCTCATCCTGAGGCTCCAGCTAGAAGGGCCTGGAAGAACATGGGTGGAGGGGACGAGGGTGCGTGGGTGGTTTTGAGGTCAGAGCGAAAGGGCTCCCAGGAAGGGCTTTGGGTGAAGGCTATGTGCGGTGCTGCCAGGGCTCCTGTGTCCTAGAGTGGAACTTCAAGGGACTACTAGTGGAATCCTCCTAATGATGCACATAAGGCACTAGGGCACCCTCAGTGGGGGTAGCCTAGTCACAAGCCTTTTCTCAGCTCAGGCAGCTGAAGGGGGCGCTGAACAAACTCAATGAAGAGTGAAAAGCCCCTCAGAGGGATGACAGAGACCATGGCCCTTCTCTTCCACGGAGCTCAGGCCATGAAAACACCTCTGAGGGCTGAAGGCCCTGACTGGCCAGCTGGCCTGGGTGGGAAGTGGGAGTCGTTGGGCAGATGTCCCAGAAAACGGAGAGCTTTCTTGGGCTCTCAGAGGATGGAGGTCAACCTGAACATGGAAAGAGCTGGTGCCCAGGCCAAGACAGGGATTGCATACAAGAACCTGTGTGCTTGATGCTGACGGCTGGACGGCTGGAAACTGCACAGGTGGCAGGCACATCCGGGGTGCGGGCTGTGTGTAGTTGGTGTTGGAGGCTGCCGGTGGGTGCTTGGGGTGACTCTTTGGGGCTCTGTCAGACCCAGATCTGTGCTAGTGTGAATCAGCTTCTCCCCAGAGCCCATTGTCTCCCAGGCTCCTATTTCTTGCTGAAAAACAGGCCCCACAGAAGTGGCAGCGCTCCCCAAAGACAACATATTCTTCAATTCTCCACTCACTCTGAGGCTTTAGTCACGGACACATGGGCCAGTGAATCTCACCAAACTTCACGAAGGCTGGAATTTATCGAAGTCAGAGAAGGAAAAGCTTTTTAATGTTTATTTCTTTTAACTAACATGTGAGCTTTGCTTTTCATAGGAATTCCTTAAAACCTGCATAAAGAAAACCCCACCCCGAAGGTCTTGGAGAAAGGCAGGTGAGGCCAGGCAGCTGGAGGCCTTAGGAGTGTGGCCGGCACATGGGGGCACGAACCTAGGAAGGACACTCAAAAGCTGGCCGCTCAGCGGGCACTGCCTGCTCCAAGGCCACCTGACCCTATGGGCCATGGACCTTGGACTCTTGGCTTCTCAGGACAGAACACATCTCTCTCCTGAGGGAGGGCACATAGCTCCCAGCAGGGCCTAAGGTGCTTGAACTTGTGCATCCAGGAAATATGGGGACCGGGTGGGTACTAGGGTGACCGACCACCCTAGTGTGCTCAGGACTGAGGGGTCTCCTGACACTTTCAGTGCTGAAACTGGGACAGCCCCAGGGAAACTGGGAGGGTCGGTCACCGCAGCAGCAGACAGCCCGTGAGGAAGGGGGCTCTCGACACCGCCCCATCTCCTACCCATTCCCGCTCTGAGCTCCCCTTTCTGCTCCTCAAGCCTGCCAGGCCCAGGCCCACCTCGGGGCCTTGGCACTAGCTGTCCCCGTTGCTTGGGGCTCTCCTCGCACATGTTTCTCCATGGCCGACTCCTTGTTGTGCTTCCTGGACGCCTTCGCTGACCACCATCTAAAGTTCCTGGCCCTCGGGGACTCTCGGTCATGTTTTCCTGTATGATTTTCTCCAAGACATTTATCTCTATCAAAATCACCTAGTTTATTTTATTTGCTTTTTAGTGTTTATGGTTTCTTCTCCTCACTGGAATGTGAGCTGCCTGAGAACGCGGCTCCTGTCTGCTGGATCATGGCTACAGCTCCCAAATGGCGCCTGTCACACAGGCTGTACCACCAGAGCATGATTGAGCTCTGTTCTGGTGAGGGAAGGGCACCGAGGCACTAGGACCCCGAGGACGGGCCACAGGAGGGGCACAGAGCTTCCGAAGTGGGAGAAAGAAGACGGAAGTGGCACTCAGGCACCTGCTGCCGATGAGTGTGCAGTCAGACGCACGCCCGTGCCACCCATGTGATTCTCACAGAGGGCCCGTGAGGCGGGGACACCAGCATCTCTGTTACAGAGTGCGGCAGGGGCTGCCCAAGGGCGAGTGGCCCCGCAGCCTGGGCCCCTGTGTTGCCAGCTGACAGGACTCTGAGGCCCGAGGAAGCCATCCCAGCTTTGTAGACCACATGCCCCAGAGGAGCCAAGAGGCTGAGCGGAAAGATTTTGGGAGGCCTCTGCAGTCCCCTCTAGTGATTCTTTTCGGTATACATCTAGGAATGGAACTGCTGAGTCACATGGTAACTCTGTTTAGCTGGGCAGCATCTTTTATTTATAGCAGCAAAGAGGAGCGTCCTGTGTCTGATGTTCCTCTTCATTCCTGGTTCCCTTGGGAGAAGCTGCCCCTCCTTTCCCTCTCGGCCTTTCTGGGATCATGGGCCCCATCCTGCCGGGCCATTTTTCCTGAGCTGCTGTGGAAGGGCATAAAGCTCACAACAGACAGAATCTTTACTGTCACGAAGCCTGTTTTCTGAAGAGGAAAGACTGCATTTGTGTACAAAATTCTGCTTTAACTAGTATGGCCTGGAGCCAGCCATTTTCTGCCTTAGAGCTTCTGTCTCATCATCTTCAGAATGGAGATCTCTAGTTCTGAAAGTCATTTGAGATGAGCTAACACATGACATTTAACCTCTCAGACCTCAGTTTCCTCAGCCTCAAATGGGAATTTAAATCTCAAACCCCAGTCTGTCACTCATGTAGTCATTCTGGAAACATCCACTAGAGACCTTGCAGGTACTGGGGACCCCTCGATGGTCTCTAGATTCTGTGGGCCAGGGACATCTACCCACCAAGGAGCTAAGCATCCGCAATGTGGTGGGATGGGGACTGGCGGACAGCCTGACTGACTGCACCACCGGGGGACCACCCCACGACATGCTGTTCCTGCAAGCTCAGGTGTGCTCACGCCCTCGTCGTGCCACCTTCCGTCTGCAGGGACCTTCCCTGGGCCTGGAAACTGGCCTCTCCAGGACCTGCTGGGTTGTCCCCTCCTTCCCACAACTGTCTGGAGTGGAAGGAGACTGGGCAGGGTGGAGGTTTGCTCCCTGGCTGGATGGGGCGGAGGACAAGGGTTGGCACGTGGCACTGCCTGAGTGGGGAGGCATTGGCGAGCCGAGGCCTGAGGGCTAGGCAGCTGGAAGGGGTGTGGGCAGCCAGCTGGGTGCAGCCATTGGAATTCCCTACTCCCATTTGGCCCCGGGAATCCTGCCTATGGTGACATTGAGGACTGCCTGGGGCCATCTACCATCTATTCAGATGCCATAGTCTGACCAGAAACACCTGAGTGGCTCCAGACACAAGTAGTCCCTTTCTTTCCTGCCCTAGGTCCTGCACCGCTCCAGATGGGGCAGTGCTGGCCTGACTCTGGAGGGTACTTGCTGGGCATGAGATACTGGACCGGACAGCTGCCTGTGGTGCTGGGGGCCCACTGCTGAGAGCAACAGCTGCCTTCTATGGGCCCCAGGTCCTGCGTACAACTCGTTGAGGCCTCTGCAATGGGGGGATGTCACCACCACCACTGTTTGGGCTGCACCCAGAGCTTTGGAGCCAGGTTCTGGAATGCTATGGGGAACGAGGAAGGTGGCTCCTGCTGGTGGACCTGCTATGTGCCAGGCTTTGTGCTGGGGGGCTACACATATGTCTGCTCATCTACTCTGCTCAGTACCCCTGTCAGGGAGGTGGCATCCACCCTACTCTGCAGATGAAATGGAAGAGGCTCAGCGAGAGGAGACTTGTCCTGTCACACAGCTGGTGTGTGGCAGAGCTGGGATTCAAACCCAGCTGTGTCCAATTCCAAAGCACTTGCTTTTTTTTTTTTTCTTTAAGAAGAAAAATAAATGGGGACTTTCTGGGGCTTCTCCCATCTAGCCAGATGTCATTGTCTTGCCAGAGACCCCTGGGTGTCCCCAGACACAAGCAGCTTCCTTCTCATCCTAGGCCTAGCATGGCTCTGTGGGGGCGGGAAGGCTGGGGTTACTCTTGAAAGCGCTTGGTGGTACTCTGCCCCTAGTTTCAGATTCAGTGGGGCTGGAGTGACCAGAGAATTTTCACTTTTAATAAGTTCCCAGAGGATGTACTAACTGTTGCTGGTCGAGGAAACACACTCAAAACTCAATCATGTTCTTTTCTCTCTCTCTTTAAATATTTTCTTTCTTACAAAATATTTCAAGCCTCATGTACTTTTCATAGTGCCATGTTGCCTTCTGTGTGCTCAGGGGATGGGAGGCTAGAGCCAGGCTGTGAGTTGATAAAACCCAAGGACAGCAGTTCTGGGCTCATGAACCACCAGCGATTATTTCTATTACTGCTGCCACGAGGACTACTGTGGTGTACACTATGGAGCATTTACTGTGTGCCAGGTCACGTCAATCCTCACGTAATTTTCATGGCTACTCTTTGTCTCATTCTACTGGAAACTGGGCCCAGAGAGGGTTAGTCATTGGCTTGAGGTCACATAGCATCAAGTAGCAAGGCCGGAATTCGGCCTATGTTGGTCTGGTGTCAGAGTTCACACTCTGAGTCACGGGCTGTTCGGCTTCAAGATTAGATGAGATGGGATAGAAGCCCCTCACCAGCTGTAGTGGAAACTTGCTGAATGGACTAAACCAAAGTCATCCCACCCCACCCTTTTTCTCCGTCCGAATCCCCCAAGTCTGTGAATAGCACCGCCATCCACCCTCTACCCACTGGCCCTGAGGAACGTGGGTGGGTCGTCCCCTCCACACTTCCTGAGCACTGCCTCCAAGTATAAGAGGTGCCAGGCCATCACTCCGGGTGGCTGACCATGCCTCACCCATTCCTGGCGTGCTACAGGTATCGCTGAGAACCCACAACAGCCCTGTGCGGCAAGCACGACTGTCCCCATTTTACAGACGTGGAACCACAGCCCTGGGGAGGTCAACCCGCCCCAAGTCACAGAATCAGGAGGAGACAGACCCCGAGGCAGTCCCTCTGTCCTCGCTGGGTCCCCTACCGGCATCTGATGGCCACAGCCTCCTGCCTCCCAGTTTCCCAGTTTCCTTTATTCTCCCCGGCAGTCAAGGCAGTCCTTCTAAACCACCCATCAGATCCTGCACTTCCCTTTGAAGCTACCCACAGGCTCCCCACTGTCCCCGGGACACAGTCTGAGCTCCTTGGCCAAGGCTCCTCCAGGCTGACCCAGACTTCCCTCTCTGGCCTGCTCTGCCCACCCTCTACTTGTCCCCTACACATCGCTATTGGCCCACCTTTTGCCAGAACATCTGGCCCAGGACACACCATGCTCCTGAGCTGTGTCACTTTCTCTCATTTCTTGCTAGAAAAACTCCTACTCATCCTTCAAGACCTAGCTAAGATACAGACCCTCCTCTGGGAAGTCTTCCTGGCTGCTCACTCTCGGGCCAGGGATATTTATGTGCTACGGTACTTGGTGCACTGGGATGGGGTTGTCTGCCCATCTGTCTCTGCTGGACCGTGAGCCCCACACCGGATCTGCCTTAGGCCTCTGAGAGCATGGCCCAGGCCCAGGCCCAGGCCCAATCCGGCTAAATTGGGCCAAGGTGAATGGTCACTGGTGACCATGTCTAGAGGCTCTGGATTCCGGGGAGTCTACCAGACGCTGTGTCTGGATCTGATCTTTGCTGGGCACTGGGAAAGAAGATGAGATCTTTTCACCTTTATGCCTGTCCCCCTCTGCCCACTGGGGTGGGAAAATGTCAGTGTATGAACCAAAGGCAAGCAGCCATGGTCGCTCTAGCCAGGGTTGTTGGAAACCACCGAGGACAGACCTTGCCCGGGTGAACTGCTCCTAACCACTCCCCGGGGAGAGCCCTGAGCCCCACGTAATTAGCCGCATGTGTGTGAGAGACAGGTCTGGTTTCTTTCTCAAGGATTTATGAGGACAGGGCGTATTATCACTGACCTCCATTTCAGGAAAGGCCTCTTTCTGGAACACTTGCCGATCAACAGGAAAGCACATGTGCTCGCTCGCGGTGAGCCTGCCTGACAGCGTCATACCCGCCACCATGTGTTTCTTGTCTCGAACGCATTTTAGCACTCGCTTTGGGGACTGAGTGTATTTCTGAAGGTCCCTAAACACAGCTCTGAACGAAGCACTTATAATTTACCCTTCATGAAAGCCGTCGCCGCTCTTTCCAAACATACTTAGAAGTGGGCTCAACGTTTATTTAGAGAAAAAAAAAATTTTTTAACAGACAGAAAGGGAGCGTTTGTGAATTCTTTCTTTCAACTTCTCCTCCTTGGGACCTTGGGAACAAGTTCTTATTTTCACACTGACACCCTTAGAAGGGACTGTGAACGTGTGAATACGGGTCCTCCCTTGGCTCAGGCAGTTCTCCAGTTCACTCTCTGTATTCACCTGTTATGCTGTTTCTCCCTCTGTCCCACCCTCCTCTTCCTTCTACTCACGCACTCCCATCTTGTCACTGTTCATCCATCCATTCATCCTGCCGTAGGAAAACTACTCGATACATAGTTTGGGGAGCACGAACGATTATTCATCCAGGTAATCAAATAACCACCTGCACATTTTTTCATCCATTCAGCCAACCATTCGGCTATCAGTCTTTGTCCATTCATCCTCGTGATCATCTGTCCATCCGTCCGTCAGTCCATCCACCCACCATTGACCCACTCTGGGCCAGGCACTGGGGATACTCATATGAGTACATCTGGTTCTCGGCCTGGAGCAGCTCACAGGGAGCTGGGAGATGACATGTAAACAGCCATTGCAACGCAGTGCGGGAGACAATCTGAGAGAGATGCCTGGGGAAGGGGTGCGGACCCCTGGGAACAGTTCTGGTCCAGAAGAGTAGATGGAGCCACCCACAGGTGAACCAACGCAGCAGCAACTGTGGGTGAGCGGAGTCAGTGGCCCCTGCAAGGCCTGAAATTCCATGGTGCCTTGCAGACATTTTCTGTCTGAAACATCCTTGACTGGGCCCACTCACGGGTATCACTCTCTTAGGATTCTTATAGCAATCCTGCATCTCCATTCTGCATAGCGAGACTCAGGAGAGGCGAGGGCAGATAAGAAGCGGCAGCGCCTACATATCAGAGTTTGAGGACTGGTGGTGAGCCTGCTGTAGTTTAGTAGGTGGCCCTCAGACAGCACCAGCTGCTGGCCCATCTGCTCTCACTCTGAAGGCTTCTAGGGCGCCCAGTTGCGTGAAGTCAGGGTTCTCCCTACACCCACATGTCCCAGAGCTAACTGGGCACTCTGGCAGGTAAGTTGTGATCCCTCTCCGGGAAGCTGAGTGCTCTGCTATTGTCAGCGCCTCCCTTCTCCTGGCCCTAGGCCAAGGGGCTGAGGACAAGGACAGAGCAGGGACCATGCAAGCCAAATTTCAGGATCTGGACAGGACGTGGGCTCTGGATCCTGCAGAGTAGCCTTGGTCCCCAGCGGGAGCATCCTAAAAACTTGGGTGAGGAGGGCAGGGCAGCCCCTCTGTGGGGCCTCAGAAAAGAAAGAGTCATTTTATATTTACGTCTTCACAGAAGTCTTTCCTTTTATGTGGTCCATGTTCAATTAACTCATTGAAGAAAAACCGAACACCAAAGTACCGTTTGTTGAAAACACACAACTTCAACCAACGCTAATCAGTGTTAGTTCTAGATGCTTATCTCTGTAAGCCGAGGGATCTATTAAGAAAATAAAAGGAGCCTGGTAGTGAAGAATGAGAGACGAATGTATGCATTTTTCTCTGCTACTCCCAGAAACCTGAGCTCCAAGGGCAAAGAGGTCAGGAGAGGAAACACTAGCAACAATGTTTAGGAAGCCGGAAGTAGACAAATGAGAGATTAGTGCTTGTGCAGAAACGGGATTTTAAACTTGCAATGGGGAAAGCTCAAGCGCAACTGGGCCCCCACTGCAGAACACCCGAAACTCAGGAAATGGCAGCACTGGGCACCTGATGAGCTAGACTCTAGACCAGGGGTCTCAAACTAAGGCCCCTGGGCTAAATTCGGCCCACTGCCAATTTTTGTAAATCAAGTCTTGTTAGGACACAGCCATGTCCATTCATTTATGGCCTGTCTATGGCTGCTTTTGTGCTGCAACGGCAGAAGCGAGCAGTTGCGACAACGATGGTATTGACCTCTGATCTGGACAGTTGCCCTTTCTTAATCTGGGCAGAAACCTGGGAGTTCTTTTCTGGAGAGAGGGAAGAAGAGAGTCTCTTGCTTGCAGTAGGCCAGGCAAGTTGAGGGAGGAGTACCATCAAGTGAAAGTTTATACATGGAAGGTGGAGGCCCCTAGACCTGTCCTTCCTTGATGTAGTTCCCAGGACGCAGGCAGCCCGGTCTTGCTCACAGGCAAGAGATGGGAAAGCTCCCCCTAGGGAACTGGATGAGCCTAGGAGAAAAGACTCGGCCAGCTCACGCCCCTGTGAAGCCACAGTTGACGAGCCCCATCTGTGTCCATGGAGCTGTTAGGCAGCCTTTTAGGCTTTCGCTCTGAAAAGTGAGCCGAAGGCATCGGATGTTTGAGGGACCCTCTTACATGAAGACAGAAGGTGAAACAGGTGGAGGAAAATAACTCAGAGGACACAGGCTTCCAAAAACAGAAAACTTAAAAAAACCACCACAATTCATATGTTCAGAGATGATGGTAGATACGATATCCATGAAGCTGGATCAGGATGCTATTCAAAAGGAATATTCAGAGAACATTTGCACAAAATTTCTTACGAATTAAAAATATGATAGCAAAAATGAAAATCAGATTAGAAACGAGTTGCAAGAGAAACGTGGGCGCAGTCTCTAAGCAAGTAGAACAAGATGAACAGATGCAGAAAATTGGGAAAAGAGATATGGTCAGTCCAGGAAGTCAGGATCAGTCCAGGGACTGTCACCCTCTCCTCTCAAACCCACCCCTGCCAATGATAAAAACTTCAGAAAGAAGGAACAGAGAAATTTGGATTGGGAAATTATTAAAGAAATAAGTCAAGAAACTTGGATATCTTGAGTTTCTTTCTTGGATTTCTTGCTGAGGGTCCAGCTCACTGAAAGAAAGCAGATCTTGCTAAGGCACTTACTTCACCTTGACATTTCAGAACACTGGGGTTAAAGAGAAGATTCCAGAAACTTCCAGAGAGAAAAGAGAAGGTTTCATGAAAAGGACTGAGACAAAAGGAAGGCTTTGGTCTTCCGATAGGTAATGTCTACAACGGAAAAATCAAGAAATTGCAGGATATTCATGGTATTTAGCGGAAGGTGACAATTATCAACAGCGCCCCCGCCCCCTGCTGTCCCCCATTTGTCAGGTGCTGTGCCAGGGGCTATGGATCAATGGGAGTAAGACAGGCACAGCCCCACCCATCATTCAGACTTGCGTACCCATGATGCACCAAAGTGCAAAATGATAAGTATTGTGCAGGACAAGTATGGTGACCTCTAACAGTGTGTGTGACAGGTGAACGCAACCTGGTCTAGCAGATTCAGCTTTCCCCGAGAAACTCGTTCTTGAGAAGAGGCCAGGTGGATGCCCAGAGCGGCCTGGGTAGAGAGAGGAGGGATGGCAGGTGCAAATGCTCTCGGTGAGAGGCAGCAGGGCCTCAACCTGGCACCCGCATCAGAATCCCCTAAAGGGACCACAGCACAGGGTTTCTGATTCGGTAGCTTTTGGGGTGGGAACTTCAGAATTTGTCATTCTAACCATGGCAGATGATGGCGTTGCTGCTGGCCCAGGACCACAGTTTGAGAAGCACCGACCTAAATGTCCACAGAGCCCAGTCCTAAGGGGTTTGTAATTTATCTTTCAGGCCAACAGTTCTCAAGCTGGAGAACCAACTGGGTGTTTGTTGAGAATGCAAAGTTCCTAGCCACTCCAGAGATTCTGATTCTTTGGGTTGGGCAGGGCCTGTGTATTGATGTGGTCCCAGGAGGCCATTTGAGATCTGGGAGCCAGGGAACAGGAACAGGCATGCATCTCTTGTAGTCATGTAGGAGCGAGATGATGGGGCCTCACCAACCAGGCACGGGACTAGAGGTGGGGAGTGCAGGGCTGAAGATGACTTGAGGACAATAAAAGCCAAAGCGTGTGTAGGAACAGAGTCAGCATGGATGGCTCTGGCCTTGAAGGTCCAGTATCAGACTTCGGCTGCCCAGCCAACAAGCACTGTCAGCCTCGGTGCCTCGAAGCCTCTTTGTCAGGCAGAAAGCCCTCCTCCAGGTGGCCAATTTCAGGTTTCAAGTGTCAGCTGGATTTTCTGCTCCCGGCCCCCTCAAACCTGCCTGAAAGTTCACTGCCAGATTGACTTCCAAATTTTGTGAAACAATTTATTCCCGGGTGAAAATGACCATATCTGATTTCTTTCACGGATGCCCCAGCCAAGATGGAAATCTGCTGTGTCTGACTTTAGAATCCACCAGAGTCAGTTTCTGTTTCTAAGACAACTGGATGAGGCCTCAATTCCAACTCCATCAGATGGAGTGGGCTGGCCCCTGAGGTCCTCCCACTGCTCCTGGCTTTTCTGAGACCCAGGCCCCAGGTTCCCCCTGCCAGCAAAGAAGGAGAAACCACAGATCCCACAAAGCACGCATGCCTCTCCACCCCCACCAGGAGAGACCTGCTATTTGTTGGCCAGAATAAGAGTCAGCAAAAGTCCAAAAAGGTCCCACACCTAAGAGGCCCTATGGCCTCTGTGCCAGGCCTGTCTCCTTGGGTCCTCTCTGGGCAATCTCAGTCCACCCACATTCAGAGTCAGGATGAAAGGCTCAAATGAAAGGCGATGGACAGCGGTCCCATGGGGCCCTCTGCCCACGTGACATGGAACTACCAGTAGAAAGTTCCAGGAATTGGAAGCCTGTCTTACTTCCCCTGGCTGGCCGATTGGAGAAGGCATGTATTTGAGGGGAAAGGTGGTTCCTGAAGGCTTCTCAGGGACCCAGGGACTCTCGTATTGCTGTTCTCCCCTCGGCAGGGCCTGGGGAGAAGGGCCTAGAGACCCCTGCCTTCCTGATGTTTTCAAAGCCGCCGCCCCCCGCCCTCCATTTATGAGGTATGGGCCATCTCCACCCCCCATGCACTGTATTTCTGTGAGCTTTGACCTTAGTTTCTTCAGTCCTCAGTCCTCATAGTCACCCCGTGCAGCACAGTCCCTCTTTTCTGTGTCACTCAGGGCACATCCTCCTGCTCAAGCCCTCCAGCCCTCCCTTGCACTCAGGAGATCCCCATCTTCTCTTGGCCCATTACCACCCTGTCCATCTGTCCCTCGGCTACATCTGTGATCTCATTTTAAATCCTCCCTGCCCCTGTTAGCCACGCAGACCTTCTTTCTGTCCCTCCTATGCCCCTACCCCATTCCTGTTCCTCTGCCTCAGAAAACTTGCCACCTCCCCTGTTGAACCCTCCTCAGCCTTCAGGTCTCAACTCAAGTGTCATCTCCTCAGAGCAGCGCTGACCCAGTTGGCTCCCAGTACTTGGTCACATCGCTGGGCCCCCCACATCACATTTCCTCATCCTGCTGGATGGAGCGTAAGCCCCAGACAGGACAGATCTTGTCTAGCTGATTTCCTAGTGCTTGGCATACAGCTGTGGCTCAGAAATATTTGATGAACAGATGAGACGAGAAAACAAAAACATGCAAAGAAGCAACTTGCTCCAAATCACAAGCTAGCAGAGGCCTGTCAGGCCTGGGCACTGGCCTGGCTGTCACACTGCATTCCCTGCTGCTCCCCTCCCCTACTGGGGTACTGGTTTGGGAGGCTTGGGTGGCCATTTCCTTTCACGAATGTATTCCAGTCACAGGAACCCAGAAGGCAGAAATGCTGCTTCTGGGTTTATCTTTCAGAGATGTTGCAGAATCTGCAAACCAGGTCACAAAGAACAAGAGTTGCCAGCAGAGGCTTTGAAGACAAACAGACCTGGGCTGACTTCCAGCTCTGCCACTGGTTGAGTAGCAGTGGGCAGGTCAGCTATCTCCCTGAGGCTTGATTTCCCCGTCTATAAACCAGGGATCATAGGGCGCCTACCCTCTCGAGTTGCTGTGAAGTTAATTAAGACCCAGTACATCACGTACTGAGCACAGGCCTGGCACTTGGTAGTACTGTGATAAAAATGAAAGTGGCCACTCTGCTTAGCAGGGGCTGAGGCTCAGAGCTCACCATTCAGCCTCAGTCCCTGTTCTGAGAGGGGAGGTCCTGGCCATGTGCCCCCAGGGCTCTGTTCAAGGTCCTTAGAGAATCAGCATCCCCTGGGGGATGTGGCTCCAAAGACAGAGACAGGAGGGTGGGTCAAACACAAACACTGCAGGGCACAGAACTCTGGACGCAAACACAGGGCTTCTCCACTTCGGGCAGAACTGGGACATCTGCATCGCATTTCATCTTTTAATCCCAGCTGTTATCAGCTGCTGAGAAACAGCTGAGCCTGGTCTTCAAGCTGGCAGAGCCTATCTCTGAGTTCTACCGAGAGATCAAAGAATTCAGGAAGGGTGACACAGCTGCCCAGACCGGCAGCCTGGGCGGCTGGCCAGCAGGGCCGGGCCGGGAGGAAGGCACACGAAAGCCGAGCAAAGTCGTTTGGCTAGAGGGTGGGCACAGCTGCCAGGAGGCTGACCAGTGGCTCTGAGTCATCAGGTTGTGGGTGCGTCTTCTCTTCATTGCTTTTGTGTTTGGGAACCCGGCAACCTCCTGGTGGCGTGAAGTGCCTGGTCCAAGCCCATGAATGCAAGGTAGAGGGCTTGGCCAGGTCTCTGCTGGGTGACCAGAGCTCCGCGTGGCTGATGGCCATCTGTGTCTGCCCCAAACCTCTTGATCACCCTCTTCCCATTTGGATGCTTTCCCATAGCATAAACCTAACCTTGTAACTTCTCTTCTTTCTTGGGGCTGGGCATGTGTGCTTTACCTCCCATCCATCAGACACATCTGCTTCAGAACTGAGTTTGGTGGGAACAGAGGTGGAGCCTGTTCCCCAGGTGGAGCCAACAGCCCCGGGTCTCTTCCTGGTCTGAGGCAGTGCTCCCTCGCAGGCTGGCTCCCGGCTGAGGCTCTGGGGGCCACTCCTGAAGCTCTGTCCTCCTGGAGCTTCGTATCCCTTACTAATCCTTTCTTTTTCTTTTTTTCTTAAACTAGCTGGACTGGACCTGTCATTGGCAACTATGAATCTTGACAAACTCCTCCAATGACCCGTTCTCCCTCCCCCACCGACCGACAGAGTTTCTAACTCTCCTGCTTATAGGTGGAAGTGAGATACATTTATAAAGGAAACAGACTCATTTAGCAAAAATCACAAGGCAGCCCTCGGGCTCTATATTTGATTTTTGACAAGAATGTGGTTTAAAGAGGTCTTTCTTTACTAGGAGAAAAGAGAGCACAAGCCCCAGAGTGAATAGTGACTGACACTCAAGTTCAGGGCTAGAGCGACAGTAAGGACTAGCGGAGGCTGGGGTACATCAGATGGCACACTGTGTCCAGAGGGGCAGCGACTGTGTCATTACAGCAGACAGTTTCCAGATCCCTCCATTTTCCAAAAGAAGCCAGAAACTATGATTTTTAAAAACGAGAAATGTCCCACGTTTTTCCTGGTTATTCACATTTTAAACACGTGACGAAGGCCAAAAAAACCACCAGGAGCTCAGTACCTTCAAGTCTGGGCTTGGTCTGCGATCGCCCCTTTGTGATCACAGCCCACAGGATCAAGTGTGAGCCCTTTTGACGGCATTTAAAGCTCTTGGCACAAAACCCCCCTTCCTCCCGTCCCCTTGTCTAGGCTGCTTCCCTGCCGGCCACACACTTTCCTTGCCTCTTTCCCCTGCCTGGCAAAATGCCCACGCATCCCCTAAGGTCACTTCAGTGGTCAGGTCCTTTGTGAAGCACGTCCTTGTCTCCTGGAGCCAGTCTTCGGGCTCCCACAGTCCCCTCTGTGTCCTTTCATCTCGATGCTTCTCACCCTGTGCTCTAACCATTGAGGCTTCTCTGTCCCCACTCCAGTGCCCAGAAGACGTCTATCTTTGGAGAAAGCCAGGTAGTTGGCTGGCTCTCTGAGGCGGTGTCTCAGCGGGCTTCCGTCCTAGTGAACTGGGGTGTGTGGGGTGCAGTTTAGGGAATCCGGCCTGGGGAAGGCAGACCCATCCTGCTTCTTCCTGCTTCAGGGACATGGGGCTCCCCAAACCCGTGAGGGTGTCTATGGGGCAGCTGGACTTGCCGTCCAGCGAGTGAGCCCTGGGCCAACCCTCTTTCCAGAGCTTGAAAGCATCCGTGTGCCTTCAGGGAGGGTGTTTCCCCTTCCTCTTAGGGAAACAATGGGCCGAGCAAGGCCAGGGGTATTGGCACTTGTCCTGCATCCCACCCCCTGGGGGAGAGTTTGAGGTGCTAAGGCTGCCTGGTCCCTTTTTGCTCCCTCTTTAACTGTGGACCTACCTTCCGCCTGTTCTCTGACTGGGGTGGTGATGCCTTCCAGTTCATTCTCCTCTAAACAGGCTCACCTCACACTTTTATTAAGCTCCTACTACGCAACCGGCAGGGTACCGGGTATGCCCATACCTCACAATGACTCTCTGACGTCAGTTCCATGCCTGTTTTATAGATGGAGGAACCAAGGCTCAGCATGGTGAAACCACCTACCCAGGGCGCGTGCCTGACCACATACCCAGTGCCAAACCTGCCCTTTCCAAAAGGCACGATGCCATCTGTGGGGCAGGAACGGGAGCTGCCAAGAGGCACTGGCCAACCTCTTCATGCCTCCTGCTCCTGAACTGACATGAAATGGGCTCATGAGCACATGTCCACATTAGCACTCCAAAGGGGACCACAGCCCAGTGGCTACTTCTCACACGTGTGAGAGCCCCTGTTGGGGAGCCTCCCCCGAGTAGCGCCTGGTTTGCTTTTCCTTGGGGCTCTGAAGAGAGAGACACATCCTTGGAAGAGCACTGCTGGGTTCTTTTCATTTACTGTCCATCTGTACGCAGCAATACTAAAGCTAACAGGTGACATGAAGCAAGCGGCTACTGAAGCCCGGGTATTCCCACATGTTGTCTCCTGTTGTCCGTCCAAGTCTTAGGAAGTGGGGATATTATTACTAATTTTACAAATAAGGTGATGGAGCCCAAATGGATGATGACCTTCTTGAGGTTGATACAGGACATCACTTATAAAATTCTTAATCTTTTAGCAGGAAATGAAATGGGACATCTCTTGCAGAGTTAATCTTTTTAGTAAACCTAGTTAAGTTTTCTTCCTTCCTTTGGGTAAAAAGGCTCTCTCCCTTAAATCCTGATAATTGCCTTGAAACTGGTGACTCAGATCCTCTGGCTATTGATACGGGTCATCAGCCCTTTGTTAGCAGAAATGGTGGTAGGCCAGACAGGCCCCTCAGAATCTGAGAAGGGAAAGGACTTTAGGCCAAAGATCTTTTTACTCTTTGAGAAATATATTAACCAATGCTGTTTCTTTTTACTCACTTAATAGGCATGTCAATAATAGAAATTAATAGATATATGATTTC
>NW_006443124.1:14967129-14976242 GCF_000325575.1 Pteropus alecto
GTCCCTCAACCCATGCTAATAATAAGGGGGTTCGTGGCTCTTAGAAAAGAGGTAGGAGAGTTAGTTAGGGAGTTTTGGGTCTGCCTGCAAAGACACTGAGGTCATCCTATCCAGAAGGGGTCCATCCTAGTCTGCCCACAATTAAGCAACACAGAAGGCATTTTTGGGTTAAAAGTAACTTATAGAAAGAAACAAGTGAGCAGGAAATTGGTTACTAGTTTCAGCCAGTCACTCACACCTGTGCAGTAAAGACCCCGATGATCTTCAATTTACCTGAGCCTCATTATACCATCATTATAATATGATGCATATGCCCAGAAGTTCATTAATATCATTATAATAGACTGAATTCTGGGAACAAACATGCGCAGAAAGCAAATGATGAATCACTGAGTCCTGTCAATCTTAGTTGTCAATCGAAGAAGCCCACCCCTCTAAGGAAAGTAACCACCTATAGCAAATAAGGATAAAAACCCCAAAGGCTTTGTTACCAGGCCTTTGAGCCACGCTCGGGCCTGCTTCCACATCTGGAAGTGTACTGTCGCTTCTAATAAAGCTTTCCTTTTCTGCTGTATTTTGGTTTCTTGTTCAATTCTTTGTTCGAGACATTAAGAGCCTGGATGACATGCCAGGAGAGGATCTCCACTCTCTGGTAACAAGGTCATGTACTCAACAAGAGATGGTGCTGAGGCTCACACCCAGGGCGGTGGACGGCAAAGCTGGTGCCTTCTCCACACATGGGGCGTGTTCTCAGTTTTCTTCAAAAGATGGAGACACCCCGCTAAGGCAAGGCACAGAGCTGTAGACCACTAGACTAAAGATGAGGGAAGCAAGATAGGAAGGTGAGGTTTTCGCTTCTCTGAGGGCTGGCCATCGAGTGCCTACCAAGAGGGATTTTTCAGAAGCAAAATGTTTTCTAGTTAAATGAAAGGTGGGATTTCATAGAAATGCCACATTTTGAACCTTCTAAGACCTTTGAATCAAAAAGATGTGTTCATAATTATTTTGGAGGAGACAACATCATTTTCGAATCAAAACTTTTTTGTGACTTAAAGTGATGGAAGGACTTTCTGTTCCCCCTCGGCAACAGGAATTTCACAGGCATAACAGACTTTTCATCCTGTGCCAGGGGAAGAACGTTCTCCCTGAGCAGGTGTCAGGAACAAGGAAGACAAAAATAAAGATGGCGGCTGCTTCAATCATGTGACTGTGGCTTATTCCACGAACTGGATATACCTGGGCACACAGTGCTTATTCCCTCTTGAACGTCCAAACCAGGGCAAGTGGTCTGGTCTACATATACTATTTGGAGGCCCTCATGCTAGAATTTGCCAGCACTTTTAGCTATATATGAGATTGCAGTTTCAGTATCTCCCAGAGAGAAGAGCTCTCAGACGGGGTTTCTGTTCAGCCTGTTTTCAGTGTAGAGTATAAGTCAAGAGGGGAGGGTCTGTAAGAAGCCCAGAGGACTGGGAACTACCATTTGGACACTGTGATAATTGTCCAAGTTATTGCAAAATGTTTGCGCATGACATTTGAGCTGCAAGTCATCTAAATGATCCGTGGTATGCAAGCGACTGCTCTAACATCAGCCTTTTAGTTGGTCATGTGTGGTTTCTGGTTCTAGGCTTTGTCTTGCCCTATATGTGTTGACAGACTGATGGGAAAAAGAAGCCCTTTGTGACACGATAAGAATAGGCCAAGAGAGGCAGAATTTGAGGCTGTGAGGAGGGTGAGGTGAAGTCGGGACCTGGTAAAGGCTGCGTCTTAGTTTGTTCTAGCTGCTATAACAAAAGTATCATAACCTGGATGACTTTAAGCAATAGACATTTATTACTCACAGCTCTGAAGCCTGGGAAGTCCAAGATCAAGGCGCCAGCAGATTGGGTGTCTGGTGAGAGCCTCCTTCCTGGTTAGAGACAGCTGTGTCCTCACATGGCAGAAGGGGGTAGGGAGCTCTCTGGGGTCATTTATAAAGGGCACTAATCCCGCTCATGAGAGTTCCACCCATTCACCTAATCACCTCCCAAAGGCCCTGCTGCCATCAAATTGGGGGTTAGGATTTCAAAATACGAATTTTGGAGGGCACAAACAATCAGTCTATAGCAGGCTAGACGCTACCAGATATTCAGTAACATCTGAAAGAATCCAGCTCTTCCTCAAAAAGTTAAACACAGGGTTGCTATAAAAACCAACAATTCCACTCCTAGGCATATACACAAAATAATTGAAGACAGGAGTTCAAACAACTACTTGTACACCAATGTTCATAGCAGCAACGTTCTTTACAATAGCCAAAAGGTGGAAACATCCGAAAGGGGGAAACATCCCCAAGTCTATAAGTGAATGAATGGTAGGGCGGGGCCTATCCGCACAAGGGGATATAATTCAGCTGTGAAGAGGAAAGCGGTGCCGATACGCACGGCAACATGGATGCAGTTGGAAAACAGTATGTAAGTGAGAGAAGCCAGACACAACAGGCATATCCAGAGACAGACAGTAGGTTAGTGGTGGCCAAGGAGTGGGGAGTGACGGTCAATGGGGTTTCCTTTTAGGATGCTGGACATTTTTGAACTAGATAGGGGTGATGGTTGCCCGACATCGTAACCACTGTGTTTAATTAAATTTAACTCAATATCATTGAATTGTTCACTTGACTGGTTAATTTTGTAATATGTGAATTTCACTTGAATAATGATAAAGAGTCCAGCTCATGGTTCGTCTGGCCTCTGGGAGTGCAACCTCTCTTTCATCTCTGACATACTAGTGCTTTTAAACATAAACAAAAATTAAAATAAGGGAAAATTGACTATGGTAAGAGGGTAAAAGGAGAAAAAAGCAAAGCTGAGACAGTGCAGCTTTTGAGCAGCTGGTTTCCCAAGCCCTGTTTTACCAAGGGATGATTTTCACATGTAAAGAATAAAATATTGCAAAGCCGGCGGCTCAGAGTGGCTGAAACAAGAATCAGGCAGATCCCTCTGCTCCGTTCTCCCTGACCAGTGGAATTCCATTTCTCACGGGAGAGGAGGCCAGTGGACGTAGGAAGTCAGCGGCCTGCAGGGAGCGGCCCCCGGCCCTACTCAGAGGGGTCTGAGTGTGGGGAGAAGGGCTCCGGGCTGCCTGCACTCTTCGGGCTGGAGCACAGCAAAGAGCAGTCATTCCCACTGGAGTTTGTATGTTTGTACGTGAACAGATTTCGCCCACTTTTTCATGCTGAAGGTAGGCTCCAACGGCAAAGTCCAGACATCACCGCTCCCCACTTTTAAAATTAGTTCCATCAAATGGAGTGAATTCAAACACATGAGACTCTTCAGCGAGCTGGGCCAGCTGCCAGGCTCTGCAGAGACCCAGATTGGGAGGGAGTGGGGTCAGGGGGTGCCTCCTTCCAGATGCAGGAGTCCCACTCTGGGGGTATGTGGGTTCTGCAGGATGCGGGGCATGGCAGAGCTCTCCCTGGAAGCCAAGGACTGGAGGCCCTTTTTCTGCCCAGAGGCTGGGGCTGCTCTACAGACCCTCTGCCTCTGGGGACAAAAGCATCACTGTCCACCATTGGCTTCCAGTGATGAAAAAGGGTTCGTGGAATCACAGAGGAGTCCAAGTAATAATAATGATAATTGCAATCCCTGACATTTATTGAGCAGTCACCACGTAGCAGGCGCTGTGCTTCGTGCGGATCATTACATCCAGGCTTCAAGACAACGCCATGAAGTGGGAACCATTATCCCTATGTTATCACTGAGGAAACAGGCTTGGAGGGCGGTTAAGTATGTCCTTGGGGCCACACACTTGTGGAGTAAGGGTGGGGGTGGTTTCCCCTGGGCAGTTTCACTCTAGGGGCCATGATGGTCTACGCCCAGGACCCTTGGTTTTGGGGCAGGTGTTGGAGATGATGTAGAGAGTGCAGGTGGAGAGTCAGGCAGACTAACCTCAGCACCAGATTGCCCACCTGGATGGACAGTGACACCTGGGCTGGTCACTCTGAGCTGGATTCCATGCTGAGGCACAGGGAGGTAACAAAGGCTGATCAAGCATCCAGAACATGTCCCTGGTACAGAGGAGCCATCCCACTCCCCTCCCTGCCCCTGCCCAGCCTGTGCCAGTCACATCAAGGACAGGTGTCCCCAAACAGTGTGGTACACTGGCTTTGGTCCAAAGACAGCGAGTTAGGCAAAGCCTTGAGTGCATTGCTGAAACCCTCCTGGGTGTCCTGAGGAAGGTGTCCTGTTGGAAACAACATTCAGCCCCTTAACGAGACAAGGGCAGCAGGCTGCTCTCCCCAGAGCTGGTTGCTACCAGATGAAGCAAGAAACCAAGCATTTAAACCCTAGATGATCCCTTGGGACCATATAGAACAAACCAACTACTCCTCAAAAAGGCTCCTGAGAGATGGACAGGCAAACTGCAACTCCAGTTCCCAGAAGCATCTCTGTGAGGTGTGTCTTCCTCAACTCTCTGCCATGCTGGAAGACTCCTCTAGCCCTGCCCCATCCAAAAGTTTCCTTCCCTCTATAGCATGGTTTCCAGAATTGAGTCCTCAGGGCAAGCCTCAGAGCAGATCAGGATAATCACCTCCCTAGTTGAAGATATTATGCTCCTGTTATTATAGCCTCAGATCCTGAACCAATATGCAGGCAGTTGAAGCCATGATGAGTTTGTCCCCCAAGTCTTTAGGCTGCCCCCTCTGGGCCTCAGATTATCCATATGTAAAGTGTGCACAAGTAGAGGCCTGCCCAGTTTCTGTCCAGCTGGTCTGGTGTGTATGAGCAGGAAGGTGCTGGCCATGGGTGTGAGACCCTAGGCGTCCCTTGACTCTGCAGTAGAGATGCATTCCACTGACTCACAGCCAACTACGGGCAGACCTCTGAGACACTGCGGGTTCAGTTCCCGATCATGGCAATAAAGCAAGTATTGCAATAAAACGAGCCACACAAAATTTTTGGTTTGCCAGTGCATATGAAAGCTTTGTTTGCTCTGTTTTATAATCTATTAAGTATGAAATAACATTATGTCTAAAAAACAACGTGTACACCTTAATTCGACAATACTTTATTGCTAAAAATGCTAACCATCATCTGAGCTTTCAGTGAGCTGTAATATTTTTGCCGGTGGATGGGCTGCCCCTATGTTGATGGCTGCTGACCGATTAGAGTGGTGGCTGCTGAAGGCTGGGGTGGCTGTGGCAAGTTCTTGAAATAAGACAACAATGAATTCTAACTCCGGTTCTCTTGTTATTTCTACAACATCTGCGGTTACTTTCTCCGCTGAAGTCTTGAACCCTTCAAAGTCATCCATGGGGATTGGAATCAACTTCTTCCAAACTCCTGTTTATGCTGATATTTCAGCCTCTGTCATGAATCATGAATGTTCTTAATAGCATCTAGAATGGTGAATCCTTTCCAAAAAGTTTCGATGTGCTTTTCCCAGATCCATCAGAGGACTACTATCTGTGGCAGGCATAGCCTTACAAAATGTATTTCTTAAATAATTGAAAGTAGAAATTACTCCTTGATCCAGGGGGCTACAGAATGGATGTCATGTTAGCATACACGAAAACAGCATTTAATCTTGTCCATCTCCATCAGAGCTGTTGGCTGACCAGGTGCAGTAATATTTTGAAAGGAGTTTCTTTTCCTGAGCAGTACGTCTCGACAGTGAGCTTAAAATATCCAGTAAACCATCTTGTAAACAGATGTGGTTTGAACGGGGAGGTGCTGGCCATGCTTTGTTGCTCTCATCCAGGCTTTGTTGGTCCATTTATAGAGCACAGGCAGAGTAGATTGAGCATAGTTCTTAAGGGCCTTAGGATTTTTGGAATAGTAAATGAGCACTAGCTTCCAATTAGAGTCACCAGCTGCATTAGCCCCTAAGAAGAGAGTCAGCCGGTCCTTTGAAGCCTGAAGCCAGGCACTGACTTCTCTTTAGCTATGAAAGTCCTACATGGCATCTTCTTCCAATATAATGCTGTTTCATCTACATTGAAAATCTGTTATTTATTGTAGATACCTTCATTACTTATCTGAGATCTTCTGAATAACTTGCAGCTTCTCCTTCAGCACTTGCTGCTTCACCTTGAACTTTTATGTTCCGGAGATGGCTTCTTTCCTTAAACATGAAACAACCTCATAAAACAACCTCTGCTAACTTCAAACTTCTCTTCTGCAGCTTCCACACCTCTCAGCGTTCATAGAATTAAAGAGAATTAGGGCCTTTCTCTGGGTTATGCTTTGGCTTAAGGGAATGTTGTGGCTGATTTGATCTTCTCTCCAGAACACTACAACTTTCTCTACATCGGCAATAAGGCTGCTTTGCTTTCTTGTCATTTGTGTGTTCCTTGGAGTAGCACTTTTAATTTCCTTCAAGAACTTTTCCTTTGCCTTTACAACTTGGCTATTTGGTGCAAGGGGCTTGGATTCCAGCCTCTCTTGGTTTTCCACGTGCTTTCCTCATGAAGCTTACTAGCTTTTGACTTAAAGTGGAGGACATACAGCTCTTCTTTTGACTGGAACACTTAGAGGCCATTGTAAGGTTATTAATTGACCCGATTTCAATATTGTTGTGTCTCAGGGAACAGGGAGGCCCGAGGAGAGGGAGAGAGACAGGGGAACAGCCAGTCAGTAGAGCAGTCAGAACACACACATTTATCAATTAAGTTCACTGTCTTACATGGTTGTGGTTCGTGGTGCCCCAAACAGTTTCAATAGTAACATCAAATATTGCTGACCACAGATCACCATAATATAATAATGATGAAAATTTGAAATATTGTGAGAATTACCAAAATGTGGCACAGAAACACAAAGTGAGCAAATGCTGTTGGAAAAACGGCACCAACAGACTTGCTTGAGCAGGGTTGCCAGGAACCTTTGATTTGTAAAAAAAAAAAAACCCCACGCAATATCTGCGAAGTGCAATAAAATGAGGCATGCTCGTGTACATCTTTGGGGGATAACGAGATAAATGATTTGAATATCAAGGATTCGTTCACCCATGTGTTGGCATAAACATGAGACGGGGATGTGCATCTGCCAGGCCCCTAGTTGGCCTCGGTTCCCACCGGGCTTGTATAGGGGTTTGGCTAAGAGTCTGCAGTTTGGTGGCTAAGGACTTTCTGGTACTTCTAGGGCTCCTGAATGTAAGCCCAGGCTGTTTGTTTATTCCCTTTCTAGCACTGGAGCAAACATTGGCTCAGTGGGGTTTCAGAGAATGCATGCCTGCATCTTATGAGTAAACTGAGGGATTTTCAGGAGCAATTTGGACCATGAAAGATTTTTGCCTTATACAATCACTTTAGAATAAAAATTCCACCTAAAATGTGATGTTGCAAAAATGGCTTATTTTGTATTTGCCGTCCTAGCTCTGGGAAGGCGGGAGTCATGCATTTTGGTTACCTATGTTTCTGCAGGGCACACTCCAGTCACTGAGACATCACAGGAGAAGGGCTGGATGGATTGGTGCATAGATGAGTGATGAATAAATGGGTTGGAGGATGAGTGGGTGGAGAGTGGCCAGATGGGGAATGAATGGGTGGGTGGGTGAACATGGAGATAGATAGGTGGATGCGTGGGTAGAAGGATGAGTGGGTGGGTAGATAGGTGTGGGGGTGGATGGGTGGGTGGATGGATAGGTTGGGAGGTAGATGGTTGGGTGGTTGGTGCGGGGAGGGTGGGTGGCTGCATGATGAATGGGTGGGGGAGGATGATGGAATTCTGGTGCTGTCTACCACTAGCTGTTTGATCTTGGGCATACCACACCTCTGACTGTAAAGTGGGATTATACTCCCTCCTTGCAGGGTTCTTGTGAGGAATGAATCTAAGGAAGCCCTAAGTATGGAACTTGAGGCAAGGATGAGCTTGGCTGAGAAGGAGGACACCTCTCTGACCAGCATCAACAAAACACACACACACATAAGAACAATAAAGTTTCCGAAGGGCATGTGATGGAGCAGCTTCATCTGTGCTCCAGAGCAGGAGTGTACAGAATGATAAAACCTGGTGGCCTTGGTGGTGGCAGGAAGAGCCCCCATTCCTCCACTCCAGGTACAACTGGCATTTAAGTCACAGATGGGGCTGCTCTTCCCTGCTTCCCATCCTCTAGGCTGGGGCTCCTCAACCCTCACGTGTGTGGGAATCATCTGGGGATCTTGTTAGAATACAGAGTCTGAGGCCCAGGTCCGGGGCGGGGCCCCAATTCTCCCAGGAGGAATCAACGCTGTGGCCCATGGGCACTCATGTATTGTCTGCCATGGCTTCTAGGTGTGGCGAACAGGATGGTGAGATTGTGACTTTCACCCAGGTGCAATGAATGGGTCCGGTCACTGGAATAAAGGTGCACAGAGGCACGTCCCGGCTTTGCTTAAATAATGAATGCCTCCGCCGTCCATCTAAAAGGTCATACTGTTGTGTTCGTGTGTGTGTGTGTGTGTGTGTGTGTGTGTAAAATGATCGTGGCATTAAGCACCCAAGGCTGAGGCCCACTGGTTAGGGGAGCCGAGGTAAGTCTGGATACAAAGGCAGGCTAGACCTGTCACCAACCATGCCTCCAGCTCGAGTCTCTGTGCTGATAAGGAAACAAAGGCACTTGTGCTGAGACACTTTGGCTGACCTCCCCCATGTCTTACCTCCTGTCCCCACTGGGACTTCATAAAGAGAACAAAAACCTGGGCCGAAGACAGCTCCTGCTTCCTCCTGAAAACAGCCCCCAGGGGCTCTGAGCCTGAGTCTGTGGCCTGTCCCCAGAGCCCTGATAAGCCTCTTCCTTCTTGAGCCCTGTTCCGCATTTTGTTTTCCAAAGCTACAAGTAAACATAGGCAGACCACAAAGATGGGGAGGCAAACATTCTTCCATGTAAGGCTGTGCCTTGGGTTCTGCTCTGGGCCCTGGACGGAGTATGGATGCCGGGTCCCACATGTCGCCTGTCTGCCTGACCACAGACTGTTCTCTCTCTGAGCTCCTGAGTGATCTGGGGCTTTTATCCCCGACCTCACCTGCTACCACTCACTTTTCCTCTTTTTCTCCCCCACCCTCCCACCTGAGACTCTGCGATGTGCCCATAACACGAGGCGCCAATCCGACCTCAGGACCTTTGCACTGGCGGTTCTCGTTGCCCGAAACACT
>NW_006443124.1:14976260-14979631 GCF_000325575.1 Pteropus alecto
GAGCTCCCTCACTTCCTTCATTCCTTTGTTCAAATGCTACCTTCTCAATAAAACTGACTACCTCCCCCGTCCCACCCCAGCATTCCAGGCCACCCTCACTTGCATTATTTTTTCCATGACTCACTAACCTTCTAACATACTGAAACCTACTTATTGCCCATCTTTTCCAACCAGAATATAAGCTCGGTGAGGACAGTGGTTGCTGTCTGTTTTGTTACTATGTCTCCAGTGCTCAGATCTGTGCTGAGCACACAGTAGGTGCCCAGTCAGTATTTGTCAGTAACACTTGCCTATGGATGACTCTCTGTGAACCAGAGAGTGTGGCGTGCATAATGTGCCTGACATGACACGGTGTAGTGACAAGTGCTTTCTGCAAGAGTAGCTGCATCCGGCCCAGCCAAGGTCTCGGGAGGGGGTGGTAGTTCCCATATTAAAAAAGTTACGTGTGCAGTCTCATTGCATTGTCTTTGCTTATGGAATCCTGGATGGAGTGAAGCTGCCAAACCAGCAGGGGGCCTCAGATCTCCAGCCAGAGGGACACAGGAAAGGGGGCACCTGCCAACAGGAGGGCGCCTCTGCACGCTGCTCAGGCTTCCCCTGCCAGGCTGGACCAGCTGGGAACACAGGGTGACCTGTGAGGCCTCCTGCACGCCAGTGGGGACCAGAACAAGTGAGACAAGGAGAAACAGACTCAAGACGACACATACAGGAGAGGGGTTTTGGCCCAAGGAGGAGGATTCCACAAAGAGGAGCGATGACCTGGCTGGAAGGCAGTCCTCATCCCAGACCTGCCAGAGCTCCTGGGAGAGACGCTGTTTTCAGGGCAAATGTCCCTTTGTCTGGGGCCACAGGGGAACCAGACGACACCCAGCAGCTCTTAGCAGAAGCAGCTCAGAAAAAGAGTCAGAGAACACGCCTGCCCTTCACAGTCCCCTGTCAATCAAAGAGCCCTGCTGACGGAGTCGGGAGGACAGAGGTGCAACCCCATCGCTGCCCATGTCCAGCTGTGTGACCTTGGCAGGCCCTTCGCCTCTGGTGCTGTAGACTCTCATTTGCAAGGCAGGACTTGCCATAAGGGGCTGACGTGAGTGAGGAGCCAGCACAGGGGAGGACGGAGTAGGCTCTCGGGAGCATTTATTTATTTAAAAAAAGAAGAACCTTAATTTTACATCTAGCCAACTGGCATCCAAGTGTGAGGGAATGCTCAGGACATTCACAAACACAGAAGGCTCGAGAAGGTCTGCCACACAAAGACCCATGTGGAAAATAGTTCTGGAGGGAAAACTCAGATGAGAGGAGAAACAAATTGGAGACGCCCTGAGACGCACCATCACGGGGCGGTCGGATTCCAAGCGAAGGCGAGACCAAGAAAGGAAAGAGAGGAAGCGCGTCCTCAATATCGTGATGGGCATTGGGTGGAGGGGACACTGGGGACACAAGGGCACAGTAAAATTCTTGTCTCGACAGAGGGACATACGGATAACAATTTTGTCCAAAGGAAAGATTAACAAAGAGAGATACGAAAAGCAGGAGACAAGCTGAAACCATACACTTCTCAGTAAAAAGGCAGAGGCTGTTGATTGGATGAAAAACAAAATCCAGCTGCAGGCTCTTAACAAGAAAGACAGCTAAGCCATAAATCAAAGTAATGAGGGGCGGCGGAGCTGTGGACCGGGTATGCACAGCCCAGACTGTTGGAGCTGGATGTGGGTCCATGGGAGTTCGTTATGCTATTCTGTCTACTTTTGCAAATGTCTGAATTTTTCCATTAGAAAATGCTTTTTAAAATGCCATGTTTTGGACTAAGATTTCTCTCTTCTCCAAAAGTCAAAGACAACTGTAAATTGCTAATTTTTACACCGTGCCCATCACTTGAACTTTCAAAAAATGGTTAAATAGATATGAGCTTATGGGAACTGATTTTATTGGGTAGTGACAGAAGTATGCCTCTAGAAATACCCCAAATTTCTCTTTGAAAAGATCACTGTAAATTGTCTGGGATGAAAGGAAAATTGTGTGCTTAAAGCGATCTTTTAAAATTAAACACAAGTATGTACATACATTTAAATATCATACATATGGTGTGGACCCTCACAGACTCCCCCAAATCTTGATCCTGCGGCTAGCAACAAAAATGCTAATAATGGTTGTCTCTGGATGGTGAAATCACACATGAGTCCTTTTTATTTTCCTTTCCCCCTGAAAACATCGTGTGTCCCAAGGTGCATTTGTGTTCTTACAGCTAACTAGTTTTCCCATCATTATTAATCAGAGTCACGTGTAGGGGCCAGTAGGAGTCTCAGATGGCTGTAGACAGGCAGCAGTCCCTCCCTGGCTGGGAGCAAAGAGCTCAGCCCTGGGTCTCCTGAGAGGCAGATCCCTGGGCAAACCATGATTTTCACCAGAGCTTTCGAAACAGTAAGAAATCGTTGGTGGATCTCATTATGACTTTCAGGGACTGAGAGGGGACTGTGAGTCCACGGCAGTCTGGTGGGCAGGGGTGCGGCCCAGCAGGGAGGCCCTGCTCACATCCTTCCCTCCCTCGCTGTCCTCACTGTCCACCGTGGGCACTGCAGCGGCCCTGGCTCAGACAGCTTTCTGTCACAACGGAAATGTTTGCGTGCTATCTGTCCCATGTGGGAACTAAAAGCTACATGGGGCCATTGGGTACCTGAAACATGACCAGTGTGACTGAAGAACTGAAATTTTATTTCATTGAACTTAAATAGCCATGAATGAACCTTAAAAACATTATGCGACGTGAAAGAAGCCAGGCATAAAAGGCCACACATTGTTTGATTCCCTTTTACATGAAATGTCCAGAACAGGCAAATCTACAGAGACAGAAAGTAGATGAGTAGTTGCAGGGACTGGAAGAAGGGGGAGTGGGAAATGACTGCTAGGGTTTCTTTTTGGGGTGATGGAAATGGTCTGGAAACAAATAGTGGAGATGGTTGTACAGCGTTGTGAGTATACTAAAAACCACCGAACTACACACTTTAAAATGGTGAATTTTATGTTGTTATGTGAACTACATCTCAATGAAAAGGCACAAAAAAATTTAAATAGACACACGGGCTAGAGGTTACCATATTGGACAGCGTAGTACTAGAAGCTTCTGAGGAGGGGTAATGCATTTGCTCATTCTCTCCTGCTCCGAATTCATGCCTCGCAGCCCCAGTAGTACCCCTAGGGGTCTTCCTTGATCTCTGTAGGCTCGCACCAGCTCTGTCCCCCACATGCCTCCTTGTTTCCACCCCAGCCCCATCATGCCCTGGGCTCCCCGGCTGCTGCCCCTGCCCTGGGAAGGCTTGCCCATCACCTCTGCCTCACCCCAAGGTCTGCCGCAGGGATATCTATTGCTCCTGCTG
>NW_006443124.1:14979646-14981689 GCF_000325575.1 Pteropus alecto
CCAGCCACACTCTTATTATTTTGTTCAGAATACTGCCTCCCTGTCCCCAGTGCTGTTTTCCCTTTGGGCTCACTGAGGAGGAAAGGCCTTAGATGGGAAGCCACCCCAAACTGGCTGTGGCTGAGTCACAGCCTCCTCTGACCCCCACCCCACTGCAGCCCTGGTCACGCTGTATTATGATCTGGGTCCCCCATCTGTCAGGAGGGGCCTGCTGGGTGTGTGGGCTCAGCACTCTACACAGGGCTGGGCCAGGCGGCATCGGAACAGGTTTGCTGAGCAGACAAGGGACAGCATTGATGACATCATAACGGCTGGTTAATGGTTCAGAGGCGCCTTTAATGCCTGTTCATTCCTTGGCTTCTAGGCTGAGATCTGCCTGGGCACAGCACATTCTGCCTTTGCTTGGGGCGGGGCGGGGCGGGGTGGGGGGTGGTGTCCACAGGACCCCTTTCCAGGACCAGCCCCCAGGGCTGCCTGAGGGCCCCTGCCTTCTTAAGCCTGATTTGGGGAGGGGCTCCCAGGAGGTCCAGGGCCTTGCTCACCAGCTGTTCCAAATCTAGCATTTCCCATCCAAGACCCCCAGGCATGCATTGCACACAGCTGGCAGGGGCAGGGGTACAAAGGACTTGCAGATTGCCAGTAGGAGGGGGCCCACCCTGGCACCAGAGGGATAGGCTGACCCCAAATCCTACCAAGTCCATGCAGGAGTGGGGGCGAGCATGTGCGAAAAGGCGCTTCGCTAAAATGCACAGAAGGCGGCATTGTTTCCCTGCCTTCCGTCAGGCAAAGTCTGGAAGGGACTCCTGGTAGGGGCTCTGTGAGGGCTTACCAAATTCTCAGCACAGCAAGGCCCCGGGTGATTGATGTCGAGAAAAACATTTTCACCAGCTCCTCATCTGGTTTGTATTAAGAGATTTCCATGCTTGGATTTTTTTTCCCAAGGTAAAAAACCAACGATGAGTTGCAAGTTGAGAAACAGCAGAGGAACAGCGGTGGGGACAGGCAGCTGGGCCGGGGTGGGGGGTGGGGTGCTGGGGGAGCTTGACTGAAAGATGCGTTGAGGTGGAAGGAGGGAGCCCCCACCCTTTAGGGCTGGCGGGAGACAGAGGCTCAGCGCTGGACACCCAGCAATGACAGAGACTCTGTGACTGGCTTCTCTTCTCACTTTATTAAAGTCACAATGGATTTGGCAGCAAAACAGGTGGTCCCTAGCAGGTTTTCCCCCACGGCAGTGCCATCCGCCTCCTCACCCCCTTCTGGCCCGCCACTGCCTCCCGCTTCCTACCTTACCCTTCTCCCAGCACTATCAGCATGTGATGTAACTGGGAGCTTCTTTTTGTTTTGTTTGTCTTCTGGCTCCCTGCTGTAGCAGGCAAGCCCCAGCACACAGGCCTGTTGACTGTGAGAGAGAACACTAACCAAGTCCTCCTCTGGCCTTCCCCAGCCCCGCCCTGGGCCTGGGCCAGTCCTTACCTGGGTTGAGTCTGTGTGGCTTCAGCCCCTTTAGTGGCCCTGATGGGTGTGAACCTCTGGCTTCCCCTTGAGTTCTTCTCTCCCAGGTATAGGAGCTGGGTAAAGCCCCCACAGTCTACGCCTACATATGGACTTGTCTCCAATCCCAACCTCTGTCTCTCCGGCCTCCCAGGTCCTCAAGCCCTCTGATGTTCCTCTCCAGGCCCCCTGTAATCAGATTATGAAGCAGAGCTGGCTGAACCCCCAGACACCAGGTCTGTGGCGCTGTTCCCCTGCCTAGAATGACCGTGAGGACTTTCTTACTTAGCCGCTTCTACTTGTGCCTCAGGGCACCCATGTCGCCTCTTCCAGGAAGCCTTCCCGGTCCTGCTTTTCTATTTCTCTTTATTCCCAGCCCCACCTTGCTCTAAAGAAGACCTATTTCTCCATCATTAGCTCAACCAGTGAGAGCTCCTTCAGGGTCTTAGCACTCATCACAGTGCCTGGCACACAGCAAGTGCTCGCAGAGGGTTGGCTGGGTGGACGTACGAAGGCAGGGGGTGGCCAGCGCAGTTCCCCAGCATCCAAGGT
>NW_006443124.1:14981699-15007888 GCF_000325575.1 Pteropus alecto
AAAGAGTGGGCAGGAAACATGGCTGATAAACAGGGGTGAGGGTGGGGGGTTGTGGGGGTTGGCTTTGCACCCCCCGCCTGCCTGCCCTGCCTTCATGGCCTCTACTGAGACGGCTCACTTCTTGTCTCTACTGAGGACGGCTCACTTCTTGTCCTACTGCCTAGGGCTCAGGCCCTTCCCTCCAGTGCTCAAGCATCTCTCCCCGAGCTTGGGCTCTGCCGTATCTCCACACAGAGCCTCGGTAACCGGCTTTATAGTGCTCAGTCACTCAATGAGGAAACGGGACGGCAAGTGGCTGGCTCTAGAGGTGGAGCAAGGACAATTCTGACTCTAAATAAAGAAGAGGAGGGGGGATAGTGCAAGATGAGGACTGAGGGGAGATGGTTCTTAGCCCTGGTGCCAGCACTTTACCAGCCAGGTGAGAGGAAGAGGGAAGGACTACATTTTCTGCTATCCTAGATACAAATCTTTGAGTGAACAACAGCGTGTGAGCACAGCGTGGGTGGGCCGTCAGCAAGCGTGGCCTGGGCACCCCTTTATGGCAGCCGTGTGGGGTGCTGGGGACACATCTTGATCAGGCGCTACCCAGGGAACCAAGTGTCAGTGGAAAGACATGCCAAATGGCACAAGTGGTGCCCAGAAGTAAGTGCATCAGCTGCAAGAGTGTGTGACCAGATCTGATCTCAGGGGTCAGGAAGTGACATGCTGGGATCTGAAGGACGAGGTAGGTTGGGAAGAGGAGAGGGTATGCTGGCCCAGGGACATGTGTGCAGCCCTGAGGCAGGGGAGGGTGCCATCTGAGGGCAGATCTGAGAGGAAGAAGTGTGTCTGGAGTGCTGGGGAGGCAGGAGGCTGGTAGCACAGTGACGGTAAGATTTGGAGTCGTGATGATGATTTTGGATTTTATCCCACTGGGGGCAGTGCTGATTTCATGATGCTCAGCTTCTGGGCTGTATTTTGAGTCCTAGGCTGTTAGGGACAGAATTGTGTGCCCTGTTTCAGGGAAGTAAGTAAGGTTAAATGAAGTCATCAGGGTTGATTCCTAATCTGAGAGGGCCTGTGTCCTTATAAGAAGAGGAAGAGACACCAGAGAACTCTCTCTCTCTCCACATGAGAGGACCTGGTGAGAAGGTGGCCGTCTACAAGCCAGGAAGAGAGCTCTCACCAGAACCTGACCCAACAGCACCTTGACCTTGGACTTTCAGCCTCCAGAATTGTGAGAAAGTAAATTTCTGTCGTTAAAGCCTACTGTTGCTGGCATTTTGTGACGGCAGGTCCTAAGTTAGACATTTTCCTTGAGATGGACACTGTCCTCACTGTCCCTGTCTGTGCAGAGAAGCACATGCACACTTCGAAGGGTACGGTGTGACCTGATCAAGTTCACAGGGCTAGTAGCAAGGCTGTAAAAACACCTTAGCGCTTCAGATCTTTTCTCTCGCAAAAGAAGACAGAGATAAAATGGCCACCTTTTAACTGAGCAAGATGAAAATGCTATTAAACAAATTTAACAAATAAAAATACATCAGCTAATGAGGTGAGAACATCTGTTGAAGAGTCAAGATGGGGAGCTGAGGGATAGGACAAAACCTCAGTGGCCTCAGGTATTTAGAATGATCACTCTTAAAACATTTATAAAGAGCAATAATTCACGATAAGAAGGGTTTTAATCAATAGGTAAAATATGGAAGCACAGATCTTTCAAACTCCTGTCTCCAACACACGATGAAGACGGTCCTCTTCACCTTTTCTTCCAGAAAGAGAGGAATGCAGCACCCCAGCTAAGGGAGAAGAGATAGCGATTTTCTCGTGGCCTAATAGACAACTTGTGCTCAAATCTTTTAAATACGTGTTATATTTTTGCGGCGTCACTCTGGAGGCGGCAGCCAGATTCTCATTAGGTGTCGGGACGAGATGAGCACATCGCTTGCTCAGCTTGGGGAGAGACAGGTCTCCATTCCCAACATTCCAGCATGTCTGCTTGTCCGTCCTCCCCACACCAAATATTTTGAGAAGAAAATAAAGGAGGATGTTTCCTATTTGAAAAAAAAAAAAAGGAAGAAGAAAAAGAGCTGGCGTGGCTGCAAGGCAAGGCGCACCGAGAGGAGGGATACAGGACCATCTTTTTGGAAAGTAACTTGGCAACATATTTGAAAACCTAAAATGCACGTACTCTTTGATCTAGCAATTCCAGTTTTAGGAATTCATGCTCAGATATACTTCCACATGTGCACAAAGCACGATGTACTAGGGGCTAGTCACTGCAGCATCACGTTTAATAGGAAAAGAGTGGAAATGATGCAAGTGCCCAATAACGGGAGACTGGTGAAGTGAATTATGATATATTTGCGCAATAAAATTCTACACAGCCTTTAAAAAGAATGGAGCAAAATGAAGCCATAAAACTACTAAAAGGAGCCATATTTTTTTTTTTACAATCTCTGATTTGAGGGGCACTGCTACACAGGACACAAAACTCAGAAACCATAAAATAGAAGACTGACAAATGTGACTACATTAAAATTTTTTTGGCATGACTCAAAATGAAAACAGAAAAACCAAAAGCAGTCGATGGAAAAGTATAAAACTGTGAGAAAATAGTTCCAACGCATATGTCAGTTTCCTTAAAGCATTCCCACAAATCAATGAGGAAAAAAGAATGACCCAGCAGGAGAATGGACCAAGGATATGACTATAAGGCCATTCGCTGAGAGGGAAATACAAGTTTCTCTGAAACGTGAAAGAAATACTCAACCCGAGTCAAGAGAATTGCAAATTAAAACTCTCGGGGATACTGTTTCTCATCTCCTAGAATGACACGAAATGAAATAGTGCCTTGTTGTTTGAACAGTGCCTGGGCAAGTGTGTTCTCCCCACAAAGCTGAGTGGGGTGGGCGTGGAAAGCAATCAGCACTATTGCTTCACAAACGCTTTTGATACCATTGGAATCTTGAATGATAAATATCTTGCCTATTAAAATTAATAGAGTAAAATCAAAAGAATGAGGCAGATTTATATGCTCTGACGGAATGATTTCCAATTGATCTTGAAGTATAACAGGCAAGGTGCAGAGCATGCTACAATGTGGGTAAAGTTTGAAGACATTATGCTACGTAAAAGAACCAGGCATAAAAGGTCACATATGGTGTGATTCCATTTATCTGAAGCGTCCAGAAGAGGCAAATCCAGAGACGAGAAGTAGATAGGTAGTTGCCCAGGGCTGGGGAGTGACTGCTAATAGGTCTTCTTCCTGGGAGTGAAGTACATGTTCTGAAATTGGTTGTGGTACAATTCTGGAAATACCCTGAAAACCACGGGCTTGTACACTTTAAATGGGTGGATCATATGGTATGTGAACTGTATCTTAATAAAACTGCCATAAAAAAAAGATTTTCAGCAGTGTTAAAGGTGGGATGAGGTTCGCTTGCTGTCCCAGGCATGGCACAGTGTGTCATCTACAGTTGACAGCCTCCCACAGGGCCCTGCAATCAGGCTGATGAGGACAGGGCACAGACAGGCAACGGATGCTCAGGGAAGTTAACCGACTCTCCCACATCGCACCAAGAATCGGCACTGGCCCAGCACATGTTTTGAATGCCCATTCTGCTGGAGCTGCCCTCCAGTTTGCGGACAGTAACGGAGTCGCAGAGCAACCTGGTAACAAGCCCGTGCCCCGCTGCCTCCAGTGCAGGTCCTGCCGTGGAGGGCGCCTCTGCCTCCCATCAGAGTATGTGTGAGCCACTGTCACCACCATCCTTTTCCTTCCCTCCCCATCATCACCTTCATCTCCTGTTCCCTCCACCTCCTGTAACAAGAGCAGCGGCTGCTAACAAACCCTAGTACTTATTACATGCTGGACACTTGGCATCCATTGCCTTGTTTATCTTCAAGCCGTTGTCCATCCATCTATCCATCCATCCATCCATCTGTCTGTCCACCCAACATTTATTTAGCATCTACCCTGTTGTCAAGCAGTAGATTCTGTGCCAGAGATACAATGGTGATTCAGACTTGGCCCCACTCATGAGGTCAGTCTAATGGGGTCCACTTCAGCATCTATTCCAATAATAGCCTTTCAGCCTGTTTTTGCTTACTTTTCATGCTGGAGAACTAACCACCTGGGAAGGGTTCTCATTCTGTCTTATGTGGACTATCCATCCCCTTCATTTTCTAGGTGAGGATACTGAGGCCTAGGGACAGGAATGAAATGGCTGAGTTCATACCACACACAAGTGGCAGAGCTAGATACCTGACTCAGGGCTGCTCCTTCTAGCTAAGAGCTCTCTGCACTTTGGCGTGTTGCCTGCAGGTACTATTTGAGATGCTAAAGAATGAAAAATTCATAAGAAGTTTACCTTGGTGACTTCTATTTACCGTCTCAAATGCACACTGTACTGATGGCTGACTATGTAAGTCCAATAACAATATCAATTTCTCTTTTTGTCTTAATTTTTTTTTTTTTTTTTAAAGATGGATTCTTTACCCCTGGGAGATGAAACTGCCACAGACCACAAGCTCACCTCCTTCACCTTGCGACCCCAGCCTCCAGCACGGGGCCTGGCACACAGACTGGCTATGAGGCAGGAGAAAGACCTTGGGCTTCGAACCTCAGGTTGTGGTCCTGGCTAAAGCTCCAGTGTGGTCTGTTCACTTAACCTCTCTGAGCCTCTATCGCCAAACCAGGATGCTCGTGCCCACTTCTCCAGGGAATCTGACATACTGTGTGTAAAACAGTCTACCAGAGAGCCTGACACTAGTAAGCTCTCAACAAAAGTGAGGTTAGGTTTTTTAAAAAAAGTACTTTGAATCAAATTAAAGTATTGTCTGAATTCTGCAGAAGAATGGGGCAATGAACGAAGCTAAAGATTTAATTCCTTTTACAGGATGCTGACTGTTCCCTGCTCCCCTTGCTCCATCAGTTTCTAATTGCATTAAGCCTGGGTCCCCTCCCTGGTGACCCAGGGCTGCCCAGCAGGAAGTGACCTTGAGGCCCACCTGCCCAGCGATCTGCTCTCTGAAGTCCCCGGTGATGTGACCCCTCAGATGTGACCTTCCTTTCTCACAGGCTTTCTGGCGGGGCACAGCCTGCAGGAGAATGCCTTTTCTGTGCTTTTATAAAAGACTGACCCCTCTGAGCTTGGAGGGGGCAGCAGCAGGCCAGTGCCCCTAGGGGCTGGCCAGCGTGGCTGCAAGACTGGGGTGGGCAGCCTCCCTGGGCTCTGAGAGCATTTACAACGAAATGAGGGTAGGCGAGAGAGGCAGGGGAGCGATGCGGGGTCTTGCCGGGAACAACCGCACACTGGGGAATTGTGTGCCTTTGAGGTCTTAACAGTCTGCTTGGGAAACTCTTTAGTGTGTTCTTTAAAGGAAAACATATTTTGGAGTTTGTTCTGGATGATACCATGAGGGAGGCAGCCTTCAGAGCCCAGCCCTGACTCTAGGCTGGAGTTACAGTAAAGATGTTTGCTTCACATAGAAGGGAATTGACCTGTCAGTTGAAATTCTATTTTTATTTTGCTTATTGTCATGTCAGATTTCAAATTTGTGAATGTGTATGTATGTTTAAACATGATATGCTCATGTCAAATTTAATACGTGTGTATAAAACTCTGCACATATATAAAATATTTATATATATATTTTAAATATCTGTTTCTTTAAAATAATAAAGTTTGAGTAAAAAGAATTTAAAAATAAAGGGAGAAAATTATCTATGCTTCCATTATCTTTATATAACTATGGCTAAAATTTAGTGCATTTGTTCCATGTCTGATGGCACATCAGTCTGTCTAATAAAAGTCTTCAAATTTAAATTGGAAGAGTAAAGGGTGGTCTAGAGCAGCAGTCTCAAACTTTTTTGGCACCAGGGACCAGTGCTCCTATGAGAATCTAATGCCTGATGATCTGAGGTGGAGCCGAGGCAGTGATGCTAGCACTGGGGAGCGACTGCAAACACAGATGAAGCTTCATTACTCATCTGCCACTCACCTTCTACTGTGCGGCCCAGTTCCTAACAGCCTGTGGACTAGTACTGGTCTGTGGCCTGGAGGTTGAGGACCCCTGGTCTATAGCGATTTTTTATTGTATATGCCCACGCTATTTAATTAGAATTTTTAGATGATCTTCAAAATCTTAAGTAAAATATTGTAAGTCTCTACATGTGCATGTAGAGTGGAAAGGGCTTGGGTTTTATAGGTGGTCAGACCTGGCTTTGTCACCAGCACTGCAGTAATTATTAGTATGACTTTGGGCAAGTCATTTAATCTCCATGAACCTTAGTTTCCACCAGCCAGCTGATTCCTGGGGAGAAGATGGAGCAGGACTATGATGGTTCCCAGAAACCAACCTTCTTTCTCAGGGGGTAGAGAGGGAGGGAGGCTGTAAAAAGGGGTCTTGGGAAGCAAGCGTGGGGTCGTGGGTGAGGTTATGGAAGCAGAAAAGCTTATCCTGAGGCTAGGGCCTTGTGTGAGACATGTAGTACCCCTACCTGCTCCCCCAAAGTCACAGGGCTTTGGCGACAGCTTCAATTCCACAGTTCTCTTCTGTGGTCCCCATAAACTGCCCAAACGTCCTGGAACGCCAGTCCTCTGACATGCAAACCATGTCTCCCAGAGACAGCTCTTCCTGCCCAGAAATGGCCCCAAATTCTTTGTCAGGCCAAACACAGGGATTTCTCGTTGGAAAAATGTAGTCACTGTGAATTTCATAGACGGTGGGACGAGAATAGAACTGCTACATTATTTTCAAGGAAACGTAAGTTTCTTTATCAAGATTGCAAAATCTTTTCCCAGTGGGGACAGGTCAATTTAAGCGGCGGCAGTGACTAAGGGGTGACGCACACATCCAGGTTCTCCTGCCATGTAAACCACACAGTCCTAAGGGCCTGGCTGGGCCTCCTGTGGGATGGGTGGGTTCTTGCACGGGCGCTAATCTGCTCAGGCAGAGGCCACGCACGCTCAGGCAAAGAGTGTGTGAACGGGCAGCATGCAGATCTGGGGTTGAACCCTCATATGGGGTGCTAGCTGTGTGACTCCAGGCAAATGCCTCTCTGAGCCTCAAGTTTCCTTAAAAATGGGTGCAATAATACCCACCTAGCTGGGCCATAGAGAGAATCATTAAGAACGTATTAGGAACTCAGATGCAATGCATGGCCCGTAGGGGTGTTTGGGAAGTGGTGTCCTTATCATACGCAGGGCAGGTGTTACTACCTGTTGTGTTTCTGCAGTGAAATCCTTTGGGGAACCAGTAACCTCTAAGAGTTACAGATGCTCCAGGTCCCTGGGCTTGAAATTGGCCACCAGAGCAAATGTGATGGGAGAGAGGACTTGAAAGAGAACAGTGTTGTGGTCTTTGTTGCGTCAACGGGACAGTCAACGGGAGGAGTTTTTGATACTTAGCGTCAGAGTCAGCAAACGTGACTGGACTGAACCTGTCAAGGACACACTTTGGTCCCATCTTTGCCAGATCCAAGCAAAGGCTATCTGGAGCTGCTGTGAGAGCTGGTTCTGGATCTTTCTTCATTCTTGTGCCATATGAACCATTTGAAAAATGTATTTTTTTAAACTAGCTTTCTTAATTAAGTATGTTTGGAAATGAAACTTCAGTGGCTATCACCAAAGGAAAATGGGTCTCCCGTGACATAAGGTGGAGACTGTTAAGCTCATACACAATGGAAGCTACACAACAGTTTTAGCCAAAACCCTTGCCTGCAAGCACCTAGCCTAGGATATGCTGTCTTTGTAAAAAGGATGATGAACGCATAATAAAAGGCATTAAAGACACAGTAGGATGAAAGCGAGAGGCTCTCCTGGACCAGCTGGAAGGAGTAGAACAGATTGGAAGAAGGGGCTTTTGTACATGCAGTCAACGTCTTTTGACATTGAACTGATGCTCTCACGCCCTTGCCTGGATTAAAGTGACCTGAGGTATGGGAACCCACACTCTTGAATTCTCCCGCATCCGCATCTCCTTGCCACTTCTCCACGGGCTCCATCTCCCTCCTCACGGGTCCTCTCCCCAGCTCTGGCCCTCAACCCAGACCTTGGTCCCTCTTCCTTGTCTCCCTCATATACCTGCCTGCAGCCTCCGCCGGAACCTCCACACCAAGCACTCCCGTTCTCCCCACATCTCCAACCCTCATGGCTCCCCACACCACTCCTGGGGTCACCTGCTCCACACTGGACCCTTGTCCCCTTCAGGAACCAGAGTCACCTCAAAGGCAGGTGCTTTCACATATGTGCACCCGCCCCTGTGTCCTAGCTCTCACTGTCCCCTTCTACAGATGAGAAAAGTAAGGTCCTTGAGATTAGTTGACTGGAGAGGGTCCCACAGCTGGTTGTGGGTCAGGTGGTCTCTGTATCCTGACCCCTGCCTTCCCACCAGGGGTCTTCTCACCACGTCACTCTGGACTTCTCTCTGCAAACCACAAGCTGAAATAACACGGAGCCACAGGCACTGCCGAGGAAATACTGAGGGGGAGATGAAAGGGTTTGATATTTACGCAAAGGTTTCCCTCTTCCTCCCCCCCCGAGGATGTGGGGTCATCACCTGCAGGGAGGAAACTTCCTGGGTCCAGCTTCTTCTAGTTGACAGGGTCATGGATCCCTCCTTCTCCAACTGACAGCCAGCTGGCTCAGGACAAGTCTTCAGAGACACTCCTCCTGTCCCTGTCTGGGGGCCATTGGGGGGATACCTGTCCATTTCTACCCAGAGCCTAAGGGAATGGAGGGAGCCTGAGTCTGGAGCCAGATGGATAAGGGTTTGAATCACAGCTTCACCATGGACCTGGAGGCAGCTTGAGGGCCAGGAAGGGGAACGATAGGAGCCTCTGTGATGGAGTCTCAGTCTGGAGGTGACCCCATGGGGGGAAGGGTATATCCTACTGAACCCCAGGCCCTACTGAACTGTGCACCTCTGGGGATGACACAGAATCCAGGCTCAGCGACAGCTAACCTCATGTGGGGTGTCTGTGGCCTGCTCGGCAGCTCTTCTCTCTTCTTTTGCCATCAGCTCCTCAGTTTTCCTTGGGAGACCTATCCCTCCTCACTCTCAGTTCAATGGATTTGGTAAGTCACACCCATCCTGGCTTCCGACATGGGCCTGGCCCATCAGCACACACTTGTTTTCCTGGCCACGGAGATTGGCTCAGAGATGGGCATGCCACCAGGAACCTCAGTCATGGGATTTCTGCTGGAGCAATTAGGAAGATGAAGCCAGCACGGAGCAAAGCAGGCCCGAGCACTGGGACGCACTAGCTTCCAATGCCACCCAGATGAGCACCCAGGTCTGGCTGAAGTCAAATCAACGACCCATCCTTTACGTTTTCTATTGGCTTAAGCCACTTTGAGTTAGGTTTCTTGTGACAGAAAACAAAAAATGTCTTAGCAGGCGTAGATGGCATTTTGGGGACCCATATGACACAAGCGCCTCACACTAAGTAAGCATCTGTCCATTACCTATAGTTTATCCAGGTTTTATTAAATTTTAATTCTGTCCTCTGATGTAGTTGCTATCATGGTCTTGTCATCTGCAAATGTGCCACTGTAAACACTTTATGTCTTTAAGTTGTTGAAAACAATGAACGGAGCGGGCTTAAGCATAGAACTAACAGTCCAAAAGAAGAAAATTATCAATTATCTCCTGGCTGACAGTAGCTCATTCATTCACTCATTTAATGTTTATTGAGCCCTACTAAGGGCCGGTCAGCCTTCTGATTAGGCTGCTGTGACTGTCGTCCAACCAGCTCTGCTCCCATCTTGACTCTTACCCAAATGACTTTCGCAGGTAAAAAATTGGACATCCTGTCAACCCATCTGAAGCCCAAATGAACTGGAATTAAACATGCCGTTGACCCACAGCCATGTAGGAGACCCGCTCGGTGCATGGCTTGTACCTGCTGGGCTCTGATGCTGGTTATAGAGCTCATAGACCCTTTGCTTCCTCATCTGCTCTAGATGGTGTCCCTAGGTACTTGTTTGGTTTATTCACCTGGAGGTTCTAGGATCCATCTCTCTGAAAATGGGGACAGTTCTGATGTTACATCCCATCTTCTTCCTCAAAGACACGGCCATATTTCTACGACCACATTAGCAAGTTCTTTCCACGCTCCGGGTGTACAGAGACTCAATTTATGAGATGAGATTCATCAAATGTCTTTTGCACCTACTTTGTGACAGGGACTCTTACAACCTGCCCCACACTCTTTGTTCCACGTCCCTCCTCCATGCTAGGATCCATCTCTCTGAAAATGGGGACAGTTTAGCAGAAGTGAAGCAGAAGTGGTAACACAGACCTGAGTCATCCTGTTCTTGCTGCTGATGTCACCCTGTGGGTCCCTGGCCACATGGCTGGCTCTTCTTACTTCTCCTTGTGCCAAATAGACTTTTAAAAGCCGAAGGTGCCTTTCTGCACATTTTTGCCACCACGGGCCCTTTCTTTTCTAGGCCACTTCCCTGGGCCTGTTCCTGTCCCTCCCATCCATGCACTCTCTTTCCGAGTCTGAGGAGTGAGTTCCAAACATTAATTTACCCATTCCCCATCCCTGGAGAGAAAGCCCTTTTCTTTCAAACATCCTGACCTCTGCTTTCCTAATTTCCAAGATATGAACTCTTTGGTTTGTAGGACGGCACCTCTGGCTCCCTAAGAGGTGAGCCAAGGGTGGAGGGAGCCTACCAGGACCCCCTGTGTGAAGGAGCCACAGCCTTGCCCCTTGCTCATCTGTTGGCACCGAATCATGTCCATTCCTCATAGGCTGTCTCCCTGTCCCTACCCCTCCCATTTCTGGTGCCTAGCAACAGTGGATTATGCTTCTAGAAGGGTGGGGAAAGGTCCTTGGAAATCAGCTGGTCCAGCAGTTGTGCCTTTAAATTAGCAGAATCACCTGGAGAGTGTTTCCTGTCCCCACCCCAGAGACTGAGTTGTGGGGTTTGGGATGGACCTCGGGCATCTGGATCTGTAAGAAGTTCCTCCAGCCCTACAACAGCTGACAAGCCCTCCTGGGAAGCCCCTCACCTGTGGGACAGCTGGCCTCTGGCGTGGGCCACCAACCTCTCGAGTTCCAGAGTAGCTCACAGAGCTCACTGAGGACCCAGCACTCCCACTGCTGCATGCTGACTGCAGGCTCGGAAGCCAGGCTAGGGCCTGCTTACTTCCAGGCCCTCATAAATACGGCCTGGAACTCCTGATCAACGGGGCCCATGAGGGCAGGCCGGTCAGCAGATGCACAGACAGATAAATCAATGAAGCTACAAGCCACAGGGGCCTTAACGGTCTCTACAGTTTCTCTTTGGGGGTGGGCTTTGAGAAGCTGCTTTGTGTTTTGTGTGTCTACATGTGTTTGTGCACGTGTGTGTTTAAATAAGCAAAATTATTTTTTTGGGACTCCATCCAAGAACATTAGATAAATAACTGATCCAGCTCCAGCTGCTCACAGGAAAGCCTGCTCGGGTGGACAGGGTGGGAGAGCGTGGCTGTGCTTTGATGTGTTGTGTGAGGCACCCTGGGGTCACCTAGGCTATTGTGAAAGCCCCAGGCCGAGTGCAGGATCTGACCAGGTGCCTTCCTCTCCCTGAACCCCCCTGTGTCCTGCAGATGCTTCAGGATCAAATACGAGTCTCTTGGAGGGTATGAAGGTCTGGCCCGGGCCCTCCTCATTGCTTCCCAGTCTCTACCACATGGTCTGAACTCTGCCCACTGACCACTTAGAGTCCCTGCCAGGTGTGCGGTGCCCCTTTCTCCTCCTGGACGATGGTGTGCCCTCTTTGCTCTTTTGTGCAGACCTTGTGTTTCTTGTTCTCCACCTGGAAAGCCGTAACCCTCGTTGTCCAAGTCCAGCTCTGACGTCACCTTCCCCCAACCCAGAAGCCCTCAATGACCCAGGATGGGGGGCCCTGACAGGCCAGGCTCCTCTGGGGTCCACTCTCCTTCTCTCTGTGCTTGGCATTGCCTGGTAATGGTCTCCCTGCCAAACCAGGAGCTTGTTGAGAGGACAGACTGGGTCCCCTGGGCCTGAGTGGAGGCGCGAGGCAGGGAGGGTAGTGGTTGGGGCACAAGGGTTCCTGAGGCAGACACACTGGATTCATACACCGCTGATGCCATCTCCAGCTAGGTCACTCTTTACAGCCTGTCTCAGTGACAGGCATCAGCTGCTGCCGTGTAGCCTCTGTGCCCGGTCCCTCCCTCCATCAGAGTGGGCATCCCAGCTATTTGAGATCCATCTTCTCTACCAGCCCCGAGTCCCTGAGGCAGGGCTAGGTCTGATTCATCTCTTCCTCCCTAGCTAGGCCCAGATGGTCACTCAGGAACTCTGCTGTGTGCAAGAGCTGCTTCTAGGTGGCAGCCTGGTCGTCTGGCGCAGAGGCCAATCCAGGCCTGTGCTCAGGGTTCTCTCTGCACCGCGTGATGGGCACTGCGTCCTGTTCCCTCTGGGCATTGGGTCACCTTGACCCCGAGCCTCTGAGTTTTCAGCCCTACCCAGCTGCGGGCGTCCGCCTTCCCACGCCTCTCCTGCCCCTCTTACTCTTCCCAGGAGAGTGCGTTCAGACCTTCTCCTCAAAAGCCAGTCGCTGCGACTAGAACAAGACCCTATATCTCTCTCAGTCTGACTCCCAATCCACTTCCAGCTTCCTCTAGAACTAAAACAGCATCCCGCTCCTGACTCATGGTGTAGCCCCACGGAGCTGATCCACGTCACCCCTTTTGCAAAGACTTTCTGACTCTCCATTCAGGGAGCGGGGTCTTGCCCTTCTCCACGGCCCAAGAGACCTCTTTTGTGCCAGCAATTGTCTTGCCAGCCTGCTTGGCCATGACAGCTGGGCTATGCTTTCTTCACCTGGCATCTCATCCAGGCCTGGAATGGGGTGGGCACTTGGTGAGTGTTTGTTGAAACTGAATTTTGCACAGTATGTGTTTAAGACCCTTCTCTGAATGGGTTTTGGTCTGACTCTTAAGTCATTCATTTGCTATCAGACACAATGCAGTTGTGGTCAGGCCAAAATTTTTCCTATGGCTAAATTGCTATCTGAGGGTATTGCTGGCACATAAATCAGCCCTATCTTGATCTGCTTGGAAACGACTGATGGCATTCGCTCCAAGTTGTTTGATGATGTCCAGATGTGGGCTGCTGCACTGATGTGCATTTTCTGTAATTAAGCTGACAGGAGTTCCAAGTCTGATAGGGGCTTTTGGCCTTGAGCAGGTCACCCCTTTGTGCAAGCCTATTTCTCCTCTGGGGCAGGGAGGGAGCACCAGCTTATCAGCAAGCTCACATAAAAGGTGGAATGCTGCCCATTCTTCTGAAGCAATCTATAGTCTAAATCAAGCATTCTTCACATTTATATAGAGCTCTGAGCTAACTGTAGACGGGGTGTGCTCTGATGGCCCAAGGCAGCTGGCCTTGGGACAATGTTGAATGGAAGAGACCCAAAGGTGCAGAGTAGATTTCACTGTATGAGCCAGGAGCTCCCCTAAGTATTAGGGAAGCTGGGGACCACACCCAAGGCCAAGCAAGGCTTATTTTATTCTTGTTCTGAACAAATGCAGGCTGCCATCCTACATCTGTGTCTTTTCTTTCTAGTGCACCATCTAAATGTACTCTCTTCCCACCTGTGGGGACCTCGTGCTCCCAAATGCAAAAACTGCCTGGAGCACCAGCAAGTAGGTGCACAGCTGCATCTAGTCCTGGCTCCCCAGGCATACATCCACTACCCACCAGGCCCTTGCTGGAAAGGGATGAGACGCAGCCACTGTCCCTGAGGAGCTCACCACCAGGCCAGGTGGCAGCCAAGCTCTAGGAGCACTGCCTAAGGGAGATGACACAGTGGGTTGGGAGCATAATTTTAGCACATGAGGAATTGGGAAAGACTTTATCAGGAAGGCAGTATTTGAGCAGGGCTTTGAGGGTGAGAAGGACTTAGATATGTTGGGAGGGCAGGCAAACTATAGCCATGGGGAGTTTGGGACAAGATATCGAAGCAAGTAAGCCAGAATGAACTTAGTTTCGTTTAGGACTTTGGTATGTGAAAGGTGTATGGGAACATAAAGTCCACACTGGAGACAGCAGGTGAAGGATGGGGACCCTAGGCTGGACTGGGAAGATCTACCGTAGCATCTGGGTCAGCAGAGTGGCAGGGCCATGTGGGCACCAGAAGTTGGAATTCTGCAAAGCAGCACAAACATGAGCTTTGCAGTGACTTTCCTCCATAGCATGGCTATTTATTTGGACACTGAGTACTCTTTAGAGTAAGGCCATGAACCGGCCTCTCCGCTGACACAGCCTTATCTGCTAACTGGTTCCCGTTGGCAGACATACGCACCCCTGGCCCACAGGGCTGCTCCTCACCATAGCAAACCCCGGTCATGCAACCTGAGAGGGACAGCAGTGCCATAGCCAGAGGCGGGTATGGGAAGGGGAAAGGGGGTTGAAGAACTGCTCACGTGCGTGTGATCTTTCCAGGTTTAAAAGTCCCCCTACATCCACCTCTGGACAAGGCCCTTGGTGAGGACTGTGGCCCATGTCTGTCAGGCACCTTCTGCCCCTTGGGGGGTTGTCTGAATCTGCTCAGCACAGTCTAGGAGCAGACAGCATCAGTCACAGGAACACATCCAGGCAGGACTCAGAGAAACAGCTGAGAACGGCGGGGCTGGGGGCTCTGAGCACCCTGACCGCTGCAGAGATGAAACTCCCACCTGCCACCGCTCTCCTGTCCTTATGCAGACACCTCGATCCCCAATTCTGGCTCCCGGGCAACTGGGCATCAGGGGAGGAAGAGGAAGTAGAACCATAAGGGTACACCCCCATTGCAGATCAGAAGAAAAACTTCATCTTAATTTATTTTCTACTCTCCAGAAAGGCTTTCGGACTAAATACAAAAATCCAAGGTAGAGTGAAAAGGTAGAGTAAAAACAGGGCCTGAAAACAATGACCGCATCAGGGCAGATGTATTCAGAATACAGAACATGAGGTTCCACACCCTTTCTAGACCCAAATGTATTGAGTCAAGTCAATATGGAAACCCAGCCATAGGAGCTGTTCAGACACGCATGGGATAAAAACCAAACCGTGGCCCAGGAAAAGCACAGCCAGGCCCAGAACTAAGGCAGAACTGAATCAATGACAAGCTTCTCCACAGCAGGATCCCAACTCAATGTCCCTGTGGTGAACACGATGTCTCTTATGCACGGCCCTTGTGAGGCGGGTGGCTCTGAGCCAAAGGAAGGGCGTACGGGGGCACCTGCCAAAAAGACGCCGCCGGTGTCTGCAGAGCCAGGCTGCTCACCTGCCATGGTGGGTGGGCTTCCTTCTCTTTGTGTTTCAAGTGTCAAAGGAAATGCTCTGTGCAGATTTGATGAGGGATCAGAATGTGAAACACACACCCAACTATCTCAACTTCCTTAGCCTAAGTGGGTTCAAGCAGGTTACCAGGCAGCAGCTCCCAAACCAAGACAGTGGCCAGCATCCCCTGCCACAGCTCACAAGGGGTGAGAGGACGTGCTCACATTCACGCAGCTGGTCCATTTTACTCTAAGAGCTTTTTATTAAGGGACACTGGAGCAGGGAGCACAGCCAAAGAGGGGCCAGCGAGGAGCCTTATTTCTCTGGTTGCAGGTGATGGGTCAGCTCGGCTCAGCCCCACGCTCCTTGGCTGAGCTAGCTAACCTCAGGCTCAGCTCTGGAATTGGGTGGCCAGGACCTGAGCAGCCCAAGCTTTCCTCTGGGGCACCATCACTGACCCCTGGCCAGCAGACCCTAGCACCCTCCCACCCCACATGCCCCATGGGGGAGCCCAGTTCTGGGGTCTCTTCTGGATGGTGGATTTCCTACTGGTGTGGAAACATCTTCCCCTCTTCTGTCCGAGCCCACCATCGCCTGACCCCCAGCTGAGCCTCTCCGATCCTCTCCGTACAAAGCCAGCTCCCCCTGCACCACACCAGAGTTTCCATTATGTCCACTGTGAACGTGAGAGTGAAAACAACTCCAAGCATTAATTTTATAGCTATTACCAACCAGAGTTAAATCTTTCTGATTCCGTGTGAACTCTAGAGCTACAGTTTTGCAGGTTTAATCAGTTGATTAAGAAAGAGTTTAGAAAAAAAAAAATTAAACCCGACCCATTCTATGCTAAAAAATCCAGTGTCATTTCACAATGATAACCATGGGCATGAGCTGACCTGCAGACATGTTTTGTCTGGTCTGCGGAGTGTTTTTAAAACATGTGACTTAGTTGCCCAGAGTTCAAATTCCGATTTTACACATGGTTCTGAATTTCTTTTTAAGAAATGAGACTTATAGGGTAGTGGAGGCTAATTCTCTGAAGATGGGTGCTGACTCAGGAGGGCGAAGGCGGGTGCTGGAGGGGTGGGTGGCCTGGCGGGAGAGCATTGCTCACGGGAGATGTCAGTTAAACATTCCAGGTTCCGACACTGACCGGGCTTGGCTGTGAGCCCCGGCACAATTTACAAACTTGGCAGGACAGCCATTTCCTCCAGTTGTCTGTTTCTCATTAAAGCTTTTAGTCAAAGGGTTTAGTTGCTGGTTCTGGTGCCGGAGTTAGCCCTGGTCTTATTAAACAGAACTATCCGGCCAAGAGGAAATGAAGGAGGAAGGCCAAATGATGCCGAAGGAAAACAAATGGGACTAAGAAACCAGGAGAAGCATCTATGGGAGTAAAATATTGGGGGACAGGAGTAAAACATTGGGGGACTGAGTGGGGTGGGGATGGGAGTGAGGGGGGAGCTATGACGACTGAAAGGCAAGGAGTCACACAGCTTCAGATTTCTTAGGAGAACTGGAGAGTATGGTGGGAGCAAGAATCAACCTCCTTGGCAAACAATAAAGGGTTAAAAAAAACTCCAAACTTCTGGGTTTGAGTGCAGGGGCTGTCACTCCTCTTGGTTTTCTAAGCTACAGATGGGGCACAGAGACAGTGATAAAACAGAGTTACCATGGGGATGACACGGAGGCAGATGCCAAATCCCGCCAGCACGTGAGTTGCGGGATCCCAGAACATTTCGGGGGGTGGGGGAACCCTCGCTCTGCACCTTGGTATGACAGGACCGACTCTGCTATTCCCATCACAGCTGGAGTAACCTTCCAGGTGTCACGCCCCACAGGTTAGTCACATGAGACCAATCTGGACAAAGACGACTTGCTCACACAATCCCTACAAATACCTCTCACCTTGGCCTGCAGGAGGTGCCATGAGGGAGTGAGAGCCCAAGTCACACTTGGTTCACAGCAGAGCCGACAGAGTTACTTAGTTACTTTTAAGCCCACCTGAGCAGGACCCTCATCTGGAGAGAGGTGTGGCTGTGGGAGGGTGGGGGGCTGATCGCTCAAGCGGAGCAAACCCTTCACTTGTTCCAGGGAGTGCTCTGGGGCTGGAGGGCGGGTGGAGTGAGTACCAGCGCTAGATGACTGACGTCTCTCTTTATTGCCTGTCAGTGGCATACGAACAAACTCGCATAGGTGTATGCACATATGCACACATGAGTCCTCCATACGCCAGCAGGTCTTCGAATAACTTCTCCACTCATTTTTAATCAAGTGGACCTTAGAGGGCAGAATTTGCAGCACACATTGGCTTCTACCGGAACGGAAGCATATGACCTAAAAGTATTCTGCTGAAGCAGAGAACAGAGTAGAAGTACTTTAAGAGGAGGTGGCAAGGGCATGACATCCCCATCTCGATCGCCTGAACCAGACCTCTGTTCTTTCCAGCCTCTGCACACCCTTCCATCCACCTTTCTCCTCTCGATACCCTCCCACTCATGCTTCCAGGCTCAGTTCAGCTGTCACCCCCTCTCTTCCTTGACACCTCGTAGTTGCCACAGCCTTGTCCCCACACGCTCACCAGAGCTTCTATGGAGTTATACTGTGGACAGCAATGTCTAGGCGTGTCCCCCACTCTTCTGTAGTACCCTCCACCCCTCAGGGTAGTTGTGAGGACTGGATGAGTGAATACACGTGAAGGTGTTGACAAGCACTGAAAATCTGTGAAATAAAAACATAATTGGATACTACCTCACACCCACTAGCATGGTTAGAATAAAAAAGTCAGATAATAAAGAGTGAGAGGTAGAGAAATTGGAACACACAATGCTGGTCGGAATGAAAAATGGTGCAGCCACTTTGAAAAAACGATCTGGCAGTTCCTCAAACGATTAAACATAGAGTCATCCTATGATCTGGAAATTCCACTCCTGGAATAATGTGGAGTCAAATAACATAAGAACTCAGATAGCCAATAACCCATAATCAAATACCCGAAGAGAAATGAAAACATATATCCACACAAAAGAACTTGTACAAGCACATTCATAGCAACATTATTCACAATAACCAAATTGTGGAAACAACCCGAATGTCCATCAGTGGATGAATGGGTACACAAGACACCTATCCACGCTGTGGAATATTGTTCAGCCATAAAAAAGAATGGAGTGTTGATACAGGCTGCAATGTAGATGAGCCTTGGAAACATGATGCTAAGTGAAAGAAGTCAGGCACAGAAGGCTACACACTGAATAATTCCATAGACATGAAATGTCTAGAACAGGCAAACCCAGAGTTGGACAGTCGATCAGTGGTGGCCAGGGGCTGAGGGAAGGTGTGGGGGGTGGGTTGCGATAGCTGAAGGGTTTCTTCTGGAGGTGATGAGAACGTTCTAAAATTGACTGCGGTGATGGTTGCACACACCGTGAATATATTAAAACCATTGAAATGTACACGTTAACTGGGTGAATTGTATGGCATGTGAATTATATCTCAATAAAGCTGCTTGAAAACAAAAACAAAAACCAAAAAACCTCAGCTGACTACCACAGAAAAAAAAGAAAAGAAAGCCTGTTAACTGCTATAACCAGGATCTTTTCTACTCAGGGTTCAGCCCACAGCAGGCCTTCGGGAAAATCTGGGAAAAGAATAAGCTAAATACTCGGCACTGCTTATGCACCCCCTGGATGCTTTCACATAGCTTCTCACTCAGTCTTAGATGACCGTGGGGTTATTCTCACTGCCTTCAGCCAACCTGTTAGCAAATCCAGTTGGCTCCACCTTCCAAATCCGTCCCCAATTGGATTTGGTCTCTCCACCGCCACGGCTACCACCAGGTCCAAGCCACCACCTCTCCCTGGGTTCTCCAGCACCCGACTCACTGCCTCCAGCCTCCGCCTCGGCCCCAGCAGTCTGTCTTCAGCACAGTCTCTGGGATGGTCTCTCAAAACCTACGATGACGGTCTGTCTGGGTCAGAGTGAAAGCCCGAGTCCCGCACTGGCCCACTAGGCCCTCCTGGTCCTACCCCGGCCCTCTGACCCCTCGGTCTGCTCTTCTGATCACTTCTCTCCAGCCCGCTGACCTGCTACAGTTCCTCCTTCACACCAGCCTTAGGTCTTTTGCTGAGGTGGCTCCTCTGCCTGGATCCCGTTTCCCCCAGAAATCTTCTTGACTTACTCTCTTTTCTGCTTTAAGTCTTGGCTCAAAGTCCTTTTCCCCGTGGGGACCCCAGACCCCTCTCCTCACTCTGTGTCATATTGCAACCTGCACACTCCAGATCCCAGTTGCCTTCAGCTGCTTTTTCTCTTTTCCATAGCACTTGTCATGTTCTAAAATACTACGCAATCTACTTATCATAGTCATTACTTATCTGTCTCCCTGCTAAATGGGAGCTCCATCGGGCCAGGGGTTTTGATTTGTTTTGTAGATTTACGTTTCCCCTGTACTGGTGGGCACTCGACAGACATATGTTGAGAACTGTGTCTTTACAACACCTCTAAGAAGTAGGCTTTATTATTCCTGTTTCTCAGATGAGAAAACGAAGGCTCAGAGACGTGAAGTAACCTGCCTAGTGTCCCACAGCAGCTGGTAAACAGAGTTGGGCACAGCGCCTAGGACTGCTGGGTGCCAGGGCGGCTCCTTTTATGTTGCACAGGTGCCACTGGTGTCCTAAAAATGGAAGGCCAGGTGACAGCAGCTACTACTTATGGACCAGGCATTGAGCTTTAGGTACACCATCTCTACTTAAGCAATCCTGCAAGTTCACCTTTCATTTCCACTTGAGAGGAAACAGCTGCTCAGAAAGGTAATATACGGGACTTGCCCAAGGCCAAGAAGCTAGATGGCAGAGCTGAATGAGTGAAGGAATTTTGAGCCCGTGTTTACTAAACCCCTCCCCCACAGCCAGTGTACAAGAAGTGTCCTGTTTACTTCCAGGAGATAAGCACGTTTAAATGAAAAGACTGCTCAGGAAGAAAGTGGAAGTGAAACACTCTCAGGCCACCTCTTGTGACATCCCCAAAGCAACCCCACGCCTTTATCTTCCCCTGCAGAGGCCGCTGCCATAGGGCCCTGGCTCTGTCCATCCGCCAAACCAAGAGTTGTAGTATCTAATCGGCCCTTGGATGGGGTCACTGCTGGAGGACGGTGTCAGGGACAAAGTGGACCGCCCTGCAGCCGGCTTTGCAGGGTCTGGCAGGCAGCTGCCCGAGACTGACGGCAAAGCACGGACGCATTCACAGGTAACATCCGGGTCCAAGGTGGCCTGTGGGGATGACCACATACTAGTCGAGGAGAGCACTATCAACGTAGTTTGAACAAACAGGATCCCATATGAGCTGATGTTTCACATCTGTCAGACTCGACACTGCCTCCCTTCCTCGAATATCCTCTGGTGAAGAAGGGATGGACCTCGTGGTGTTCAAGAAGCAAAGTTCCTCTCCTCTCCATCGCCAAGGGGCTGAGTTACCCCACAGCTGAGCCCCAAAGTATTGGGCCGTCGGGCCTGAGATTGGCTAGGGCAAACTTGCTCACATCATCACAGTGAAGCCAGAAATCTCAGTCTGGCTTTGATTCTCTCCTTCCCTTCACCCCCACCACCAGCCATCCGGTCCTCTGACTCCCACCTGATCTCCCTGGCGCCTTTCCCCACTCTATCCCATCTCCACGGTGGCTTCCCGTCCCCTGGGCCAGGCTTCCAGCCTCTGCCTGCAGAAGTCTCCAACACTACTTATCTCCCACTGGTAGCAGCGTCCACCCTGTGGGTAGTGAGAGCCTTTGGGGCGGCCACATGGGATGTGTGTAGGAAGAGCAGACAGGCAGAATGGAGGGAGGGCAAGCCGGCCGAAGGACAGGATGGTTCTGGGGGACAGCTGGCCATCTTGTGCATGTGGCAGGAGTCTGGGGCTCATGGCACAGGGCAGAGAAGACACTGGAGAGGCCAGCAGGGCCAGACTGAGAAGGGCTTTACCCACCATCCACGACGATAACTCTCTGAGGGGTTAACAGATGTTGCGCAACCCTCAGAACATGCACATGCACCCCAACGCCTAGTCTGCTCCACTTTCAGGGTGTTTGTGAGCCCCTGAAGCTCATCGTAACTGCCTCATGGCAAATGGGCCTCATTGAGTAGGAAAGTACCATCATGGGACCCGTGTCTCAGAAGGAAAGGTGTGGGAGGTGGGCTGCATGGAGGGAGGGAACGAGCGGGGAGGGCCGGGAGCTAACGTGCAGCCTGAAAAGGTCCTTGGTAAATACAGAGAGATTCCAACTGTAAACAGAGTGCCAAAGGGAGGGTTAGAGCTAGGCGTGATTGCCCGCTGATGCAGAGAGAAAGGTGGTGTGAGGATAGGAGCAGTCCCCTAAAGACGAGAATAGGTAGCTTGCAAATCTGGCAGGGTTGGGTGGGTCTGGGAGCTCGCTTGCAGGATGCTCAGGCTGGAGCAGTTTGGAGTAGCTCTGAGTGCTCAGAGCATTTTTTGCTGCCTTTGGTTTGGTGCCTCTGGGGACAGGCTGCTGGCCTGAGTCCCCCACACCACATTCCCCTCCTCACCAGCTCTCAAAGTTTGGACAAACAGAGACTGTGAACAGCAAGGAGACTGAGGACATCGGAGGCGGGGGAGACCTGTCACAGCCAAGTTTGCCCAACAGGTCTGGATGCACAAGGGACATGGTGCAGAGGCCCACACCTGCCTCTTACTCAGCTTCCCAAAAGCTCTAAGCACAGAGTCCGTCTCCCATCGTGACAGGCGCATCTGGAGGCACGCTCAGCCTGATGTGTGGCTGTTAATAAATAAACTTTATTTCTCCCACTGATATGGTGTATTTATATACTTCACTACAGAAATGTCAGTGTGTCTGGTTAAGGGGGCTGCCTGCACAGACATGGCATTACCTTTCAAAAACAGAACAATTTTGAATTCTGCACACATCAAGCCCCAAGGGATTGGATAATGGATTGTGAACCCGGACTAGAGAAGATTTGATTAAATTATTATACATCTATGCAGCAGCCAAAAAACAAAGCATGGGAGGATCTCCAAGAGACAAGGTTCAGTTAAAAAAACTTATTTTTAATTTTTTTTATTATTTATATTTTTGAGACTTAAAAAAAGTATTAATTCAACCATGAAACAAGAATTTGGCAAGTAACTAGGAACTAGTGTTATTCTAGGCATTGGTATTAGAAATGTGACAACAGTGTAAAGATACTAAACAAAACTCCCCATGCACTATGCACATATATGTACATGTGGGTATATAAATGCATAGACAAAGATCTGGAGGGATTCACATGAAGCCAGTGGTCATGGGACTTCCAGGGAGAGGGACCCCGCAGCGGTGAAGGTGGACTCTGACATTTTGTTCTATACACTTTGATATTGTTTATATTTTTTATAAATATTTGTGTCTCCCCAATTTTCATATGTTAAAACCTACCCCCTAAGGTGTCAGTGTTAGGAGGTGAGGCCTTTGGGAGGAGACTAGGTTACGAGGGTGGAGCCCTCATGAATGGGATTAGTGCCCTATCTAAGGTGTCAGTGTTAGGAGGTGGGGCCTTTGGGAGGAGACTAGGTTATGAGGGTGGAGCCCTGAATGGGATTAGTGCCCTTATAAAGGGACCCTCTAGAGCTCTCTCATCCCTTCTGCCTGTGTGAGGACACAGCTGGCTATAACCAGGAAGTGGGCTCTCGCCAGACACCCAGTCTGCTGGAGCCTTGATCTTGGACTTCCCAGGCTCCGGAGCCATGAGAAATAAATGCCTGTTATTGATAAGCCACCTAGTTTCTGGTATTCCGTTATGGTAGCTCAGACTATGACAATAAGCAAGAAATCATATATTACTCCTGTGATTAATTGAGAAAAACAGCTAGAACTAAAAAAACAAAACCAAAATGAGAAAAAAGAAACCACTCATCTAGTCCAAACTGTTTATTTTATAGACAAGGAAAATGAAGCTCAGGGAGGCCCCACAGCCTCAGGTGGGAATTGGAACCCAGCTCCCCAGACTCCGGTCCAGAATTCACTCCAGAACCCCCGATGCTTCCGACACGACCCCCAAATAACATAATTGATATAAAGGTGCTTTGTGAACTGTGGCTAACTATAGGCACATGCTACTCTTTGGTGGATAGAAAATTTCTAGATTTGGCTTTTTTCCTTGCCAAAGCCCTTTTTGCCACTGAGGAAGCACTATATTTGCCGTCTCTAGTAGCCGTGGAAAGAGGCCTTCGAGAGCAGGGGCGGGTCGACAGATGACATGCCGCCCAAGGCCAGAACAAGATGACGACTACAGCCCGTTGGTGGGACTGCGACCTGGGTGGCGGGAGACCTTGGTGAGGGGAGCCCGGTGTGGGCACCGAGGTGTGACCTGGCATGGGGAGGTGGTCACTCTAGTGCAGCCGGGTAAAACTTAACATTCTTAGAGTTCCAGTGCATGCACTCTTTTTTTTGTGGGCTGCTTTTCTGTGTTTGCCTTTGTATTTCTCCCCTATTTTCCTTCTTTTCTTCTAAAGAAAAAAAAGTTGCCACCCACTGCATCTGATCATAAGTTTCAAGTTTTAATTTTGCAACTGCAGTTAATTTCATTCATTATTCATAATGTTAATGTAATATATTAATTTTTTATATCAAAACATTTTTCTCTCAACATTTTTAAAACCAGAAGGAGTGAACGAAAAGTGACATTTGAGCCAGGCCTTACAGGAAGTGCTGGAGGTGGGTGCTGGCCTTGCATGAGGGGGCAGCCTGGAGAGCCAGGAGCCCCAGGTTTGCAGCAAGTTTGAGGACCAGCCCTGTTGGGAGGGAGGACACACAAGGACAAGATCTGAGGCTGCAGACGCAGAGGTGTGGACACTCTGTCCCTTTCTGAATATCCTGCTAAGGATATAACGTAAGTGCTTCTAGGGCTGTGGCGGGAGACTGGATCAGGAAGAGGCAGGGCAGACACCGAACCCTGGGGACCCGTGGGTATGTCTGGCTAGGCCCACTTCAATCTGTGACCAATGCTATGAAATAGGGTGATTTCCCATTAAAGTCCTGATGTTTTGCCTGAAAGCAGACTGGGCTCTGACTCCTTCCAGCCCCTCACTCATCAACTCAAACCATCTGAGCTGGTGATGCTGCCTTCAAGAGATAATTAGGAAGTGGTTTTTCCAGGCCCCTTTCAACTGGAAGGAGGACAGCAGGCTCCAGCCAGCGCTCATCAGGACTTAGGGAAGCGTGGGGGTGCGTGGGCCACTGCGGGGGCTGCCAGCCCGCCCCGCCCCATCCTCCCCTGAGAAGGCGGGAGGGCACACAGCAGGCTCCCCTTCTGCCCCCAGCCAGACACTGAGAAAGTCCTTCTACTGGGAGATGAGCACCTAAATGGGGCGCACGAAGGGGTGCCTGGGAATCGCTCCCATGGCCCAGAAAGTGTCTGGCGGCAGGTTTTACTTCTCTCCAACACTAACCAAACAAAGGGTGCGGGTGGCACAGTCTTGACACTGAGTCTCCCAGTGACATGGTCTGACCAACACGGAGACAAGTATTTCAGGACTCCAACTACACTGGAGTCTTCCCAGAGGAGAATGTGGTTCAGCACAGTCCCCGTGAGACTGGGTATCGGGCTGAGAGGCAGAAGCCCAGAGAGCTTGGGTTGTCTGCCCAAGGTCACACAGCCGGCAGGGGCAGAGCCACGATTCCAGCTGTTTGGGGCCTGTGGACATCGCAGGTCCTGATCAGAAGCACCCACCCGGCCTGGAGGGAAAGTCGGGTTGTTAGGGTGGGAATGAAAAGCGCAAAAAGTAGCCAATTTCCAGGGTTTTTTTTGGTTTATTTCTGAATTGGTTCTTTTGAGAATTCTATGTAGGTCTAGAGTTTATGCCATAACAATGGAAAGAGGTTAAAGCTGGAACCTCGTCTGCTCACTCCTTCTCATGCGACAGGGACTAATGGGGGCAGGGGATGTCACCTTCAGGGGGTGGGGACCTGAGAAAGGGAGCATGGAAACCCCGTGGGTGACCAGAGTCAAGGACCCTGTGGGGGCCCAGCCCCGCTCAAAAGGCTGTGCCAGCTGGTGGTGCTCTGGACTTCACTGAACCTTCTGGAAACTGTAACCCTCTCAGGTATCAGTATTAAGCTCCCTCCACTCCCAGGAAAGTAGGAAATGGGGCCTTGACCCTCAGAGGGCTGTGGAACAGAAAAGAGAGCCCAGACCCAGGATGCGAGTGGACAGCGGATGGAGAAGCGCAGCCTGGCTACCAGGGATTCTGGAACCACCTCTATCTACCACTGGGCTTCTACTGCTGGCCCCCACCCCCGCCCCCAGCCCTGGAAACCTCTTAGGCAACAGGGCTCAAAGGGGATGCATGTCAGCTGTGACTCAGGGCAGCCTGGCTCTTTGGCCGGCCAGGAAGTAAAGTGATTCCAGCTGGCAATCAGGGCCCGCAGTGGGATGAGGAGGAAAGGGGGGAGGGGGAAAGGGAGGCACATGCAGTGCAGACCTGGGAAGGAGTGTCCTCACCAGACAGCTGGCCTCAGCCTCTGCCCTGGGCCCTGAAAACTGACAGGAGCCGGGGGTCTCTGCGATCAGGGCTATTGGCCTCTGGTGCAGGGGTTCTTAGACTTGAGACGTGGCAGAATTCCCTGGCAGACTTGTTGACACACAAATTGCTGCCCCTTCAACCCCAGTCCCCGACTAGTTGGGTCTGAGTGGAGTCGGATAATTTGCATTTCGAATTTCTGGAACATTCCTGGGTGTTGCTGGTCTGGGCCTAAAGCCCCAGTCCAGGTGGGACCAGCTCTTCCTGCAGGATGGGTCCTGCCTCACTCCTACCCCACCTGATCGGATTTGCACAGACAATTTGAGCATTCCTAGACCCCTGAAATAATGTACCAAATCACACTAAATAACATACAAGACCTAAAATAACACTAACATAC
>NW_006443124.1:15007940-15030157 GCF_000325575.1 Pteropus alecto
GCCGGTGTTGGGGTGCCAGTGTTGGGGTGCCAGTGTTGGGGTGCCAGTGTGGTTCCCAGGGAAGGAGCCGGGCGGCCGCTCTCCCAGCTGGCTGTGAGCCGCAGCACAGATGCTGAACGTTAGTTTTGTTTTTGGCCTTTCTCCATAAAAGTGAAAATGCTCTTCGGATTTCTTTCGGCTAGTGAAAACGGGTAATAACGTAGGTGTTTCGTAAAAGCGAAGCGGCGGGACACGAATTTGTGAAAAGCGGGGCTACCTGCATATCCATACGATGGACTATTATTCGGCCAAAAGAAGAATGACATGCTGACAGATGCTACAACATGGATGAACCTCCAAAACACGATGCTAACTGAAAGAAGACAGTGAAAAGGTTGCATATTGTGTAAATCCACTTATATAAAACGTCCAGATTAGGCAAACCCACAGAGACAGCAGGCCGATTAGTGGTTGCCAGGGGCTGGGGGAGGGGTGGATAGGGACTGACTGCTAAAAGTGCTGGGGTTCCCTGTAGGGCGATGAAAACGTTCTGGAACTAGATAGCGGAGCCGTTTACAACACTGTGAATGTACTAAATGCCACTACATTGTACACTTTAAAATGTCCCCGGGCAGATCTCACCTCTCTGCAGAGGCCCCTCATCTCAGAAGGGGAAATGAGGTGAGAAGATGTAGAGGCAGGGTCGGGGGGAAGGTGTTTTTTAGAAATAAAAGTTGTTATTAATGATGAGTGTGGTGTCAACCCAGACACATCAAACACATTGAGCCTGCAAATCTACAGCCAACCAGCCCGGCGTGGCTTCCAGCGAGCCTCTCCTGCCTGCCCCAGCTGCCTGCCTGCCTGCTCATAAACCGGTTTTCACGAGGTGTTGGCTCCTCTGTCTCAAAGTGAGACGGAGCCTCAGGGAATCCTGGAGATGCCCATCCGGGTGTAAACGAGGCCACGGCTTTTCAAAGGCTGGTTTCTCCTCCCTGTTCACCCTAGTCCTCCCCACGGGGCGGCTGGGAGTGAAGTCGTTCCCAGGGGCCCAGGTGACCCCAGGCCAGGCAAACAGTTCAATGGCACCAGTCAGGGCCCAGCGCCTTCACCTCCTTCTCTCTTCTGGCTGATCTCCACCACCCACTGAGGGCGGGGTTTGTAAGTGGGGAAACCAAGGCTCAGTGGGACGTGGCAACCAGCTGGTGGGAGGCAGGCCCGGGATCCATCCTCAGTGTGTCCGATGTCAGGGCAGGAGCCTCCTGGTGCCATGACCCACTAGGGGTGCACAGTGGGGTCCACCCTGTGCCCATGTGACAGCAGCCCAGCCTTGTGCACTGACCGCAGTGGGAACGTTCCAGCACAGCCTCTGCTCTTTGTCCCACAGCATCAGAGAGCCCCTAACAGAAAACCTGGTAAAGTCTGTTAGGGGAAGAGACTGGCAGAGACTTGTGTTCCTGAGATGTGTCCAATCTCCCCCACACCTGTCAGAGCCAGGCTGACTGCGGTGCTCACCCCACAAGCCACTGGGGGCATGGTCTCTAAATCTTGAGTGGGTTCTGATGGGGTGGGACCTCTGTGGCCACCCACTGGTGGCTGGACTTGTGCCCACGGCCCAAGGAACAAGTGCTTGGTCGGGGGCTGTTCTCGGAGACCTTCGCAGCAGCGGGTCTTGTCCCATCACTCACAGCCATACGGAATATGGGTCTTGCCACCTCCCGGGCTCTCCCTGCCTAGGACCCAGCCCCAGCCCGTCCTGCTCTTGGAGCCTACGGTTGCCTCTTGGAGTCTCCTGATGGGACAGGGGTAGGAGGTGGGGGCCCCCTCTGCTCTGCTGATCAGTGTCCCTCCCCTGTGACATGGATGCCCTCCTGTCTCCGTGACTGTGGAGGCAGGAAGTTTGGGGAGGGAAGCAGACACATCATCCCTGCACACGTGCCCACACAGCTTCATGTCAACAGGCTGAAAGCAAATGCCTCTAATGAAAATATCTGTGCTGGTCCTGCCTCAGTTTCCTGGCCCCTGACTCTTCCAGGTGGCATGAGCCCAGGCTGTCCCAGATTCTCGGGCCTTCGGAAGCCCTGTGGGTAGGTGGGCACGGAGCCTAGATGGCCATGCTCTCCCTGCCTCCCTGAGAGCAGCTCGGGCTCACTAGAAAGTCCACATCCTGAAGTTACGCTGGGGCCTTCCTCTGAACTCCCCATGGACGGGGGATTTGCTGTCTGTGGACTCAGCTTCTTGGCTTTATGCTACTCACACAGGTGTTCATAGACCTGATATAGGACACGGCAGACCCACTGCAGCAGCTCCCCGGAGACAGAGCCAGGCTCACCCACATCCGCCCCGCAAGGCACCGAGAAGACCCAGACTACGGGGTCAGAGCGCTCGCATCAACTGACCTTTTAGCCTGGATTGCATTTGCTACTGGCCCGATTTTCTCTGCATTCATAATCAACCTGACATTTCTGGGGAAACGAAAATCCACGTGTTCTGACCACCTTGTATCAAGGCAGAAGAAAGTGAGATGCATGGGATTTATACGTTTATTGCTGCATTAATGGAGCTGGAAAATGCAAGCTTGCGTGGCAGGCTACATAAGGTTGCGTTTGTATCCAACCAGGGTTTTGTGTAGGGGGGCTGGTTTTTTTCAATATTGTTATTAAAAAGACAATTCGCCATTCTAGGAAATTTTAAGAATAAGGCCCACCCACTATCCCACCAACCTAGCACAAATATTTCCATTTTTGGACATCTGCTTCCAGCCTGTTGACATGAAGACGTGTGGGCACGTGTGCAGGCATGGTGAGTGATAAAGTGGGGTCTGCTTCCCTCCCTGGACTTCCTGCCTCCACAGCCACTGAGTCTTGGGGTGCCTGTGCCACAGGGGAGAGAAGCATCGACGGTGCAGAGGCAGCCCCTACCGTGGGCTCCAGGAGCAGGAGGGGCTGGGGCTGACTCTGGGCAGGGAGAGCCTGGGAGGCGGAGACCCACATCCCGTATGGCTGTATATGAGATGGCCTTCTTTTGACATAGTGTTTCACGGCTCTACACTCTGCCCTGTAATTTACTTGGCCATCTCCCCCCACCCCCCCGTTATCATCAGACATTCAGTGGCTGCATTATTTTACTGTGAAAATGGGTACAGTAAATGTCTACAAAAAATATCTACAAAACTGAGGTTTTGCCCTTAGATTTCAGCTCTGGCACTGACCTCTGCTCAGGGTCTCCTGCTGTCCACCCCTCCCCGTCTGATTCCTCCTCTTACCCTCTCTGGAATGGCTATCACCCCAGTCCTTCTTTCCTCTTTCGTTTTATCCATCTTGGTGCTGACCATCACAATGAGCTTGTCTGAGAACCTTTGATGGCTTCCTATGGACAGCCTCCTAAACAAAAGCCGCACTCTTTAGCCTGGCGATCAAGCCCCCTTTCCTGGGCTTGGCCTCCCCACCTCTCTGCCTCATCTCCTTCCACATGCACTTCAGATTACAAGCGTTGTTCAAACCAAACCACGCGCAGCTCCTGAAAGCACTGTTCATTTAAGCCTCAGTGCATCTGCACACGCAGATTCCTCACCTGGAGCACCCCTGCTCGAACCTGCCCACCCCACACCCTACTTCTGTCCTCAAACTCAGCCCCAGCGTTGGCCTTGCTCTGCTGGCCCCCTCCCCACCCTCCAATGTCCACAATCTCTCCAGGTAGAATCAGGAACCATCTCAGTGGCTGTGGACACAGCTCCATCGTGCCAATTTTTTTAGGGACTATGTTTTGGGGTTTACTTATCAGCCTCCTTTCCTGGAACAAGAATTCCTAGAGGCCCATGACTGTTTATCTTCTATCCCCGACACGAATACAAGGATCATGCCAGGTACCACACTCATAAACACACGATACATGAATGCATGAATGGATAGTGAGGACCTCCCCAGCTCCCAGTATCCCAGCTGAGTGTCCCCTCCTCTGTCTCCCTCTTTAACGCCCAGGGGAGGAAGTAGGTCTGTGGAGGCCTGGTGGCCTTACAGAAAACAGAAGGACAGAAAACAAAGAGCTGTAAGCAATCTGCCTGGGAGGCCTTCTCCCCTGACTTTGGAAACAGAACACTGTCCCCTGGCCCACCCACAGCCACACCTGTACTCTGTGCAAACCATGCTCTGGGAGGTTTGCTGCTTCTGTGAGGCTCGCCTGCGAGAGTCCGTAAGTTGCAGCTGGGTAGACAGTTCCCTGACTCAGAGTCTCACAAGCTCCCTGGCCTGAAACACACTTCACAGATAATTACTCAGAGATCCCCAAATGAAAGCCGCTTGCCAACAAGGAAGTCTGGTGAAAATGCAAGCAGTGTTTCTGCTGCTGGTTCTGATAATCCCATGGGAGGTTCAGTTCTCTACTCTGCGGAGGAGTGTAGGGGCTGGGGTGGCACGAGGGTGTACACATTCATCTTGTTTTCCTTCTTCTCAAAAGGTGAAGAAAGGCGAGATGTGCCTTGTTGGAAGCAGACGTCCTCTGGAGTCTTGAGGGGACCAGCTCAGGACACATGACCTGTGCATACTAAATGTAGACATGCTTGCAGTAAGAAGCCTTCAAATGCTCTTTTCAAGTCCTCACAAGGTCCCTAGGGACACTATGGCACAGCTGCATGAGGAGGAAGGCTCTGGAATGTAATATCAGCAGAGCCTGGAGGCAGCCACTGCCTTCTCGCTTGTCTGACTCATTCTCTATGGGCGATACCTGCTGGGTCCTTCCAGGTAGCTACTGACTTAGCCAGTGACCAGCCACCTGGTGGTCGCCCTGCCTCCAGCATAGCCCAGCTATTCCATCCCCCACCACTGGTATCTGATCCTGTCGCTGCCTCACCCTGAAACCAGCACTGGCTTTCCATTGCTTGAGCTGTGCTTCCCGCAGACACAAAGGCTACAGTGGGATTTAAGGGAAGCTCAGAGTAATCAGTCAAAAAGGGAGTTTACTGCAGGACTTCTCAGGGTCTTTAGTATGATAACATCCTGTGCAACTCTCTAAAGAGGAGGCTCTGCGGGGAGCCAGTATGTGAGATTTCCCAAACTTGTGAGACTGTAGAACTCAGCAGCAATCAGGGACACTGATTTGGGAATCACTCGCTAAAGGCTAAAATTCGCATTCCTTACCAAGGCAACCTTGGCCTCCCCTATCACCCGACTTTTCTCTCTGCTGCCTCAGTGCTAGCTTTACAAAGCCTCTGCTGCCTGGAAGCCCTTCCCTCTTCTTCTGCCCAGCAAAGTCCCACTCCTCCCCGCAAAGCAGCTCTGGATCACCTCCTCCAGGAAGCCCACTCCCCTTCTTCATGGAGATTTTGCTGCACTCTTCCCATTGAGACAGCTACACGAAGAGAGCACGAGGCAATATCTGCATCAATCAAAGTGATTTTTCAGTTTGCATTGAGAGGATAAGCTGTTTGGAAAGTTCATCCCTCACTCAGATAGTCCAATGTTCACACATGGTCACAGGAGCGGATGCCCACGGGAGGGTGCAGATTCTCATCCCTGCCCACAGAGGGGGCTGGCACTGCTTAAATTACTTCTCTTTTTACTCCACTCACTTGGATCCCTACACCCCCACTGCTCCTTGAGTCATAGCTGGATTTGCATCAGTTAAATGTCAAATGAATGAATGAATGAATGAATGAATGAATGAATGAATGAATAAATAAATAAATAAATGCAAGCAAGTCCACCCTTGTAAAAGGCAGTGCCTTCCATTTGGGCTGTGGGTTCCTCCAGAGAGATTTTACTCATATTTAGTGACAAGGGAGTGGCAAGAAGCTGCAGGACATGTGGCTTCTCCTGGAGGCCCCGGTGGGCCCAAGGGTATAAATAAACAAGGCTGACCACACTGAAGGAGGAGACAGGCATATACAGGTGGTATTGGCAGGGATGGCCACGTCCAGCCCTCCTGACTTTTTCTGAAGCAGGGCTGGGCTGCCTGGCCAGGACCCAGATAAGCTCTGCATCGGGGCTAATCTCAAAGGCTCCCAGAGAAGTCTTCTCAGCTGCGGAGGCCACAAGTCCTGCCAATCGCTGTGCTCATGGGGGAATTTATGGGAGCCAGACCCACCTGCTGAGGCTTTGAGCACTTTGAAGTGCAAGTTTGGTTCTCCCTGTCAGTGCAACCGGAGAGCAGGAAGGCTGGCCTCGCACACGGGTACACAGTTCGTGCAACATAAACATTCTCATCCCAGCCCTTGCTTTATGACCAGGGGAATGGTATTATTTATCACCCAAAACAAGATATTTTAAGAGAGGATGGGGCAGATTAATAACCACGAGGGAAGAATAGGCATAAATTGGGACTGTCTCAAAACTGTGGGACATATGGTCATTTTAGCTACGACCAGCTCCAGGAGGGCAGCGAGGAGAGGGGAGGCACGCTGCTCTGGGGCAGGTCACCTGTTTGTGCGCTTCAGGCACAGGCTGCGTTCCCTGGCCAGAGGCGTTTCCTTCCCAGGTAGAAAGGTGTGGCTGCAAAGAGAAAGCCTTGACACCATCCATTCTAACCAACTGTCCTTCCTAGGGTCTTCCAGGACAGATCCTCACCCTGTCCCCACTCCAAAGTGCACAGGGTGTTGTGGGGGCAGAGATAGCTTAACAGAGGGCCGTGCAAGGCCTCCCAATGCCATGTGTGCCCCCGGCCACCCGTGGGCCGTGTCATGGTGGCTGCTGTTTCTTATCTGGTAAGATTTTTAAAACCTGTCTGTTGTGACAAGGGTGTCAAGACAATTGAATGGGGGAAAGAATAGCTTTTTCAACAAAAGAGTATGGGACAATTGGATATCCACATACAAAATAAAGAATTTGGACCCCTACACCTCACACCATATGTAAAAAATCGACCCACATGGATCAAAGACCTAAATGTAAGAGGTACAACTATAAACATCTTAGGAGAAAACGAAGGTGTAAACCTTTGTGACCTCGAATTAGGCAATGTTTCTTAGGTATGACACCAAAAATACTAGCAACCAAAGAAAAAATGAACAAATTGAACTTCATCAAAAATGGAGGGAACAAAACACTTTTGTGTATTAAAAGATACCATCAAAAAAGTGAAAAGGCAGAATGGGAGAAAATATTTGCAAATCACGTATCTGATAAAGGACTTAGATCCAGAATATATAAAGAACTTAATAACTCAAAAATAAAAACACAAATAGCTCAATTAAAGAATAGGCAGAGGGTTTGAATAGACACTTCTTTAAGGAAGATAAACAAATGGCCAATAAACACATGAAAATATATTCAACTCTAGTAGTCATCAGGGAAATGAAAATCAAAGGCTGCATGAAGTACTACTTCATACCCACTAGAATGGCTAGAATCAAAAAAACAGATCATAACAAATGGTGGAGAGAAGCGGAGAAACTGGAATCCTCACATACTGCTGTGGAAAAGTAAAATGCTGAAGCAGCTTCAGAAAACTATTTGGCGGTTCCTTATGGTTAAATATAGAGTGACTATGTGATCCAGCAATTCTACTCCTAGAGATTTACCTGAGAGAAGTGACACATATGCCCACACAAAACTTGTACACAAATGTTCATAGCAACATTATTCCAAAGGAGGAACAGCCAACGGAAGGAATAACCCAAATGTCCATCAACTGATGCATGAGTAAGTAAAGGGTGGTATGTCTATACAATGGAGCATTATTCGGCAATAAAAAGGGATGGAGCACTGATACCTGCTATGACATGGGTGAACCTTGAAAGTATTATGCTAAGTGAAAGGAGCCAATTGCAGAGGACCATATATTGTATGATTCCATTCATATGAGAGTCCAGACAGGGAGGTCCACAGAGACAGAAAATAGATTAGTTGTTGCCTAGGGCCAAGGGGTTTCACAGGAAATGGTGGGTGCGGGGCTTCTTTTCAGGTTGATGAATTGTTCTAAAATTTATTGTGGTGATAGATGCACAACTTTGAATATACTAAAAACCATTGAAGTGTACACTTTAAATGGGTGAACTGTGTAGTAAGTGAATTATATTTCGATAAGGCTGTTAGAAAACAGAACCCATCAGAAAGCCTGAGCCAGCATTTGTGCAGCATCATACTCTGTCACTTAGGTGTCGCAGGGCACATTCATCTCCTATCTTTCCAACAACACACCCACTTCTGTCTTTCTTCTAAAACATTAAAGAAGCTGCCTCTATGGGACACATCGTAAAAAAACAAACAAACAAAAAATGCAAACAAGACTGCACACAAGCCCACAGTACAAGCAGAACCGCCTGATGACTAACTGTTGGAACATGGACAGTTTTTAATGTAGGTAGAAGCATAAACGAGTGGAAAGTACAGGTTCTCTGCCTTCTTACTGCGAACGAAGGCCACAGGATGGTGGAGCACAGTCACAGCACAGCTGATGCCCATACAGACAAAGCAGTTCCAGCCGGCCTTCTTCAGTGGGGAGAAACCAACACACCCTGCTCAGGACCTCAGTCCCTGTCCCCAGGCATCTGATGGCATGTCACCTGCCTCTCCCACCTGTCCCTAGAAACGGATCGCTCATCTGATAAGTGGCCTTGGGCAGGACTAAGGAACCATGGACTTTGAGGTGGGTGGCCCAGGGGATCTGCCTGTCTGCAAGGGGATTGGGGACCCAGGTCCTGAGCTTGGTCATTTGTCTTCTCCTCATTTATTTCGGGAAAGCATTTCAAGCTGGGCCTGAAGCAGTGTGGCCTTGGCATGTGCCAAATCTAGGCGTCCAAACCAGATGTTGAAAGAGCTATGAATAGGTAGTAAACGAGGCTGACATTCGGCTGCATGGAGAGCTTTCACTAAGCTCGCCAGCTCGGGGTGACAGGCGCAAATGGAACTGAACCCCATGGGGACAGATTGTGTGCACATCAGCCGAGAAGGACAGCAGTGTGCTGGGGCCCTCAGCTCTCAGCCCTCACTGCCCTCTCACTTGCTGCCACCCTCAGCCTAGAAGCAGCTCTTAGGACGGGTCATGGCCACACAGTGGCTTTCTACCCCCTGCACATGTGTCAGTGAGACCCCTCTCGCACACAGCTGCACTGATGGTTCAGTAGAAGATGCCACCTTAGAAGAGCAAGACCCAGTGACGTATCAATGCAAAGAAAGAAACAAAGATGTGACTTTAGGGTGTGCCAGCAGCGTCCGGGCATAAAAAAACACTCCGGGAGTCTGAGCACATCGCTGCGATTATTATAGCTTCTGCGCTACACAGAATGTTCCAGTACCCACCCCCATCGTCCTGCTGGAGGCTCAGAATCACCTGCCGAGGCACCCGTGTTTTGCAGAGGAAATAGGCTGAGATGACAAGGGCCTGGGGACCCACAGTGGGTGCGTGACAGAAAACAACCCCTATTTAGGACTTTTAACTACCAACTGTGTGATTTGTTAAATGGGCCTCAGGCATTTTGCTCAAAAGATGCCCTGGCACCAGTCAGATGGTGTGAGCTGCGCACAAACACATGGGCACGCAAACTGCTAACCGTCAGTCAAGATTCTCTTCTCTCTTTTCAATCACTGTCTCCATGGTATTGAGGAGTGGGGAGGGCCTGCCTCCGCCTTGCCCACTGTGGTCAGGGAAGGAAAAACAGGACACGACCCTTTGTCCCAAGGCAACAGGTGCACGGTGTGACTACAGACAGCCGATACTTGGAGTAAATGACCTGGGAGGGCAGGAGGAAAGGGGGCTGCAGAGGAGGAAGCAGACAGAGGACTGGACCCACCTAAAGGACAAGGGCTGGGACGGGCAAGGAGGAGCCCAATGCTCTGACACCGCAGAGCCCATGGTCATTATCTGCTCGTGTCCGGCCGTCCGGTGAGGCTGGGAGCTTCCTGAGGCAGGCCCTGTGCCCTGACGCTTAGCTTAGTGCTGGCACAGAATGGCACCTGGCGTCGACTCTGAATCTGTTCTCCACTGTGTGCCGCTCCCCCCGAAGGCTGGGGTGGGCTTCCCTCCCTTCCCGGTGGGCCTCCCCCACCCCCTCCCAGCTCACTTCCAAATATCTCCAACCAATAAAACTGCATTTACAGGACTGATTATTACTCTGTTCCAAGAGATGAATTCATTTCAAAAGCCTTGGTGTTCCGGCCTACACACGGTGTCTGGGCCGTTCAGCGAACCACGTGGCCTGAAGGTTCGCATCTTGGAGAAAAAGGAAATTTGCTGAACTAGCGTTTCTCACTACCAATTCAGCTCCCTGGTTCCTGTGCCCGTCTTGACAGAGAGAGAATAATGGCAGCTTTACCTTTTTAGGCTACAAATGAGGAAACTGAGGCCCAGGGAGATGAGTGACTTCGAAGTTTACAAGCCGGGCAGTAGCAGGGCTAGAACTATAAGCCCTGGGGGACTGGGGAAGGGCTGAGGGAATTAGCTGAGCCAAGTCTTGTTAGGCTGCACAGGGCTCTCAGCTCCACTGGCCCAGGCTGCGGCTACCCTTACCCATGAGGGGCTCTCCCCCATCTGCCAGCACTCTGGGCTCCTGCCCAGGGCAGCTTGGCATGGACTTCAAAGGAGCAGGACAGCTGAGCATCTGGGGCTTCCCTGGCGTCCACTGAGCAAAAGTCAAAGATGTGGTGCCACGGGGCCACCTGTCACATGGGTGGAAGCTTTCTGGGACACGGCCTGCCCTAGAGCTGGCTGTCAGCTGAGACGCCTCGCCCTGTGCCAGCTGCACATGTGGTTTCCGGGAAGGGGTGTGCAAAGCTTCTGCAACACACGACCAGCCTGGCAGGACCACCAGGGGCCCAGGCCTGATGTCCAGCAGCCCAGAGTTCAAGACCAGGCCTGGACATTTGTTAAATATGAACTCTGAGCAGGCAATGAATATCTCTGAACCTCAGTTTCCTCATCTGTAAAATGGGGCTAATAATACTCCCGCTTCAGGGCTGTTTGTAGGAATTAAATAGATGACACACATAAAAGTGCTAGGATAAGGAAGAGCTCAATAAATATCACCTCTCCTGTCACAGGGCAGTTGCTTTGTGCTGAGCTGAGATCAGGGAGGGATCGAGGGAGGGAAGGGAACATACCTCATTGGGGGCCCTGCAGTGAGGAGGGGCTGAGGAGCTCAGTCTGGCTCTTACTCTGAGCACCATGTTAGGTGTGCAGCTGTGTTGGAGTTTTGACAGCATGGGGCTTATGTCAGAAGACTGGCTTGAAGTCCCAGCTCTATTCTTTACCAGCTCTGTGACCTTGAACAAGCCAGTTCCCTGCCGCCCCCATGCCTTGGTTTCCTTGCTTATGATGTGGAGGTAACTGTACCTGCCACCTCGAATTGCAGTGAGGATTAATGTACAGGCAGAATAATGCCTCCTGCCCCAAATGTCCAGCCGGTAATCCCCTCCCTGAACCTGCAAATATGTTACCTCACATGATGTACAGGGTTATACGGTGTCCCTCCAAAATTCTGTGTCCTCAGAACCTCAGAATGTGATTTATTTGGAAACAGGGCTTTTGTAGGTATAATCGGTAAAGGTCATATTGGATCAGGGTAGGCACTAAATCCAGTATGACTGGTGTCATAAGGACAGAGAGAGATGCACAGAGGAAAGACAGCTGTGTGAAGATAGAGGTGGGAACTGGAACAATTTAGCTACAAGCCAGGGAATGCCAAGGAAAGCTGGGAGCCGCCAGAAGCTAGAAGAGATGAGGAGGGACCCTCCACTAGAGCCTTCTGAGGGAGCATGGTCCTGCCGACCCCTTGGACTTCAGTTTGAAGAACTGAGAAACTAAATTTCTGTTGTTTTAAGCCACCAAGTTTGTGGCACTTTGTTGTGGTGGTCCTAGGAAACTAATACCTCCAGCCACAGGAACTCTGCAGCTGTGATTAAATGAAAGGTCTGGAGATGAGGTTGAGATGCTGGATTATCCAGGTGGACCCAACATAGCTGTAGGGGTCCTTAGGAGGGAGAAGCAGGAGGTCACAGAGGAGAAGGCGACGTGGTGACAGAGAGGAGACTGGAGTGATGCAGCCACAAGCCAAGGAATGTAGGTGGCTTCTAGAAGCTGGAAGAGGAACAGATTCTCCTCTAGAGCCTCCACGAGGAACCAATCCTGCTGACGACACCTTGAGTTTAGCGCCTCCAGACCCGTTTTGGTCTGCCCTGCAGATGGTAAAAGAATAAATTTGTGTGTTTTAAGCCACCAAATTTATGGCAATTTGTTACAGCAGCCCCAAGAAGCGAACACAACTGAGTCACTGACAGAGCTGGTGTCAGGCTGGAGGCCAGGCTGCTCCAGTTCTTGGGGTGGTTTGTTAAAAAAGAGAATCTGAGCTTTGCCCCAGACCCACTGAGAACAGTGTCCAGGAGCAGTGTCTGGGAGCCTGTGTCTCACCAGCTGCCCGGTGACTCTGATGTGCATGCAAGCTTGGGGCAACGTGGGCAACCCATGGGGACAGCTGAGGTGAGAGTGGGGTGGGGAATGACCCTCATTGCTCTGGCAGTGGAGCTTGGGGGAGAGTTTTATGCTCAAGTGCTACGGCTTTCTTTAATGCAAAATGTGGATATTTTCTCTTCTTCCTGTTTTCATTGTAATTAAATAAATATTCTATGTTTGGTCCTGGGGATAAACGATGAGTCTGGTGAAGGAGGAAGAGGTGGTAGACAGTGCTGCAGGGGGTCAGTGCAGGGGTAATGGTCATAACCAGGCCTGTGAGGCCTTGGGAAGGAGGAATTAGCTGTGCTAGTATGCTCGGGAAAGACTTCATGGAGGAGGAGACCACTGAGCAGAGTCTGGAACGAGGAGACCCCTGCCAGAAAGTTGAGAGAAGGAGCATTCCAGGTGGAGGGGAAGGTGCAGACGAAGCCACTGAGCTGTCAACCAGCATGGGGCAAATGGAGAAACAGTAAGAAATAGGACTGGCCAGGCCATGCAGTTCATGGAGCAAGTGGGCTGTGCCAGGAGCTTGGACATCACCTTGGGGGCCTCCTCACTGAAAGGGTCTGGAGGATTGAGCTTGGGGCAGGCCGTAAGGAGCTCAGGCTGCAATGGATCAGATTTATGTTTCAGGAGAAGAAATATTCTCAGGCACTGAGTAGCAGGGGATTTCATGGGAGGATCCAACATCTGAGACGTCACAGAGAGAAGCCAAAGACATCATAACACAAAAACAGTGCTGAGTAAGCAGGCCTTTTATGAAATTGGCTCCCGCCAGGCACACCTGACTGTTAGCACTAGTACCTGTGACCACTTGTACTGTCTTTGTTTTTGTTTTGCTGTGTTCGTGTGACCTGTGTGTTGCAAATTCACCTGCTGTTTGAGGAGGTTATTTGTGACTGTAAGCGGTATGATGCAAAGCTACTGCAAGAGAAATTGCAAACTTTGTCAAAAGATACAGACTTTCATGAAATTGATGAGAGCGACGCTGGAGAACTGCTCGGATCAGACGCTCGGAGCTCCACAACTGGGGCTGGCTCTGGTGGCGTTAGCCCAGTGATGACCAAAAAAGAGACACAAGCCACTTCAAGAGTGATTTGGGCAAAAAGAAAATCAAGCAAGCTTGATGGAAAAACTGATGATGGGAGACCTTGAATATTGGTGCATGAATGATTCTCTTTATTGACATGCTGTGACAGTCAAATGTAAAAAAACCTTATTGTGTTTTCACGTAGCTTTATTGGTAAATTTCAACCAAAAAAGAAAAATAATCCTTTTTCATCTTTCAGTTGTAATTAAAACTTAAACATTGTTAAATATGAGATAAAATTATAAAAATGGGTTAATTTTTTGGTCTTTATTTTCAAGATTCAGTCCCAATGAAACCTTTGTTCCTCTTCACTATGAAATTAAAATGCCTTTTTCTGGGACCTCTTGTTCTTACATAAAATAGCCTCCTGAGCCAGGCTTTTCCTGCAGATCTGTCTCTCTTTAGACAATGGGCTCTGAAGGGCATGTAGAAACATTTTCTTCTGTGTACCCCTGGCCCCCGGGCAGCCTGGTGTATAGTGAACACTCCGCCAGGCTCTGTTGAGCGGATGAATGAAGAAGAAATTAAGAAACAACTGCATTTTGTCACTCTCTGGGATGTTCACTCAGTCATGGTCTAGAGTAGTGGGCTTGGAGAGTCCCCACACAGTGGCTTGGTGGGCTTCTGCGATCGTGGACTTAAGCCCTGTTGCTGGGCTGAGAGAGCACTGAGCAGTGGGGCATGGCCGCCCAGGGAGGGAGGCCCTTGAATGGTGAGGGGCACACCCAGGCATGGCAGGTAGAAGGGCCTGTCCCCCTGCTATGTGCTTGGATGCTGGCATCTTATTACAACCTGACAAATTGCTTCCCGTGAGGAAAATCATAAAGGGGAATGACTGCAGGGAGGCAGGCCAGCTTCTCTAGGGCGTGGCTGAGAAGCTGTACCTTCCAGCGGTCAGCACAGAGGAGGGAGAGAGAGTTGGGAGTCAAAAAAAGGGCCGGATCCCTGAGGAAGAGGGAGGAAAGAAAAAGAAACAGAGAATTCTGAGGACACTAGTCACTGGATCCCACTGTGCCTGAAGCTAGCACAGCCTGAGGCCTTTAGGTTCCTCAGCCAGCACCTTCTCTTTTGTTTTGAGGCCAGCCTCTCTCACTTGTAACTGAACAGAGTCTTTGTGTGTGTGTGTGAGTGTGATGACTGTACAAGCATTTTCATTCGTATGCAATATACATAAAGCTTATTGCTGACTATTATAATTACAATCATTATCATTTAATGTACCAAGACCAGAATTGTTTTAATAAGTAAAAGCTAACTAATTAAAAGAAAGGGTATGCAGTGGTTACAACACAGCCTCCATCACACACCAGTTGCCCTGTTCTGGAATATTCTTTCTCCGCCCCACTGCATGCATGCGCCCCTTCTCCCACCTCTGCTCACTCCCTGCCCAGTCTCCCCTCCAACACCCCCAACTAGTCATTTGTGCTGCTGGCTTATAGTTAATCAAGGTTACTTCAACATTTGCAGTAATTGTGCCTTGGCTTCTTTGGGGTAACAATGATACTTTGAGTTTAAAAAGGCAAAACCAAGAACAATTTGAGGTAACCGGGAGAACTGCAGAGATACTACAGAGGCAGGGGGTAAGGGGAGAGATGGCTGCCCAGGAAGCCATATCCTCGCTGGAGAATCAGCTCAGCCCTGATGTTTCGTCATCTCAGACAAGTTCCTCAATCTCTCTGAACTTTGGCTTCCTTGGTTTCATGCCACAGAGTTGAACTATGGTCACGACCGGCATAACCACAGTTTCAGTCAAGGACCTCAGAGATGGTGGAGTATGGAACTGAAAGTTCTCGTTACCTAGTGACACTGCAGCCATGGTGATGTCGTAAAAGGTTGTAAGGCAACGCATTGCCTGTTTGCGGTGATGCTGCTGTAAACAAACCCGCTGTGCGACTCCGCCATCTTGAACGGAAGTCCCCTGAACCGCCTCTTTTAGCCGACCTCTGGGGACATGGGATGCGCGGTTGACCGCAGTGGCCTGGGGGACAGGACCCTGGCCCCTGCCCTGGGGGAGGCCCAGAAGACTCAGGGAAAGCCCCCAAAACATGGGCTGTTTTCCTAGTTTTAAAACAACCTCACTCAAGGGGCGGAGGGTGGGATAACGAAACATGCAAACAGAACAGAAACCAGAGATGGTTTTTAAAACCAGAGCATCGAAAGAAGGGAGACAAAAGGAGGCAGAAGTGAGGAGTTGCTGCACAAACCTACTTAACTAGGATATGACTGGTGAAGGTATTAAAGCATCCAGAGCTCGTCTCCAAGGAAAACCTTACTTATATGATTTTTATCAAAATTATAGGATGATCACACTGTTCTCATCTTCTGCTTATCTGTCCCGGGATCAACCCCATGTCCACCCCTAGGGTTCCCAGTAACACGATTCGTAATGCTATGCTTAGTGCACAGGTGGAGTTAATAAATATTTGTTGGCTACATGAATGGACTGGCAAGAAGAGTCAGAGCCCAGCTGGAATGCTTCTGTCTTTTCTTAAAACTTTTTCTTAAAACTTAAATTTACGCAGAGTGAAATTCATTCTTTTTGGTGTATAGTTCTATGTACAAATGAATAGTCATGTGATCACCAGGACAATCAAAAGTACGAAATAGTTCCATCATCTCCTCAAATTCTCTTGTCCTACCCTACTCCTCACTCTTTATTCCTGGCAATCACTGATCTGTTCTCTGTCCCTATAATTTTTTTAAATTGTGGTAAAATATACATAACATAAAATTTACCATTTTAACCATTTTAAGTGTACAATTCAGTGGCATTAAGTAAATTCACAATGTTGCGCACCATCGCCACAACCTATTTTCAGACATTTTTCAGCATCACAAACAGGAATTCTGTACCCATTAAACAGTAAGTCCCCATTCTTCTCCCCCAGCCCCTGGTAGGCTCTATTCTACTTTCTGTCTCTATGAATTTGACTACTCTAGGTAGTTCATACAAGCGGAATCACATGATATTTGTCCTTTTGCATCTGGCTTGTTTCACTTAACATAATATCCTCAAGTTCAACCATGTTGTAGCATGTGTTTCTTCCTTTTTAAGGCTGAATAATATTCTATTGGGTGTATATACCACAACAAATTTATCCATTCATCTGTTGTTGATGGACATCTGGGTTATTTGCATCTGCAGGCTGCTGTGAATAATGCTGCTATGAATGTAGGTGTATAAGTATCTGTTTGAGTCCCCGCTTTCAATTACTGTTTTTGCCTTTTACAGAATGTCATATAAATGCAAGCATACAGTATGCAGTGTGATTTTTTTAAAGTCCACTTTCTTTATCTTAACATAGTGTGTTTAGATTCACTCATGTTGTTGTATTTACCAATAGTTTATTCCTTGTTATTGCTGACTAATATTCCATTGCATAGCTGTATCGAAGTTCGTGTAGTAAGAAGCGAATGAGGGAGTGAATAAATGAATGAAAACTATAAATTATTGAGATATTCTATAAGTCAGACATAAGTCAAACTGTTACTGTGTGCCAGACATCGTGCTTACCACTTTTCAAGTATTATCTCATTTAATTATGTTATCCCTCATTTACTGAAATGGAGACTTAAACCTGCAGAAGAGAAATAACCTGCCCAAGGTCACTTAGCTAATCATGGCTGAGCCAGACATGAACTTGATTCTGATCCATCACGTCTGCGCCTCCCTCACATATAGGTAGGTGCTCCCCTCAGAGAGTTTCAATGCACTGTCTCAGTTGCTGCAGTATCATCTGAGGGCAGGATTATTCTTTCCACTTTGTAGACGATTTTCATTCAGCCAGCAAGAAGCACATGCCCAGGAGCCTGGGTTCACCTGCCTCCTGAGTCCCAGCCCTTTTCCCTGACAAGCCAGGTTCACAATGTGCCAAAGGCCTGAGCATTAGCTCCGTCCACTGGAAACAAAGGCTGAGACCCTCCAAGTGTCTAAAGGCTCGTAGCCCTAAGTGGTACTTATAATTCTTGGCTGGGATGACTCACAAATGTGCAGTCATTGTGTGAAGCCACCTCCCTGTGCACCAACATCTGCAACACTTTCCAAGACAGACAATGTGAAGCCAAGGGAAAGAAAAGAACAAATACTTCTGTGAAAAAACCCACAGATCTGAAGGAGCCTTCTAGCCTTTTGGGGCAATCCAGAAAGTGATAGATGTGGGAGGCTGCCATTGAGGCCTTTAAACCACAGGCTTGTCCAACATTTCACAAGGAAGCCTCAAAAGAAAAAGAGATTTTGCTAAAGGAAGTTCAAAGAGTCTTTTCTTCCCTTTGGTGGGATTTCTGGAAACAGAAAGGCAAAGAAGACGGAGGCTCAGATTGGGGTGTCATGCACCCTGTGTCTCCCGGTGGCCCTCTACTCACCCTGCCTCCATTTACATGGTGAACAGTCAGAACCAGAAGATACAACAACCATTCACTGAGGGCCTACTGTGTGCCAGGCAGGTATGCCTCCAATTCTGGGGTTCTCTCCAGATCTACGTCGGCCATAATACCCATCTGAAGGAGTGGCCACACTGCTAGGTGCTGGCGCCTTAGTAATGCACTGAGTCATAATAATTGCCATCCTCATTCATCATTCATTTATCCATTTCATATAACAATGAAGGCTGTAGTCCAATAAGGGACACAGCCTTCATTGGGTGCAGTGGTTGGCGAGTAGAGGTGGGCACCAGGTTTGGAGGAATCAGCTCTGCTGGGTGCGGCACACTTCATAAAAGAAGAGACTCTTGAGCTGTGTCTGTAAGGAGGAGGACTCTGCCAGGGAAAAAGGGCATTCCAAGTAGGAAGAACAACATATGCAAAGGCGCTGAGGTGTGAATATGAGGTGAATGTGAATATGAGGTGTGAAGTGATAAGAAACACAGGTCATTTCTTATGGTGGGAGTATGGGTGAGGGAGTGGCATGAGATGAGCCTGGACCAGCCCCTCCAGTGGCTCCTGGGAGCCTGCCTGATCTCCACTGCATACAGCAGCCACTCAATAAATCTATGCAGCAGGGGCACGAAGACCACAGATAACCAGACTCTTTATTTCCTCCATCCCTTAGAGACATAGATGCTCACATGATATTAAGGGTGGGAGGCCCTGGGGTTCATGTAGACCTGGGCCCACACCCCTTGGTGGTGGGGGGCACCAGCTGTACCACTCCCTCTCCTACTCAGGAAAACACACAAGATACCAGAGTGAGAATGATGTCACTATATCTCTCACCTTGAATTTGCTTTAATTTCTAAAAGAAAAAGAAATCATTCATGATCCTTAGTCCTTGAGCTTCTATTGATAGCACAGTGCCAACCAGGGTGTCTCTGTTGCGGTGGTCCCCCCGCCAAGCCTGACCTCCTGTGCATCCCTGAGAGCCTGTCTTTATTCCCCCAAAGGCACCACAGGCCATAGGCATTGGCTACAAGCAGTCCAGGGCCAGGAGGGCTGGTATGCCTGCAGACTGCCTGGTTCTGTGTTGGTTCTGGGAAATGGTGATGGGTAAACCAAGGCCCTTCTCCGAGGCCACCTGCACCCTCATGTTTCTGCTGTTTTGTTTTTTGAGTCAATAACCTCCCGCCGTTTACTCAAGCTGGTTTAAGTTGTTCCATGTTCCAAGGCTTCTGATTAATACAGCTCCGTTCTTGTTTAGATTATTCTCTAAATATACTGTGATTCAACGTTTTTATTTTCTTCCTGACCCAATCATTATTTAGGAGAAAGTTTTAAAATCTCCAGATGGCGAGGTTTTTGTATGTTTAAGTGCTTATTACATTGTGAAAAGAGGGGGAATATAAATAGGTGAGTCTTTTCTCCTGCATCATTAGAAAAAGGTATTGCAAACCACAATCCAACAAGCTATCACACTTAATGCTGAAACACTGAAAGCATTCTCACCGAAGCCAAGAACCGAATGAGGGTATACCACCACCATGACTGAAGAGTTTTCTGGAAGGCCACAAAGAAGGAAGGAAAGCTCATGTTGAAATGGAGCTTGAAAAATATAATTATTTACACATGATATGATTTGATGCCTCAGATCCACAAAAACAAACTAAAAACCAGTAGAAATAATGAAAGAACATACTAAAGAGGAAGGATGAAATTTTAATATACAGAAATAAATAGCATTCCCATACACACATAATAACCAGTGAGAAGGCATATGGAAAAGTATTCTACTGTAATAGCTATAAGAAAAGGTAAAACACATCTAAGAGCAAACTCAACAAAAAAATCAAAGGACCTATGAAGAACACCTGAAAGAACTCAACTGAGGGATATTGAGATCAAACACTGGAAAGCATCCTTATTTCTGGAGAGGTAAATAGATGTTCAACATTGTAAAGATGCTCATTTTCTGTAATCTATAAAGTTGAGGAGATACTTACAACCATATCTACACTCTTATTTTGGAACTTAAAATTATAATATCAGGATTAATCTGGAGAAAATACATTAAATAGTTTGATAATTCTGAAAAAAAGAATGAAGAATAGCCCAACTAGAAATTTAAAGCATGTTATAAAGCTACAATAATTAAAAGTTTTGGCAGAAAGAAAGAGTAGATATACTTTTCCCTCTCCCTCCTGCAAAGAGCTGAAAACCCTGGGCATTACATAAACACACACAAGGAAGATTTCGAAATGTGGAGAGGCAAAGTAGGCTAGCTGGGGACCCTGGGCCTGCGAAATGACTGACAGGCGAGTTTGTGTGTTGCGGGGGTGGGGGGCGGGAAGAGAGAGAGAGAGAGAGAGAGAGAGAGATATCTCATACTGGGTGCTGGAGAAGCTGGTGACTCAGAAATACTAATAGATGCAAACAAAAAACTCCTCAAAAAAAGCTTGCTCTCTCTAGCCAAAGGGCCAGAAAAGGGGAACTCTTAAAAGACAAATGAACTTTCAGAGAATAACTGCTCTACTCCAGGCATATAATACAGAAAAAACAGGCCTCATTCCTACCTCTGTACAGAAAAAAACAGGCCTCATTCCTACCTCATTCCTACCAGAGTCAGGGCAGATTTCCCCCTTTGCCAGACTGTAACATGAAGGCTCTGCTGGAGTTAAGTATCAGAGGAGGCTGAGTGGGGAGCCAGAATACCAAGCCCCTCCCAAGAGTAATACCGAGTCCCCCCCCACACTCCCCGCCCCCCCGCCCCCGCGCCTCTGAGTGTCAATGGAGGCTGAGTGGAAAACCTGGACTTCCGCTCCCACTCAGAAGTAACAAGGTGGTCTGCCCTCTGCCCATCAGGGTGGTGTCTGAGGACTGAAATAAGATCCCGGTCTCATAAGGTAATATCCAAAATGTCCAGGATTCAACTGAAAATCACTCATCATACCAAGAACCAGGAAAACCTCAACTAGAGAAAAAACAATGAACAAACATGAACACAGATATGATATGGATGTTAGAATTATCTGACAAAGTTTTTAAAACAGCCATAAAAATTCTTCAATGAGCAATTATGGACACGCTTGAAAAAAATGGAAAAATAGGACATCTTAGCACAGAAATAGAAGATATAAAGAAGAACCAAATGGAAATTTTACAGTTGAAAAATACAATGAAAAATAAATAACTCGGTGGGTGAGTTTAATAAGACAACAGAGAGGACAGAGGAAAGAATCTCTGAACTTGAAGGGAGAACCAACAGAAATTACAGTCTGAACAACAGATAGACAACAGACTGGAAAAAAAGGACCAGAGCCTTAGGGACCTGTGGGGCTATAACAAAAGATCTAACATTTGTGTCATGAGAGTCGTAGAAGGAGAGGAGAAATGGAGTGAGGCTGAAAAAGTATTTGAAGAATTAATGGCTGAACAATTTCCAAATGTGGCAAAAGACTGAAACTTATTGATTCAACATGTTGGCTATATCTCCAACAGAATAAACCCAAAGAAATGCACACCTAGTACTATCATAGTCAAACTGTTGAAACCTAAAAACAAAGAAAAAAATCTTGAAAGCAGCCAGGGAGATGGCTGCTTTCTCTTACCTATAAGAGAAAAACCATTCACACAACAGCAGATTTCTTATTAAAAACAGTGGAGGCCAGAAGGAAGTGGCATATGTTTTGTTCAAGTGCTGAAAGAAAACTCAGAATTCTATGTCCAGTGAAAATATCTTTCAAGAATGAAGGGGAAACAAAGATATTCTCAGCTGAGGGAAAATTAAGAGAATTTGTCACCAGCAGACCTACCTTAAAAGAATGCCTAAAGCAAGTTCTTTACATAGAAAGGAAATGACAAAAAAAGGAATCTTGGAACATGAGGGAGGAAAAAAGATCACGATAAACAAAAATATGGGTGCCTATAATAGAAATTCCTTCTATTGGGTTTTTAAAATTGTGTTTCATGGTTGAAGCAAAATTATAACATTGTTTGATATGGTTATCAATGTGTTTAGAGGAAATAGTTATGACAATTATAAGTGGAGGAGGGTAAAGGGACGTAAAAGGAGGTAAGATTTTTATACTTCACTCACACTAGTACAGTTGCTCTGGAAAATAACTTGGTAGTTTCTCAAATAAACAAACAAAAAACTCAAACCAAAAACAGAAAACAAACTAAACATACACTTACCACGTGGTCTAGTGATTACTCTTGAGCATTTATTGCAGAGAAATAAAGTTTTATGTTCACACAAAAACCTGTACACAGATGTTCATAGAAGCTTGCTTTCTTTTTCTCTTTCTTTCTTTTCTTTCTTTCTTTCTTTCTTTCTTTCTTTCTTTCTCTTCCTTCCTTCCTTCCTTCCTTCCTTCCTTCCTTCCTTCCTTCCTTCCTTCTTTTC
>NW_006443124.1:15030303-15035350 GCF_000325575.1 Pteropus alecto
CCCAAATGTCCTACAATATGTATATGGCTAAACTAACTGTGGTACATCCTTTCAAAATTAGCAATTTTGTCAATATAAAAATAAAATAAATAAATAAAACTACCAAAATAAAACCTTAGTGAATTTATTTACCATGTTAGATTGGAGAAACTTTTCTAGCAGGATACAAAACCCAGAACTCATTAAAGAAGAGACTAATACACATTTGAAAATATTTAAAAAAACACTTGTATATATAAAAAAACTATCATAACCAGGGTCATGCAACTAACATTAAACTGGGAAAAATATTTACACTATTTGATGAAAGGTCCATTTCTGTATTAAAAACATTTATATAAAGCAGTATGAAAACACAAATAAATTATTAGAAAGCACAGCAAAGGATATAAATAGATAATTCGTACCTTCATAAAAATAAAAATAAATATGTGAGAAAATAGATGGCTTCACATACCATGTTCATAGACAGGGAGACAATATAGTTAAGATAGTAATACTTCCCAAAGCAGTCTACAGATCCAATGCTATCCCTATCAAAATTCCAATAACTTTTTTTCCCCTTCTAGAAATGGCAAAGCCAATCCTCACATTCATATGGGATTGCGAGGGACCTAAATAGTTAAAACAGTTTTGAAAAAGAAGAATGAAGTTGAAGGACTCGTGTTTCCCAATTTCGAAACTTACTACAAAGCTATAGTAATCAAAACAGTGGTACTGGAATAAGAATAAACACATAGACCAGTGAAACGGAATTGGCTAATTCCTGACAAGGTGCCATGGGAAAAGAATAGTCTCTTCAACTAATGGTGGTGGGAGAACTAGATATCCACATGCAAATAATGACGCTGGACACCTACCTCACACCATATTCAAAAATTAACTCAAAACAGACCTCTGACCAAAATTTAAAGCTAAGAAAAATTTAAAGCTAAAGCATAGGGGTAAATTTTCATGGCATTGGATTTGGCACCAAAAACATAAACAATAAAAATAGATAAATTACACTTCGATAAATTTTTAAAAAATTATTCATTAAATGACATTACCAAGAAAGTAAAATGATGACCTACAGAATGGGAGAAAATATTTTCAAATCATATATCTGACATGAGTCTAGTAGCCAGAATGTGTCTAGAATATATATTCAATATAAAAAGAACTCCTACAATTCAACAACAAAAAGACAAACAACCCAACTCAAAAATGATTAAAGGACTTAAATAGACATTTCTCCAAAGAAGATATACAAATGGCTAACAAGCACGTGGGAAGATGCTCACCATCATCAGTCATGAGGGAAATGCAAATTACAACCACAATGAGATAGATACTACTTCACAACCACTAGGATAACTATAATAATAAATAATAATGATTAAAAAAAAACAGAAAATAACAACTCTTGATTAGGATGTGGACAAACTGGAACCCATGTGTATTGCTGGTGGGAATGTAAAATGGTTCAGTCACTGTGGAAAACAGTTTGGCAGTTTCTCAAAAACTTAAAACAGAATTGTCAAATGGCCCAGCAATTCCTCTCCTGGGAATGTATCTGATAGAAATGAAAATAGGTGCTCAAATAATACATATATATGCATGTGCTAGCAGCACTATTCACAGAAGCCAAAAGATGGGAACAATGCAAATGTCCATCAATGGATGGATGTATAAGCAAACTGTAGTAGGCACATACACATTCAATCATAAAAATGATTACTGATACATTCTACAATGTAGATAATCCTCAGAAAAAATTTGGTAAGTGAAAGAAGCCAGACACAAAAGGTTATATAATGTATGATTCTATTTATGTGAAATACACAGAATAGGTAAATTCACAAAGACAGAAAGCAAATTAGATTGGTGGTTGCCAGGGACTGGGAGGACTGGGGAAAGGGGAGTAACTGCTTAGTGGGCACAGGGTTTCCTTTTTCTTTAATGAAAATGTCCTGAAACTAGATAGAGGTGGTAGATGTACAACATTTTCAGAGTATCAAATGTCACGAAATTGTTTGTTTTAAATGGTTAATTTTATGTTATGTGAATTTCACCCCAATAATAGAAAAAATATTCAATTTCACATACAGTAAAGTCATTAAAATCCAAGAAAGATACTATTTTTATTTATAACATTGGTAGAAAATTTAAAATTTAATAATACTCTGTGCTGGTGAAGAAACAGGCACTTGCACATAATGTTGTTGGGAGAATGCAGAAACAGGCACTTGCACATAATGTTGTTGGGAGAATAAGTTGGCACAATCATTTTAGGGCAATTTGTCAACAGCTATCAAAAGTATAAAGGAATACATCCTTTGATCAGACAAGTCCATTGGCAGAATTTTTCCTAATAAATACACGCATGTATAACTATAACATTGTTTATAATGGTAAAAATGAAAATGACTTACATGTAGATATAGATATATATACACATATACATCAATTAGGGACTGGCTAGATAAATTATGATACATCTATACAATGGAGTTCTATATACCCATTATAAATCAGAAAGATCTCTATGTGACAATAGGATCTCTATGATACCTTATTCTGTGAAAATAGTAAAATATGAATGGTGTGATCTCATTTGTAAATTTAAGTGTGGATAAACTTTTTTTCCCTGAAAGGACATATAATACTCTGTTAACTGGGGTTATTTTGGGGAAGAAGGATTAGAGGTAGAAGAAGGAAGAAGAAACTTATATTTTATTTTGTATATTTTTCTGTGTTTAAATTTCCTTTTACCATTACATACAAACACATCTACACTTCTCTAATTCTAAACATCAAGAATAAAATAATTTCTAATGTTCGCTCTACACACAATGATATTAGATTTCTACATACCTTTGTATTTCCAGCCCTTCCCTTAATTTCTCAGTCTTATTAATCTGTATTATAGAGGTCATATTATTAAACAGGTATGTATGTATGTATGTATGTATGTATGTTTGCATGTATGTATGTATGTATGTCTTTCTAATACCCTTTATTGTTTAGAGTGGTTTTAGGTTCACAGCAACACTGAGCAGGTGCAGAGATTTCCCCTATACCCCTACACCTCCACACAGGTACAGCCTCCCCCATTATCAACATCATCCCACCAAAATCATACATTTTTACAATGGATGAACCTACAGTGACACATTATCACCCAGAGTCCATAGTTTACATTAGGGTTACTCTTGGTGGTGTGTATCCTATGGGTTTGGACATATGTGTAATGATATATATCCACCATTATAATGTCATATAGAATGATTTCACTGCCTAAAAATCCTGTGCTCCTCTCATTTATCCCTCCCTCCTCCTAACCCCAGGCCTTACAGTTCTTTTAAAATTTTTTATTAAAGTATGGTACACATAAAAATACACATATCACAAGTGATATTCACAGCTTTTAGCATTCTACCCTTCTTTTGAAAAATCGTCTTTGGAATTTGTATTCCAATTTTGTGATGATAATTTAAAATTATTATAGATGTCTCATATAACTTTTCATTAATTTAACTGATTTTTGGTGTTCACATAGCTCTTCCTGTCTAGATCCTGATTTTGATTCCTTTCTTCTTTCATGGAAATAGATGCTAGAGTAGTTTTCTCAGAAATAATAATACAGTGACTAAGAAACTGCATATCTAGAAATGTTTTATAGTATTCACCCAAGAATGACCACACAGCTATGTGTTGAATTCTTGAATATAACCTTTTCTGCCCCAAATCTGTGGGAACAGTCCCACTTCTGATCCTTAGAACTGTGGAGAGGTTTGAGGTTATTCTGCTCTTTTATCATGTGGTCTTATTTATGGTAGTTTTCTCTCCCCTACACCAAATGTTTGTGGAATATTTTTGTTTGCTATTTGCCTATTAAAATACTTTGCCACAGGAAATCTAAATTAAGTTTTTCAATTTAGCTTGAATTCAGTGAGTCCTTTAATACAGAGGTCCACAAGCCCCAGGCCGTGGACTAATACTGGTTCGTGGTCTGTTAGGAACTGGGCCATACAGCAGGTGAGTGGTGGGCGAGCTAGCAGTTCATGTGTATTTGCAGCCACTCCCCAGCACTAGCATCACAGCCTTAGTTCCACCTCAGATCATCAGGCATTAGATTCTCATAGGAGCACTGGTCTCTGGTGCCAAAAAGGTTGGGGACTGCTGCTCTAACATATAGATTCAGAACTTTCTTAAGTATAAAAACTTTTCTTATATATTCAGTTATTGTTGCTGTTCCTACAGTTCAGGATTCATTTATTCATCATCAAATAATTGTTGCGGTTCTACTTAAGTGCCAGGCACTGAGAATGCAGAAATAAGAAAGATATGGTCTTTGATCTCACCACACTTTAGTTTGGTGGGAGAGGCAGATGACTGACAAAGTAATTATAACAAAGTGCGATATCAGTATAGGAGGGAAGTTCCAGGTGTAACGGATCACAGGCAGGGGGATTTTTCTCAGCCTGGGGTAACAGGGAAGGTCTCCCAAGCCTACCTGGGGATAGGGAAGGGGACAGGCTAGCAGAAGGTCCAGGCATGACACAGCACATACCAAAGATTCAGGAACGCCTGGAGCTTAGAGGGAGTGTGGTATTGTTATATAACCTCCATGTTATTACTGCTTTATTTGGGGGTGGGTGGGTGTTTCCTCTTTAGTCTATCCAGTCTCGGTTTCCACCAGCAGACAGGTGGGTTCCTGGGAGCTTGTCAGATCCCTGGTGTTTCTGATCTCTATCTGCCACAAGCTTGAGCTGGAGCTGGGACATTAGGAGGGCATTCAGCACAGCTGGGCCTGGGCCCTGTCACTGGACAATATCCAGCTGCACAGAGGCAGCTGCCTAAAAGCGGGGTCCTGGGCGGTGCGCCGTCGCACTGCTCCTCTCTGCTGATTTCATGTGCAGAGACCACCCCATCCTGTGTTGGGCCAGCATCAGATGACTTTGGCAACTCTCATAGCAGTTTCTTGGTGAGAAACTTGGATCGTGTGAACGCTGGTTCCCCGCCCCTGCCCTCCCTACCTACCCCCACCCCCCGTCCTTCCTAC
>NW_006443124.1:15035558-15057399 GCF_000325575.1 Pteropus alecto
TCACCTCCCACCCCGCTGGGAGCGGCGGTATTGGATTCAGCCTCTGAAACTCCTAGGAAGGAGTTAAAAGCAGCCAATGATCCCGACAGTTGCTTGGTACAATTACACACTCTTCTCTGATCGGGGTCCTCATCAAGTTGGTCGTGGTACGTGGGGATGAGCCTGCATTGCTCGGCGATTGCCTTGTGCCCCCAACACGCTGAGTGCGCAGGCTGCGGCTTCCTCAGCCTCTTCTTCCCAGCGTCAGTTCCGCTGCAGCGCCACCTGCCCGGCCTACCTCCTTCCCGCTCTGCTTAGGTCGCACTTCCTCAACATCTGCACTCTGCTGAGCTCTCCACAGCCAGGAGGGTGCTCGGCCGGTCCTCACAGGTACACTGCTAATGGATTCACTACTCGCAGGAGATGTGGGTAGACGGAGCGTGGAGCGTCATGAGGGATAGTCCGTTTGAGCCCTTCTCTGTCTCCACAAAGGGTAAGGGGAACGTGTGGGCAGTCAGAGAGGTGGACAGCCAACAGACATTTCAATGCCACATCTGTGCCAGAACTCTTGCGGGGCACAGGGATGCCGAGGAGAGAGACCCGTGACGCTTGCCCATAAAGACTCCCAGTAGCCTACTGGAGACAGAGAAGAGAACTGGTCTGTGAGCTCCTTGAGGGCACGACCGCAAGAGGTGAGAGCTAGGATGCAGGGGAGGAGGGACGGGGAGGAAGTGGGCGGGGCCAGCGGGCTTCCAGGGGAGGGGTGAAGTCAAGGCCCGGCCTTGGAGGATGGGTTGGAGGAGTGGCGGGCAAAGCGGGGCACACCAGGATTCCTTAGCTACAGGACTGGGACAGGTTCAGAAGGAATTTGCCAGGATGTGAAATCCTCAAATATTAGGTATCTTGATGCCATTCTCTTCCCTCAGTCCAGCTCCTCCTCATCACTCATTTATTCACTCACCGAATACAGTATATATTGAGCACCTACTATTTGCCAGGCCCTGGATACAGAGAAGAGAATGAGCATCCTCGTCCTTGAGAGGCTTTTGATCTAAGAGTCCCTGGGATGCCAAGGAGCTGGCTGCAGGGGTCTGAGTCACTTGGCTGACTGCTGGTGACCCACAACTGTCTCCTTCACTGAGTCTGGATCAGATCTACCTTAGAGAAGACCCTAGGGTGGCAGTCCTGGTGGTCTGGCTGGAGGCGAGGGGGCCCATGGAGGAGCTGTAGCCCAGACCAGGATAGTGTAGTGGAGTTAGAGAGATGGAGGGTTAGAAGTCCATAGGAGGTAGAATCAACTATGATGATGCCCATTTTTAAAGCTCTCCCTCAATCTACAACTGGTGGTAGGTAGTATCCTTCCCATTTTAGAGGAGGAAAATGAGGTACAGAGAGATTAAATAACTCACTCAAAGTCACACAGCTAAGTAGGTGATTAATGAGATCTGGAGTTGTTGAGGATAACTAGGTGTGTTGGCGGCGCGGGCTGAGAGAAGACAGCCAACATCCAGGCCCATCGCAGCCCGAGTCAAACTGGAGGTCCGGCCTCATGTCCTCCATCTCCCATCTCCCATCTCTCCTGGAGGGGAGTCTTCCCCATCCGAGCAGGAGTTTTCAGGAGTGAAGCACTTCATGTGGGGAAGCACCAGTGTAGGGCTCGCTGACAAACAGTGTGTGTCGATGAATTGCGACCCAATAAAAACATTCCTAGCATGGTATCAGCAGCATTTAATCTTGAAATGAGGCTTGTGCTCACTAGAATTTGGGGTAAGGCAGAACCACCCCCCCAGTGGACACACACACGTGCACGAACACGCATGTGCATCAATATACACATACACACACGCCTGTACAACATAACACACACACGCATACAAAACACGCACAGACATGTGCACCTCTACCTTCAGAGGCTTGATCTTGGGGACCCTTGCCTCCAGATTCAAGCCAGGGGACCCTCTGTCTTCTTGCTATGGGTACCTTTTAGTTATCGCCACTATGTGTACAGGTAAAGAATGTGACCTCCTTCCAGTGGCAGCACTGTGCTTCTTCTAATCACTGCCCACAGCAGAAAATCAGGCCCGCAACACTTTGGATTCTCCGTCTGGGAGAAAACCACAGCACTGCCGCCCCAGTCCATCCACATCCTCCAGCGAGATATCATTATACAGCAGAATAGCACGGGGTCTGCATCAGAGGGAAATCCAACCCTCGACGATGAAGGGACGTTTGAAAGAATGTCCAGGAACACCAACATCCGATTAGATGGTTTTTATAGGTAGTTATGCTCCTGCCCCCTTGCTGCCCTCCTTCATCCAGGCTGAGGAGACTGGATTCATTAACAGAACAGATGTGGCCTGTCTCTACCGTGAGGATAAAGATCACAAAATACCTGCAGAAACAAGGACATTCTGAACTGGGGCTGCAGCAATAACATCTGACTTGGGCCCAAAGAAAATTGCATTTTCCCCCCTTCCAGTTCAATTAACAAACATTTATTCAGGGCCTGTTATTTATTCAGCTTCACGTTTCAGTCCTGGACTTCTCTGTCAAGGCCTTCCTCGAATCCTGGGTCAGCCCCCAATAAAGCAGCCTTAGCCTGCCAGTGGTAGGGCTGCAGGAAGCCAGTCCTGTGCAAAGGACCCTGTGTCTAGAGGGCCCAGCACCCATGTGGCCACTGGGTTCAAATTCTAGCTCTGTGGCTTAGTAGCTGTGTAGCCCTGGATAAGTTATTTAACCTCTGCATAGAGTGTTGGTATCATAATCTGCCACCTGTGGGCAATGACAGCACCTCCCTCAGAGTTGTGATGACTGAGTGAGATAGTACAGAGAGGCTATGAGACTTTTATGACCTTGGAAGGGGTTGGCTATTATTCTTATTACTAACATTATGATAATTATCATCAAGTTAGCTTAGCCCTTTTGTCTGGGCTCCAGCTTGTTTTCTTGTCCTCTCAGACTTAAAGTTCTTCCATGGTCTTAAGCTCTTACTTGATCTTTGTCCTCCTGGGCAGACACTGATTCTGTTGTCCCCGAAACAAAAAACTGGAGCCAGGCCCTGCGTGTCCATCTCAGCCATGTCTGGATGTCTGGCCTCAGCTTGAGTGCTGCTTGTCCCTGGATGCCCAGTCTGGCCTGCTGCCTTCTGGCAGAGCCTCCTACTGGGTACCGGGCAGCTGGTCAGCCCTTCGGCCAGTTCTCCATCCCCACAATGACCCACACTGCCCAGTTTCGCTTCATTTCCACCCAAGCTCCTTGGAGAAAGCAGGATGGAGATGAGAAGGTCAGAGAAAGATCTGAAAAGAAGCTTCAGGTACATGTATCACCCTTGCTCTTCTGGGTCCTTTGCTGGCTTCGCCCTAAATCCTTGGCAAGGGATAGTAAAACACATGGTCTCGGTTTATAGGACTGCAGAGATCCAGGTATCCAGATCCAGAGATCCAAAGACTAGATCATATAATTACAGATTTAAGGTCTCCCCTCCCCATCCCCCCAGAATGTACACCCTAGGAGAGCAAGGACTCTGCCTGCCTTATCCACGATTTAGTGCTTAGAATCACGTCAGACCCATAGTAGGTGCTCAAGAAACCCACATAGGATCAGTGAGCACACACTGTTGTTCTCCGCCCCCCGCCATCCAGGCCTTGGCACTCATTTTTAAGGCAAGTGGCATTGCCCTCTGTGCCCGATTTGGTGGTGACCACACCATGGGTCATTGCCCCAGGACTAAGGGAGAACAGTGGAGCCGGGCAAGCTTCTAACCCTTCAGTGTCAGGTCTGCAGTCATTAACCGTGACTAAATGTTTACTGACAATCTGTTCCATGCCTGGCACTGGGCTAGGCACTGCTGTCTGGGATTATCTCCTTTAACTGTACAGCCTGAGGAGGTAGGTATTATTATCATCCCATGTCATAGACGAAGAAGGCAGGCACCAAGAGATAAGCAAAAGCCCAAGGTCACAGGCTTTAAGTGGCACAGCTGGACTTGAACCCGGGTGTCAGGGTCTGGACTCGGCTCCCAGTTCTGATGTTCTGGTGCGCCTCACATGCCAGCCCAGTCCCCAGTGTGGGAGGGTTTCAGCCTTTTCTCCTACCCTGCTTGCAGCCTCAGGGAAGGTTGAGCAAAGAGCCCTGTTGTCAGCAAGGCTGAGTGTACACCCAAGCTATCACTTACGAGCTGAAGGAAATTGCGTCTGGTTCCGCAGTTTCCTTCTCCATAAAATGGGGCAACAGAAGCACTTCAGTTGGGCTGCTGTGCAGATGAAATGAGCAGCACAGGGCCTTGTATAGAGAAGGTCCTAGTTCCTCCCTCCCTATTGTGAGCTATTACTTCCCTTTTGGCTACAGCACAAGGGGAATGCGGGCTTTCGGTCTTGAAAGGGCAAAGACTGTCCCGAACAATGGGACACACTGAGGTCTGAAGTCCCAGCTTCGGGGTGGTCATCACGCCCACCCTGGGGGCGGGGGCTGACCTCCCGAGGACTTTTCTTGTTTCATTTTATTTGTAGAACATGAAACAGAGTTCCATTCCCAGGGAAACCCCCTGACAGAAGCAGGAATCAAAACAGAACGCCCCCCCATCCCTGGAGAGGGTCACAGAACCGCAGCCCCAGGAGAGGATAACTGGTGTTCTTTGTTGACTGGGAAGCTTAAAACACTATCTTCTGTCTTGTTTCCATTTTCTCTTAATAAATAGATTAGGCTGGGAAAAAAGGTTCTGGAAGTGTTAAAAAAATTCCCACAGTGTAACCCAAACCATTTTTGAAGTGAATTATCAATAACAGCAGTTACTTTTGGAGATACAGGTTGACTTAATGGATGTGCTCCATAAGAAAAAATATTTTTCTACAGAAGGACAAACGGGTGGAGACTCAGCCACAGTATTGTTGGGCGGACAGAGGATTCTCCTGAAAGGGCCTGGCATTCGAAGCAGAATCTGCCCTTACTTGCTGTGTGATCTTGCTCAGGTCACTCAGCCTCTCTGAGCTTCGTTTTCCTCGTCTGTAAAACGGAGATTTTAGATCTGTGTTGGGAGCTGAGTTTGATGATGGACTAAGGTTTCAGCACAAGGTGAACCCTCTTGTCAAACTCTTTTGCACAGGGACCCACCTGATGTCATTTGTTAGTAAGACAGACAGGAGTCTAAGGCAGAGAGCAGTGATGAGAGAGTACATGGGTGGGGCAGGGGCCACCAGGGGTCATCCTAGTGTTGGTAGTTCCTTAATGGTGACCAGGGCCTGGCCCCTTCCCTCTGGGCCTCCAACTCTACCATGAGGACTTGGCCTTGATCTTGGGACCCTCCACTCCCGTCATGAGATTGTATAGAAAGCTGGCTAATTTCATGTGCCCATATCTCTGAACATGATTTAGAAGCACATAGCATTTAAATAACATGTGAGCCCCTCACGCTCTGTGAGGGGACAGTCCCCTGCTCTGCCGGGAAAATGCTGTCTGAAGGGAATTACCAAGCACTGACTCAGCACCTTCCGGGTGCAAAGGTCTGCCCGATGTTCTCACTGGAATCTTGACACTTGCCACAGGCAGCTGCCATTTGCCCCAAAGCTCCTCCAAGTGGCACTTCTGCTGAAAATTGAGACAAAAAGCTGGGTTTGACAGGAACAGAGTTCCCAAACAACTGGGAGCAAAAACCAAGTCAGAGAAGACGTTCGGCTCTAGGGACTGAGGGACAGAAGGGCCAGCAGGACCTGTGATGACCCACAGAGGCAGGCTGTGCCCAAACGCTGCCCACTCAGGTGATGTATCATGTCACAGCTCCCAGAGGTAGGTCAGGCAGGACCTGTCAGCACCCCCTCATCCCAAATCCCTCATCTCCATCCACCCTCCATGGTTACTGAAGATGCTGGGAATAGGAACATTCTGCATTTCTATGTCGTCCTTTGTCCCTTGTCCTTCCCACAAGTAATGGAATTGGAATAAATAACAAGAAAATCACTTACCTGAATATGTCATAATAATTGCATGAAATAACACTTCTAGTATTTATAATTAAGTCGTGATTATGTTAAATGAAACCCGAACACAGATACCAAGGCCGGCACGGCCCCTCTCTTCATCTGATCCTCGCCCCAGCATGGTGGTCCTGGCGGTGCACTCATCATGCTGGTACCACGAGGAAACGGAGACTCAGCTAAGGCTGCCACAGAGTGGGGACTTGGCACTGTGTTCTACCATCTTACTCATTGTTAGGGCCAAGATGCTCTGCCCCCTCCAGGCAGAGGTGCCTGTGAGCTGCAGAGGAGGGGTGGAGGAGGGATATAGCTGTGACCTCCCACCCTCCTGATCTAGCAAGTAATCCAGGAGGTCTGAGGACTAAGGGGTGTAAAAAGCCCATTTCGCAGATGAGGATACTGACGCTTCGCAAAGTTAAATTGACTTTCTTAATGCCACACGACAATAGAAAACCCAAGGCCCTCTGCTTTCTCTGTTGGCTGAGCTGGAGGAAGTTCACTCTCATTGCTTGCCTTGGGGCAGCGGGAAGGGACTAAATGAAGCAGCCTCACTTGCAGGCAAGCACACGGTCATTCACATATCACGCATTCCTTCATCCACTCACAGTGCCTCCCCTCCATTAGGTGCCGAGGCAGCTCTACAATCCTCTGCAGGTCAAAGGCTGAGAAAATGCTCCTTCGAGCTGTCTCACTGCACTGGGCACAGAATGTCGTGGGCATCTGAGATCGGCCTGCCTGCCAAGATCCTGGGTGAGTGCTTGTTCCCTGGACTCAGACAAACAGCAAAGGGAAACCCTTTGATCCAGATCCCAGCTGTGTTCTCTGCTTTGCTGCTGCCCTGAGAGAGGTAGTAAAACGTGCACATCAATTGAAGAGAGAACATTTAATGCTCTTCCTGGAGCTGAACAAAGAGGGGGCAGTGCTGGGTCTAGGACAAGACATACCAACAACGATGGAGCTGGAATACTGCGTGGCTGCAGCCATGTGGTGTTCTATAGGTCAGGACAAAGGGTCTGTGACTGTCTTCCTTAAAATAACAATTCTTCAATGAAACCTGAATGGTTTCGTTATGGCTCAGGCTCTGATACTGCCAGCTGGGCCACCATGGCAGGTCACTTAGCCTCTGAGGTCAGACACCGCATCCATAAAACGCAGACATAATTTCTCTCCCTGACTCCCAGGCCATCTCCGGATTCAATGAGATCATGGATGTAAAAATGGCACAGTGGGGAGTTCAGTAAACGACAACACAGGACAGGCCTCTTGGTCTAGAAAACCAAAGATGGTCCTGGCCCTCAGTCCTTCTCAGGGGGCAGTGTCAGGGTAGAAAGGGGGCAGAACTGGAACTGGGGAGTAAAGGCTGGCTCTCTCCACTTACTACTTACCGCCCTTGGCTCATCTTATTCTTTCTGATCCTCAATTTCTTCACCTGGAGAATGGAGATACTAAGGAATACGTGGCAGGACTATTAAGAACACCAGAAGAGAAAAACGGGAAGCTTTCTCTAAAGTCTAGACACTGTGCAAAGGATTGCTGGTCTCCAGCCTCCACACTTGTCTCTATCTCCTCATCTGCAGAATGGGCCTATCCCGAATATCGACACCCCAGGGCTGTTTGGAGGTGGATGAAAATCAATGAGACGACAGCTATGGAAATAGCTAGCACGTGTCTGGCATGCAGCGGGTGCTCAATTAATGTAGAGTTTGGGTCTGCAGGCAGCCAGGGGAAGGGCTGGGACGAAACATGTTGAATACTAGGGGGCCGTCTGCAGTGTCAAAGAACACTGGAGCGCCCCCTCAGCACCTGCCACCAATTACAGTTCGCTTTGTTATCTGGCCTCAGCTTTTATTTGGAAAGATGCTTTCATGTCAGCAGAATGCGAAAGCACGCCAGGTTTGTGTCCAGGAAGCACGGTGGCACAGAGGCCATGAGTGACAGGGGACAGATAGCCAGCCCCCCAGGTACCTCAAACACCCTCCTGGAAAGACCCGATGGCAGGGTCTGGAGTTCCACTCACAGGTGGGAACCCCTTCCTCTGTTCTCCCCACAGCATGGGGTACAGCGGGGGTGGGGGGCTCACAGTACTGGCTCTTCCCGTGACGCCACTATAGAACTCCTGGTTTAGTGTGGATAGGATTATCAGCAGGCACTTTAGGAATCAGTTATTTCAAATAATTAGTTGTCTTTATAAACAAAGCTCTATTAAGAACATTACTCATTCTTTGAAAAATGGAAAGAGAAGAAATCCACCCACCAGTCCATCAGCCCAGCAGAACCGTCCATGTTTCTTGAGAACTCTTCGAGACTACGGCCTTGTGCACTGGTGCCCCTAGAGTTCTCATCCAAGCGCGTGCCTTGCCATGTCCTGCCGTCCACACCCCGTCATCTGATGACTCACATTTCCCACATTGCTTCTTCATCTTCATTTCTTCAAAAGTGCCATTTCTCACAGCTGCCCCACGAGGCAGGCTGGAGCCACGGGGTTCTCATGCATGTCCCCAACCGCTGGACACAGGCCCTGCTGGCACTTGCTGTTATGCTCAGTGCTGAAGTCAGGGAATAAGTCCTGGCCTTGTTCAGACTCATCCCTTTAGGGAGTGTCAGAAGTCATCAAAGCCACATACCACCCTCTGCAGTGTGTGACTCTATCAGCTTCCCTCCTGACCAGGGCTCTAGATCATCATTTCAAAACAGCCTGTCAGATAAACCACAGACTGGGAGAAAATATTTGCTAAAAAACATCTGAAAAAGGACTGATATCCAAAATGTATCCAAAATATATCCAAAATATATGAAGAACTCTTAAAACTCAACAATAAGAAAACATACAATCCAATGAAAAGATGGGCCAAAGACCAGAAGAGGCACCTCATCAAGAAGATATGCAGATGGGAAATATGCACGTGAAAAGATTTTCTATATCATACGTCATCAGGGAAGTACAGATTAAAACGACAACAAAATAGCATTATGCACACCTACTAGGATGGCCAAATCCAGAATGCTGACAATGCCAACGGTGACTAGGATGTGGAGCAACCGGAACTCTTATTCGTTGCTGGTGAAAATGCAAAATGGTGCAGTCATTTGGAAGACAGCATGGCATTTTCTTACAAAACTAAACATACCATTCAGCAATTACACTCCTTGGTATTTACACAGCAGAACTGAAAACTTACATCCACACAAAAACCTGCACATGGACTTTTATAGCAGCTTTATTCCTCATGGTCAAAACCTGGAGGTAACCCAGATGCCCCGCAGTGGGTGACTGGATGAGTAAACTGTGGTCCATCCAGACAATGGAATATCCTTCAGGGCTAAAAAGAAACGAGCTATCAAGCGACGAAAAGACACAGAGGAAACTTGAATGCACGAGTGAAAGAAGCCAATCTGAAAAAGCTATATACTGTGCAATTCCAACTATATGACATTCTGGAAAAGGTTAAACTATGGAGACTGTACAGAGATCAGTGGTTGCCAGGGGCCTGGGAAGAGGGAGGGATGAATAGGGTCTTTAGGGCAGTGAAAGGGTTCTGTATGATGCTATAATGGTGGCTATATGTCATACATGTGTCCAAACACAGAACACACACCATCAAGAGTGAGCCTAAAGGTAAACTATGGACTCTGGAAGACAATGGTGTGCCAGTGTAGGTTGACCTATTGTAACAAGTATACCACTCTGGTGGGGGATGTTGATTTTGTTACGAACCTAAAACTGCTCTATAAAAGAGTGACTTAATGTACTCCCACAAGATATGCCATACTGGGCTTCAGAGGGGTGGACAGCTGAGGGCAGTCCCACAGCCCCAGCCACCTCGGCACCTTAGGAATTTAGGCCTCCGGACAAGCCCTGCTTCCTTCCACAGCTCCTTAGCCAAGTCCACTGGTGTCCACCTGGGCTGTTTCAGTCCAGCAACAGGCCACCTCTGCATGGGGTGGGAAGTGAACCATGGCCCCAGAGGAAGGCCGCTCATCTGTGTTAGCTGATGATGACCTGGATTCTGCTGGCTCCCACATCCTGGGGCAGGGGGTGGGGGCAGCACCAGGAACCCTGGAGAAGCTTGACTTTCAGTCCCGACTCTGTCACCTACTTACCAGCTATGTGATTCCAGTCAGGAGACCCACTCCTCTGACCACCTGTCCTGCATTGGAACTCCATAAAGGAAACTCCTTAACCCTGTGCTCACACTGTCCCATGGTGGGCGGGTTCACCTGTGTCGCCTCTGTAGGAGTTGGTGACGGACGGGTCAAAATGACCTCAGTTTTGCTCCCATGATGGAAAGTGGGGCCAGACCCCGCAGACGACAGTAAACTCACATTTAAACAGTCCCTCTTGCCTGCGAGCTGGGAGGTGAATGTCCCAAAGCTCTTACTCTACACATCGCATCAGCTAGCACACAGCAGAATCTTTCCTTGGCTCTTCTGGCATGCCCCTTGCGCCCTGTTTCCTCTGGAGCTGGTCCTAGAACCGGGGCGAGGTCAAGAGTGGCACCCCCTGTGGTGGAAGTGAGGTTGCCGAGTGGACAAGGGGCCACCCAGCAGAGGACCAGCACTAAGAGAGGCTCCCACCTCTCTTTCCATTATATTATTTGCATCCTCCAGCTGCCCTATTCAGTCACTTCATCGAGCCCATTTTTTAAGTAAAGAAACAGGGCTGGGATGGCGTAGTGACTTGGCATCAGATAGCTGATTAAAGAGAAAAATGAACTCAGACCTTGTGACTGCGATCCCAAGCCCTTTCCTCTTGACCCTAGCATGGAGGAGAGAGAGGCACTATCCCCCATCAGAACTAGCCATTAGGGCGTCCATGGCTGAGGGTCCTGTGGCCTGCGAGTCCTGCACAAATGAATTCGGTGAGTGGGTGAAGGGTCATTGCAAAACCTGTCAAGAAGGCATGACTAGCTCCTCAAATGAGCAAGGCTGACCTGGCATTAGGCAGCAGAGAGGGGTGGGGACTGTGGCTGGGAGGAGGGCTTGAGCCCTGCTAGAAGCGGCCGCTGGGCCTGCTCTAGCCAGTCACTGCCATGTGCAGACACATGTTCAGTGTTGCCAGCTCCCTATTTTTAAACCAAAGCCAGTGGGTGACAAATTTTGCCCAATTAAAAAAAAGACGAATTATGAGTGGGCCAAAGAATGTGTCTGCCTGTCAGGCAAAGGGTGAGACAGAAGGTAATCATGATGCCAATGGCTGTCATTCCTGAATATCAAACATGGTATGCCCACAGTCAGGAAGATCTGTTTTCTCATTTTATCGTCAGAACAAGCATGCCCAGTGGGTATTATTATCTCCATTTTATAGATACGAAAACTAAAGTTGAGAGAGGTTAAATAACTGGCCTGAAGTCGAACAGACATAAAATAGCAGACCTAAGATTTAAATTCAGGTCAGACAAGCAAATTTTTCTGCTTCTGCTTCTTTTCCTTCTTTTTATCAGATATGGAAACAACCTAAGTGTCATCTGCAGATAAGTGGATAAAGAAATTGTTCTCTCTCTCTCTCTTTCTGTCCCTCTTTCTCTCTCTTCCCTCCCCCCATCTCTATCTACCTTTACCTCATCTCTATCTTTATATATAAAATGGAATGTTATTCAGCCATAAAAAAGAAGGAAATCATGTTGTTTGTGACAACATGGATGGACCTTGACGGCGTCATGCTAAGTGAAGTAAGCCAAAGACAAATGCCATATGATCTCGCTTATATGTGGAATCTAAAAAACGCCTCCAAAACTGAGCTCATAGATACAAAGAAGAGATTGGTGCTTGCCGGAATGGGGCTAGGGGCTTGGGAGAAATGAGGTAAAAATATCCAGTTATAAACAAAATAAATTCTGGGGTGTAATGTACAGAATGGCAGCTATGGTTAATAATACTCTATTTTGTTTCTTAAAGAGACTAGATCTTGAAAGTTCTCATTGCAAAGAAAACATTTTTGTAACTATATGTGGTGATGGATATTAACCAGACTTGGTGTGGTGATCATTTTGCAATATATACAAATATCAAATCATTACGTTGTATACCTGAAACTAATATGTTATATGTCAATCACACCTCAGTTAAAAAAACAAACAAGTATCCTGAGCGTTAAACATGTGCCAAGGCCATGCAGGAAGGCCCTTCTCTCCCCTGCCCATTTATCAGCCTTGGCTCTGACCACAAGTTTTGGGAAGAAATTGTCTGCCGTCTCCTACCCCTTCACCAGATCTTTTGTGCATTGGTGGAAATGAGGCCAGTGGTCAGGACAGGATTTGACCACCATAGCCTGTGTGTCCTCATTGGATGGGCACAAGTGTCCTCACTCTCTCCGGCCCTCGAGGAGGTGTGGGCAGGCCAGGCCCCACCAACGACTGCTTGGGTGGGTGTCTGTGAGTCACCCATTGGGTCCTTTCCACAAGCCCAGCCTTTCCAGCAACAAAGCATCGGCATCTTGACCCATCGCAAGCCTGTTTCTATTCTCAAGTCTCCGAAAGCAGAGGAGTAAAGGAACCAGAAGTCCTGGTATGGTGTCGCCTGAGGCAACAATGCCTTCTGCAGCCAGCTCCTCGAGTGTTTCCTGGAGGGAAGCCTCTGGCTTCTTACACTGAATTCTGTCGAGGCACGATTATGGCCACCCCTGTCCAGACCTGGGCCAGCTTTTTTGTTTTTGAAACTGAAGGGAGAGAAGGTAAGAAGAAGCCATCCCAGACCACAAAACATTCAAGATACTTTTCTTGTTTAAAGATTCAACCGGCCGGACACTGTGGGGCCAGGACACGATGAGGCCCTTGAGCCTACACATTTTTCATTGTTTTTCCAAAACTTCAAGCGATTAAACCTAATTACATGGAGTCATAATATTTTAAAAGTTCAACACAAACTTTAGTAGTTTCTGGACAGAAACCATGAATACAGAGATTCTCAGGTGTGCACAGAGGCCTCAGCACCTCTGTCCTGGGAGGCTGGCTGGTCCTGCACATGCCATGCTCAGTGTGGGGTCTGTGGCCTGCACTACCTGGCAATGAAAGGAACCAGGGCCAGCCCCCCGGGAACTCTGCTTCGTTTGATTCCTCAGAACTCCTTGAGAAGTGGACTGAAAGAACGCCGTGGCCTGGAGGGCCTCTGCTCAGTGCCCCAGGCCTTTTCAGTCCCCAAACCAGGACAGCCGCCATTACTTCAGAGCCAGATGGTGAGTTGGGACTGGGCAGGGAACAGGATGTCTTCTTCTCCTCCAGGGCACTCACTTTCCTGTCCTGTGGCTATTTATTTCAGTGCTTTGTTCTGTTCCTGAACCAGGCCCGGCATCTGATTTGAATCCCTCAGCTGCTGGGATAGGGATGGCAGAAACAGAGGCTGGGCGCACGTTAGCCCTGGGCCTCAGACGCTCCATGGGGGAGAGGCGCCCTTGCATCTTTGCTGCTGCCAAGCCAACTCCCTTTCCACGCCCGGGAGTCCTAAAGGCCAGCACACAGATGGGGCAGCCCCTTGGTGAGATCCCACTGCACGTGGCACACAACAGCCTGGCACCTTCTCACCACACTTGGAAGAGGCCCCCAAGTTCTGGGCGTGAGGAACAGGCCTTTGCTAGGCGCCAGCAATTTCAGCGGCTGTTACCCTCACCCAGCCTGGGGAGGTCAGTGTCGTCCCCATTTTACAGATGGGAGTGCATAAGCCCCAGGAAGTGCAATGACACCCCTCAGACAACAACAGGCAGAGCTGGGGCTGACCAAACCTGCCTGTCTCGAGTCTGATGTCCTACCACCACACCACAGCTTCCTCCTTTGACACCCCCAAAATGAAGTGCTTTTCTTCTCCTTTCTTCTGGAGAAGGTTGCTTTGCTCCCTTGATCTGAGCCTCATGGTAACCCAGACACACAGGGCATCCATGCTGGGGGTGCCCTAGTTCTAGTGTAGTACTCCCTGTCTTCTTGGTGGGGTCCCATGGTCTTCACTAGACAGTATGATGCCCCCCACCCCACCCCACCCCCACCAACACTGTCTCCCCCAGCTCATTTCTACACAGATGCCACAGGGACCTTCTGAGCATGAGGCCCTGACAATGTTACTTCTTCCCTGCTGCGCCCTCCACGGCTTCCCGTGGGTGCCATCCAAGTGTCTCAGCCTCCCCTGAGAGGTTCTCGCAGGGCAAGGTGGCTCTATTGCCTCCATCCAGCCTGTGGCCTGGCTCTAAGTCCACTGCCCTTTTTGTCCCCTCAGGCACAGCTAGAACTCAGCTTCAGTCTGTCCCCGCCGACTGTGCTGTTCCCTCTGCGTGGCTGACCTTCCATGCTCCTGTCCCGGCAGGCTCTGGAGTCAGCTTTCATACCTTCTCCCCAGCAGATCCCATAGGTGTTGTTTAGTCAGGGGGGTCAGCCAAGTACTCCTCCCATCAGGTCTGCCCGAAAAGACAAGCATGCAATGGTTTGCCATCATGCTGAATTTTAAGAGCATTTAATACACTTGGGTGGAACTGTCACTTTGAGACCTTAAGCCTGAACATAGAGCACTTAATCCAGAAAATGCATTATCTCGACTGTACATTCATTTTTGTCTCCTGAGAGCTGGTGTTCCTCCCACTGGGAATAAGTGATCACACTCTGTGAAGAATTTTTTCTATGCAAGCAATTAACAAGGATGCACAGGTGACCCCATTGAAACCCCAAGTTCCAGGGTCTCAGCCCATTGGAATTCTGCCACCTGTTGCTAAGAATTCCAGAAATAGGTTCTGATTTCTTATGGATGTAAATAACACGATTGTATAATTCCATCCCTGGGGTTCGCAGTCCCCTGAAAAGGACAAAATGAGACCCAAAGACAAGGGAAAGAAGAGTAGTTTTGTTTCCCGAAAAGGCGAGCTTTACCTGTTCCTATGGCTGTCAACCCTTGGCTTGTCCACCTCCATGGAAAAGTCTATGTGTGTGCACCTGTGGTGAACACACATGCATGTGAGTGTGCAAGGCATACTGGGGTTCAGTCTTGATCTCCAGGCAGGATATTAAGAAAGGAAACCAACAACGTTAGATGATTTCTTTATATGGCAATTTGGGAAATGGAGTATTCTGGTGAAATGAGAATGAGATCACCGGTCTGCTCCATTCAATACAGTTCTCATTCCTGAGTGTCTTCTCTGTCCCAGGCCCCAAGATCCAGGCCTGTGACTTCATTTATGTGGAACCATGGGGTGGCCAGGAATGGCGGGTACAGAGGTGAGCGAGCAGGTCCCTGCCTGGGGAGTCAGGCAGCAATGGGTCCCACTGTGATGTCATGGGTATGTTGACACAGACAGGGAGACATGGGCAGCGTGCCACAGGAGCACGGAACAGAGAGACATCGGAGGAAGTGACAGCAGGGATGGGCCTTGAGCAGAGTTCTCCAGGCAGAAGAGGGAGGCGGGAATCCCAGGCAGTGGGTCCGGCATGAGCGAAGACACAGAAGATGAATGGTTGGTTTATGGAAAGACAAGTGGGTGAGCCCGGGGTGCTGAATGACAGTGGGGGTGGGGGTCACGGGAAAGGAGCCCAGAGGCCAGTGGTCCCTCACTGTAGGGTGGGAGCTGGACTCGGGCCCGCAGGGCTCAGGAACCACACTGGTATGTCCCGGCCAGAGACGGTTTTGGAAAGCTAGTTCTGGGGACAGCAATCTACTCACACAGAGGAAGTTCTGGAATGCAGAAGCCATGATGAAGTTCTGAAGGACACTATGATTGGCTGAATGTTGGCCCCCAGAGATCTGTGTTCTAATGCCAGAATCTGTGAATGGTACACTGCATGGCAAAAGGGACTTTGCAGGGGTGATTAAATCAAAGGTCTTGAGATGGGAGATTATCCTAGATTATCCGGGTAGGCCTCAAATATAATCACCAGTGTCCCTGTAAGAGGGAGGCAGATGGAGATTGGATGCAGAAGGAGAGAAGTTGATGTGACCAGGGAGCAGAGATTGAAGTGATGTGGCCGCAAGCCAAGGAATGGTGGCAGCCACCAGACATTGAAAGAGGCAAGGAATGGGTTCTCTCGTGTAGCCTCGAGAAGGAACTATCCCTCTGACACCCTGATTTTAATCCCATAAGACTCATTTCGGGTTTCTGGCCTCCAGAACTTTAAGAGAATAAATGTGTGTTGTTTAAAGCCAACAAGTTTGTGATAATTCGTTATGACAACCACAGGAAACACAGACACCCTTTTGAATTGCCAGCCACAAAACATCTCACTTTGAGAAGGATTATATCAAAGTTGTCTGTGATTACTTCAACTAAGTAGACTAAGTGTGGGAGAAAAATCTTTTATCAAAAACTTCTCTAGGTAGAGAACAGTAATCAATCAGAAATCCATGAGAAATGAGAAATGATTTACAAATTTTGATTTGAAATGTAAGAAGTTAAAAGTCCTGCCTCAAAAAAAAGGGCCTTTTAAGGTCCAACATGCTTTTAAGGTCTTGAAGTAAAGAACCAGCATTTCCTTGTATACTTTAAGACACTGGCTACAACTAATCACTGTTGAGTCTTTGAAAGCACTGTCTAGGACACTTCGCTTTATTTCGAAGGCTTCAGAACAAAGTCCTTACATTTCTGCATGTAGACAGGGTTTAACTGAGAAAAGAGAAACCACTAGAAGCATTTACAACAGAGGGAGTTGAACAAGGGAGCTACTTGCACAGGTGCTGGAGGAGTTGAAAAGCCAAAGAGAGGACATTTAAAACAACCCAAAGTTTGGAAACAGCAGGAAGCTACTACCACCCCTAGGCTAGGGTGTCCTTCTGACACCAAAAACGAGGTGTCATTTCCAAACCTGCTTCTCCAACTCTCCGACACCAACTGTGCATCCTACAACTCAATTCAATTCAGACACTAATTGCCCAGAGTCAGCACAGACCCCACCGGTTTAAAGGCCCAATCCCACAGGACTGTCTCCACTTCAGACACCAGTCACAAGTATGGTTATAAATCGATGGCTATAAATCGGGGGTTCCCATGACCCCTTCTCAGGTTTGATAATTTGCTAGAATGGCTCATAGAAGTCAGGAAAATGCTTTACTTATGTTTACTGGGTTATTATAAAGGATACGGAAGGACAGCCAGATGGAGAGGCACACATCACAAGGTCCGGAGCTTCTGTCCCCGTGTAGTTGGGGTGCCCACCCTCCCAACACATGGAGACGTCCACCAACCCAGAAGCTCTCTAAACCCCACTGTTTAGGATTTTATGGAGGCTCCACGACATGAGCACGAGCGATTAAATCGCCGGCCACTGGTGACTGCACTATATCTGCAGCCTCTCTTCTACCCCAGAGGTGGGGCGGGGGAGCTGGAAGTTCCAACCCTGTAGACGTGGCTTGGTCTTTCTAACAACCAGTCCCCATGCTGAAGCCATCTAGGGGCCCCCAGATACCAGTCATCTCAGCACACAGAAGACACTCACCACTCTGGAAATTCCAGGGCTTTTAGGATGTGCCAGGAGCCAGAGACAAAGACTAAATATTTATTTTTTATTACACTACACTCTCCCTCCTTTAACTCTCTATTATGGGCTGAACTGTGTTCCCCCAAATTCATATGTTGAAGTTCCATCCCCTGGGACTCCAGCATGTGACTGTATTTGTGGGAGGACCTTTTAAGAGGTGATTAAGTTGAAATGAGGTCGTTAGGGTGGGCCTCATCCAGTGACTGCTGTCCTAATAAGAAGCAGGGATCAGGACACAGACTCGCACCTATGGGAGGGAAGGGAAGACGTGCGAAATCGCAGGGAACTGCCAGCCAAGAAGAGAAGCCTAGAAGAAATTATATCTGCCAACAACTCCATCTTGGATGTTTAGCCTCTAGAACTGAGAGGAAATAAATATCTGTTGTTTCAGCCACAGGTCTGTGGCAGCCCAAACCGCCTAAGACACCCTCCTAATACCCCTGAGCAGGTACTATTATTGTCTCTTCTTTACAGATGGGAAAACCCAGGCTTACAGAGGTTAAACAGTGTGCCCAAGGTCATGCCTTCATGCTCAAGGTCACACCGTGGGGAAACGTGGGCCATGCTCTTTCTCACGGGGCTTGGCAGCCTCGTGGGGCATCTCTTGATCACTGGTCCTGAGTCTCCCCTTTCCAGGACAGGCTACATGTAGCCCCACCAGGACAGCCCCCACAAACAGTGGCATTGGGTGAAATGTCTAGGCCTGGACTCAGACGTTGGATTCTGCCATGTGGCGGCTGTGTGACTACCTGGGACTCTCCCATCTCTGCAGCTTGTTTCTCATCTATAAAATGGTGAGGCTGAATGAGGGCAGCAGAGGCCACTGAGCCCGGAGATAGGGCTTGGCCACTACCGCTCAGGCTGAGCCTCAGACCTGAGCAAGTATCCCCTCTGGGGGCAATTCTCTGGGATGCCAGCCTGGAGACCTCACCTCTCATGGGCAGTTCGGGGCAGGGGACTCTGGTTAGGGCACCGCTGAGAAAGGGAACTATCCAACGCTAACTGTGCCCCTTGGAGGCCAGGTGCTTCGCCCACATGTCCATTTGACAGCTGAGGAAACTGAGGCCTAGGGTGATGGGGAGAAGAGGGTAAAATTTTCTCAGGGCCAGAGAATTGGAACTTAGGAGGTAGGATTCCGTTCCAGACTGCAGCATGCCCTCCTGGCCAGTCACCTCTAACCCACCGCCCACAGCCGAGTGGCTCACATAGGGCATCCCAGCACTGTTGCCAGCCACAAGCTGCTGGTAAACCCCATATTTCCTAGGAGTCTCTGCCATCCACGGAAGGAGTAGGCACCAGTCCAGAGCAGCTCGCTTGACTCCAAACAAGCACCGGATACAGACGCTGCTTGCCCAGCGGGGTAAGCAATAATCTTTTCGTCTATTCCTGGCTCCTGGAGATTTGCCTCTCTCTGGGGAAATTACTTTGGGGTCATAGCAAAATTTCTGTGACAGCTAATAAAGTAACCTTTCTGTTTCTGGAACCAGATCCTGGAGCCCTGGAGCCTTGGGGAATGTGTGGACTGTATTTTTTTCTCCTCCCTTTTAATCATCAGATGAAGTGGGAAGGGGTGAGCTGGTGAGGGTAAGAACTCTCAACTGAATTACCTCCTCGGCCAAAGTTCACTCTGACTTTGTCATGAGCAGATATGGAGCCCAGGGAACAGGGTGTCTCCACTGAGGTCTGCAGTGACCTTCAATTGTAGGTCGGGGGTTCGGGAGTTTCAACCCTCAACTCGGCAAATCTGAGCCAGGCACCAAGCCCAGAGCTGGACACACAGAAAGGCAGGGAGGCCCCCAAATTCAGAACATGGACTGATGGTGGCTGACACGTGGGATTCTAGTCCTGGCTCTGCCAGGTGACCAGGAGGCAGGTATCTCAAGTCCTCATACTCAGTTTCCTCATCTGTCAGATTGGGCTCTAACGAGACCATCTCCTCAGCTTCCTTGGCAGCCCCAGAATTTCTGCTTAGGAAAATCCTAGGGGAGGGAGGCGATCTGCTTGCAGGGTGATGAGGTGGGTGCTGCTTTTAAAGCAGCAGCCGCATAGCGCATAGGGCACTTTTTCACTTAGATTATATGTTTGGGGGTGGCCTTGGGGAAGGCTGCCTCCAGCTCCCCACAACTTCCTGGTCCTGCACGGAGAAATGAATCAGACTAGTAAGAGAATTGCCTAGTATGATGTTTGCCACCTAGTTAGTGTGATATAGGTCGACTGCTATTCTTTTGTTGTTAGTTTTGTTAATAATAGAATATGACACTTGCTCTGGGTGAGTTCACAGAACACGGGGGAGGCAGCCATGCAGCAGGCTGTTTGGAACAGCATTGCAAGGTGCCAAGCCTTACGAGAGGACACAGGGCCTGTTCGATGCTGCCTGGTACCCAGGGCCGACTTCACAGAGCTGGTGACATTTTAACTGAGCCTCACAGGATGCATCTGGGCTCAGGGCAGAGCAGAGCCTTCAGACAGAGGTCAACATGACTGAAGAGAGAGTGTATGAGGAGTGCCGGTAGAGTCTTGGGCAGCAGCAGAAGTAGGGGTGAGGCAGCCAACAGCCCTAACACCACCCTGGGAGGGGAGGGTTCTGACTCTCAAACTCAGAAGCCTGGTGTTTAGCTGTGTTGACAGTGTGAAGAGACAGAGGTGGAGGCAGGGAGGCCAGTTAGGAGGCTGCTGGGGGCATCTAGGGCTGAGGTTATGGCAGGGTGATTGAGAGGACAGAGGGAATGGGGGATGAGGGAGTTAGGAAGAGTCCAGGCTGAGGTGATGAGGCGGGAAGGCACGGGGAGCAGAGGTAGAGACAAGGGTGAGTGGGGATGCTGTGTATTCAGAGAGAATACACAGAACACCATCTATGGTGAAAAAATCTCGGAAACACCTGTTTTCTTTTCCCAAAAGGCATCAAAACAAAGATTCACCGGGAGGCTCAGAACAGAGATGCTGAATGGTGGAGGAGCTGCTTCTTCTTCTACAGTGTCATTATGCAGCCTCTGGTGACCCAGCTAAGCTGTCCTTATTGAGCAAAGAAGTGGGAACCCAAAGATGAACTGTGCTCCTCCTACCTGTCTAGGGCATAGAACCAACAGCTAACATTATCGGGCATTTGCGTGTGAAGGAACTGTGCCAAGCTCCTGGTGGGTTCGACTCATATAATCCTTGAGGGGTGACACCCTCATTTTGCAAAGGAAGAAATTGAGGGTCAGAGAGGTTACGCTTGTTACTCAAAGTTGCACAGCAAAAGGTGGTAGAGCCAGCGTCAGCCTGCCCTGCACGGCTGACAGAGTACTTTCAGAGCCTCATCTTCTTGTCTCCCAGCTGTCTTCCTCCCCAAGGCCACAATGCACTCAGGTGGTGAACGAGCACTTGAACACGAACTGTCTCCCAGTGCAATGTTGTTCCCTGTCCTCCACCTCAGTGGAGTATAATCCTGCTCTTTCACCTCATTTTTGGTGAGAGTCGGGGGTGGTGACTGGTCATAATCACCTCTGGCTTTTTCTGCTCCAGCTGGGATGAACAGGACCGGCAGGTGAAAAGGTGAGGAACTGAGCATGGAGCCCAGGAGCAGATGGCACCAGGAGCTGGCCTGCTTCTATGGCACCCTGGACCCAGCGCGAGCCTCACACTCAACTATTCATAGTGGATGAATAGATGTGTGGTGGGGAGGGGGCTGGGGACAGGATTTCTGGCCCTGCCTTGATGTCCTAGAAGGGACTGTAGCCATCACCTGCCCAGCATGACCTGTGACCTGTCTTCTGCTGCCCTGCCCAGGGATGAATCCAGCTTCTGAACCTATGGCCGTGGTCCTGCTCTGAGGTCTGAGGGACCAGGCCCCAAGAATGCCTGCTGTCCCACCTGAGTCCTCTCAACCATGTCCCTGTGCTCCCCCATCACTCATCTGGCCCCTCTGAGGCCAACTGTACATCTCTATCCAGCTTCAGTACCAGCTCCCATTTTCACCAGCCAAGAGGAAGAAGTCAAGTAGGTGACCCAGTCCTGGGGGGCACTGGGATACTGGACCCCGGGCCATGACCAGCCAGAGGCCCCAGGGGTGAGATGGTGGGGTAGGCCTTGGCCAAGCTCATGCCCAGGGGGCTTGGTCTCAGTGCCCACTATGGGCTCAGAAGTCCCTGATGGGCACCGCAAATAAACCTGAAGTTGATCCAAGACTGCTGGTCAGGCCTCAAAAACCTCAGCTAACGTTTTGTAATTCCTTGAAGGACCAGGGGCCAGAGACAGGCTGAGGCGAGGCTCCTCCGTGGCACTTGTCTCCACCCTGAGACCCTCTGCTCTGGTCCACACCAAAGAATTAAGGCATTAAGTGTGACGAATGCAAACAGTACCCAGAGAACTTAACTCACCAGGGCACCTGGTAAAACAGTGTCACTTTAAAAATCAAGCCGACTCTGACCTCCTCCTCACATTAGTGCTGTAAGAGTTAAAAGGTACTTGGGTTTT
>NW_006443124.1:15057414-15086189 GCF_000325575.1 Pteropus alecto
TGCATGAGTGCCAAACACCTGGAGGAAAAAAAGGTACAAACCATCATTTTGCTTATTTAATTTACAATCTGAAAATATTTGGGCAAGAAAAGAATGCACAAATGAGCTCTCCAGTACGATCTGGTGTCCGGCTGAAATAAACTGGTGTAACTGCAGGTACTCAGCGTGTCATATGTATCTGATGTGTGTTTATGGATACATGCGTTATGCAGACCACAGAGCAGGCAACAGTCAGCTAATATGCTCATTTCTTACCCACAAACATCTTGAAATTCCTTCTGTGTCTGTATTTGTAAACATCTTATGTAAAACAGATGGATTTATAGAACATGTGCACTGGAGTTTGGTTTTATTTATTTATTTTTAACATGTGCTATAAAATGCTTTGGAAAAATGATCTGTGCATTTGAAAACAAGAAAAGATTTCTCAGTGTACTCCTGAAATGTCAAGAGAGTCAAGAACAGAGGACATGCTGGCACTTGGGGCAACTGCTCAGAATGGCCTCTTGGGCCCAAACAGGTTGCCTGGAGGTGGCTCTCACACTCGACAGCACATTATGATCACCTGGGAAGATCTAAAAATTTCTGTTGGTCAGGCCTCACTCTTTACCAATGACACCAAAAGCCCTGGGTGAGAGCTGGGCACTCTCAGCTTGTTGAAGGCCCCAGGGTTTCCAGTGTGCACCCCCGTTTGGGAACTGGCCTTGGAGCCATGGTTCTCCCGCCAGGTTGGAACCACTTTAACCCTGTCCATGCTCAGGCCTCACCCCAGATCAGTCACAACAGGACCAGCCAAAAGCCGATCTTAAAATTTTCCAGTGACTCACGTGTGCAGCCAGGGCTGGGAACCACTTCCTTCAAAGGACTTGGGAACAATCCTAAGGGATGTGACTGCTGAGCCGGCCTCGCTTGATGGGAACCCAAGATGAGGCAGGGGCTTCCATACCTCGTCTCAGTCCAGATCAAGTCCCGTTCCCAGGTTACCTCCACTATCTCTCTCTGACATGTATTAATTGTGTGACTCGGAACCAGTTTGAGAAGTGCTCCCTAGCTCCTGTCTGTTGGACTCTGGGCCTCATCACACACGCCTCTCCTTTCCCCGCACCCTTGGTCTCTGCCTGAGCCGGGGATCCTGAGCTCTCCCTCTGCCTCAGCCTCTCTTCCCCACCTTCTCGTATCCTGCAGCTAGAGGAATTTCCTTAAAAGCATACCTTACCACATCTACCTCAAGTCGTCCCGCAGATGTGTAGACACATGTCCTTGTTTATTGCTGGTAGGAATGCGACATGGCGCAGTGGCCACAGGAGTCAGCGTGGCATCTTCTTACAGAGCAAAACATATGTCCATACAGAATTGGATGCAAATGCTCACCGAAGCAATACTCATACAGCACCAAATTGGAAACATTCCAAAGGCACATCACCTGGCCCATCTACATACTGGATGTACATAATACAATACAGTGGGTATACCGAAGTACCTCCAATCAAATACCACTACACACAGCAACACAGATGGGCCTCAGAAGCATGGAGCCAACGAAGGAGGTCACACACACAGGACTGTGTAGTGTATGATTCCTTTGTATGAAATTTCTAGACAGACAAATCTATAGAGACAGATAGCAGATCAGTGGTTGCCTATGGTTGGGGGTTGGAGTGCGAATCGGCTGGAAATGGGCACGAGAAAACTTTCTGGGGTGGCAGAAAGATTCTAAAACTGGATTATGATGGTGGTTGCACAGCTGTATAAACCATAGAACTGGACTCTTACAGTGGGTAGAGTTTATGGTGGATAAATTATAATTCAAATAAAACCATTAAAAAAAAACCTTCCAGTGGCTCACACAGGATAGTGATCAATCTCCTTGCCTGGTGTGTGAAGCCCTCCACCTTGTGCTGATCTGCCTTTCCAGGACCTTCTCCCCCAGTATGCAGCCCCATGGGACCCTCAACCTTCTCCAAGCACCGACCTGGCCCCTGAATCTGGAATTCCTCGTCACCATGGCTGGCTTCCCTGCCAGGCAAACTCCTTCTTCTCCTTCAAGACTCAGAGCACAGAACACTTCATCTGAGGTCCATAACCCCAAATATTATCATGCTTATCAAAATATCATTCTTTGCTTATACATCAGTCTCTCCATTAGAGCAGTACTTTAAAAACTTAGGCTAATGGGCTGTGAAATCAACTTTTCATGCTACAACTAGCATTTTTTTAAATGAAGTAAAATAGAAAACAACATTTTCTACACAGAAAGTACACTGTTTCATGAAACTCCTGTTTCACCTGTCTACGTACATATAGTATTTGTATGCGCACTGAGGGGCTTATTTCTTACTATGGGCCGAGGTTTAAAACATCTGAAAAAAACTTCACTAGACAAGGAGTTCGTTGAGGGCAGGGTTCGTGCTGTTTCTCTGTGTCCCCATCATCAGCACGGGGCTTGGTACACGGAAGTCACACAATAGGGTGTCTGCTCAATGACAGAGTGGTTCTGTCCTCAAGTGACACTCCTCCTGCAACTCGATTATACGTCCCTTTGTGTCTTATACATCTTTCTGTCTCGCAACACACACATGGTTTTTAAAAAGTTGTTGGCTAGCGGTCCGCATTCCCCTACATTTAGACTGGCAGCAAACCCCAGCAGGAAGTCCAAATGATTTCTATAAATCTGAGTTATAAAACCAAGTAGAAATGTCAAATACATTTTTTGAGAGTTAAGACGTACAATATAAAAATAATAATGCTGTAACAATAAGTCAAATCTAAAACTCTGAAGAGAAGTAGCTCCATAATTTGTGGAGTCTAGGGCAAAATGAAAACATGGGACCCTTAATCAGAAACTATTAAGAATGTAAGATGGTGACAGCAAAGCATTAAACCAAGGGGGACCCCCCCCACTACGTGCAGAGGCTCTTTAAAGTGTGGACCACACAGTGCTCACCCATGACACCCAGCTCTGACCCCAGATCACAAAGGCAGAGACCTGGTGGGGATGGTGGGTGGTGGTTTAAAAGTGCTTTAACACTCTGCACATTTGTCCAAATCGTGGGAGCCCACCTGCCCCAATGTCAAGCCAGTGATGAAGAGAACCCATCAAAAGTCTGACTGGGGCCCCGAAGCACCCAAAATGAAAGAATTTGGGCTCTACAACAGAAACTCTGCACTTCCTAGGTTGAGCATGACTGGGCAGAGGGCCAATCAATTAGCTCATGCCTCAGTTTCTCTGTCCTGAATCCCCATCTTTTAGCCAGGACATGTACTTTCAACCTGAGCCCCCATTGACTGGGCTGGCCTTCTGGGACATCCAATCGATGCCAGTCCTGCAGCCTGGTTGGTCTTCCCAGCCCAGCCCTGGCTTTCTCCTCTTCTCCTTGGCCAGGAGCCCCAAGTCTGAACTTGGTCTCTCTTTTCATCTTATGAGAGCTGGCGGGGGTAGGGTACATGTGTGTGGGCAGGAGAAGGGGCAGGTCTCAAGCATAGAAGTATAATGCAAGGTGTGCTGGCACTTCTATGAAGAAAATTGCCTTTGACTTGTGGGTACAAACAGGTTTGCAGATTTAGATGGGGACATTTTTTAAAGATCAGCCTCCCCCCTACATGACTTAAAATGATGTCATTTAAATTATTTGGAGCTTCTTTTGAGAAACTTTCTACCCCTGAGCGTGTCAAAAGCAATTTCCCAGAGTTAAGCCTTCATGAACTCAAACTTACAGGCCCGAGCATCTCCCTCACCGAGATCTGGGGTCAGGGTCCCAGCTGGGGTAGCATCAGCTTGCTTCTGGATGATTCGGGGAAATGCAGGGTGCCTAAGGAATCTTATAGATCATCTGGTTCTGAGGTGACTCATCCTTGCTTAAAGCAGCAGAAGCCGCTCTTTAAATAGAAGACGTCATGCAGAGGCTGAGTCTAGAAACGCATCAGAGCAGGACAGCTCTGGTTGTTGCTTGGCACAGGAAGCCAGGCCCGACTTCTTGTATGCCTTTCTCTACCCCAACCGCTCCCCTCTCACTCCTAAAACTCAGCAGAGCCCAGTTTGAGAAACCCTGGCCTATTCCGCCCTCCCACCCCCACCCCATTCCTATTTCACAAGCAGAGACCCACCATTAAGTGGCCTCCCACTGTCACACGGAACCTTCCCCTGTCTCCAGGCCACTGATGTTTCCAGCACCCCAGGCTGCCTCTCTGTTTCCTTTTAGTTGCTGGAAATTTCAGGGTCCTGAAAGATTCGAAGCAGCTTGTGCATTTGTGTGGTCCCAGTGGAGTCTCATCTGTGCCACTGCATTCACTCAGGCCTGTGTGGCCTGCAGTCTTCAGTCAGAGAAAGCGCGTATGCACGTCCGTGCCTCAACCCACCTACAGCGATTCCCTGAAACCCATTAGCATCACAGAAGCGGTGCCCATGTGAAAACACTTACCATGTGCCATTTTGGTTCAAGGCAGCAAATGAACCCCACATTTAAAGGGAGCTGAAACTTGAGAGTTTAATGCCCCTGCTTTGGAAGGTGATTCAACATTAGCCATGCAGGGGCCAAATGCCTTGTGGCCACTTGCCTTCTCTTTAGATTCTGGCCAATAAAATTCCTTTTTTTTGAGTGTACAGTTCTATGAGTTTTAAGACATGCATAGATTCTTGTAATTGCCACCACTTACAGGATAAAGGACAACTCCAAAACCCCCAAATTCCCTCAGGCTATCCCTTTGCAGTCAGACCATCCATCCCCCTTCCCCTAACTCCCAGTGATCACTGCTTTGTTCCCCATCTCTGCAGTTTTGCCTTTTCCAGAATGTGATATAAATGGAACCTACAGTATGCAACCTTTTGAAACTGGTTTTCTCACTTAGCATAATACATTTAAGATTCATCCAAATTATTGTATGCATAAATAGTCTGTTCCTTTTTCATTGTTAAGTAGTATTCCATTATCTGAATGAATAAGGGTTTACCTATTCATCCAGTGAAGAACATTTGTTGTTTTTCCAGGTTTTGGTAATTATGAATTACATTACTATGAATGTTCATGTACAGGTTTTTTTTTTGTGTAAAGATAAGTTTTCATCTCTCTGGGATAAATGCCCAGGAGTGGAATTGCTGGGTCATTTGCTAAGAGTGTGTTTACTGTTCTAAGAAACTGCCAGACCGTTTCAGAGCGGCTGCACCATTTCGCATTCTCACCAGTAAAGCATGAAAATTCCAGTTGCTCCACATCTTGACCCACACTTGGCATTGTTGGAATTTTATAGCCACTCTAATAGGTATACAGTGATATCTCACAGTGGTTTTAATTTGCACTTTCCTAATAACTAATGAGGTTGGGCCTCTTTTCACATGTTTATTTGTCATCCATATATCTTCTTTAGTGAAGTAACTTTTGCCCATTTTTCATTGGGTTGTTTATTTCGTATTGCTGAATTTTGAGAGTTCTTTATATATTCTAGATACAAGTCTTATGTTGGATATGTGATTTGTACATATTTTCTCAATGTGTAGCTTGTCTTTTCATCATATTTAGGATTTCCCTTGCAGAACAAAAATTTTAAATTTCGGTTCATGTCCAACTTATCAATTTTGAAAAAATGGATCACGCTTTTGGTTGTTATCTCTAAGAACTCTTTGACTAATCCAAGATCATAAATATTTTCTTCTGTGGTTTCTTTTAAGAATTTTACAGTTTTGTGTGTAATTTATATTTACATCTCTGATCCACTATGATTTAATACTTGTATATGACATGAGGTTTAGTTTGAGGTTCACTTTGGGATTATGTATGTATGTATGTATGTATGTATGTATGTATTTATTTGCATATAGATGTCCAATCGTTCTAGTACCATTTGTTGAAACTACGTCATTTCCTTAGCGCCCCTTTATAAAAAATCAGTTGATTCTATTTGCATGGGTTTATCTCTGGGCTCTCTGTGCTAGTCCATGACCAATGCGACTACCCTTTTGTAAATATTACTGTGTCTTGATTAGTGTGAATCCTCCAACTTTGTTCTTCTTTTTCAAAATAGTTTTCACTATTCTAGTTCCTTTGCCTTTCCATATAAACTTTAGAATAAATTCACTGATACCTACAAAAAATCCTGTTTGGATTTTGATTGAGATTAAATCTATAGATCAATTTGGGGACAGTTGAAATCATAATTGTATTGGATCTTGCAACTCAGGAACCAAGCATGTATCTTCATTTATTTAGTTTTTCTTGGATTTTTCATCAACATTTTGTAGTTTTTAGAATATAGGTCCTGGACATATTTTATTATGTTTATACCTAAATATCTCATTTAGGAGGGAGTACTGTAAATGAGGTTGCTTGTTAAGTTGCGGTTTCCAATTATTTGATGCTAGTGTATAGAAACGTGATTTTTTTTATGTTGAACTTGTATCTCATGATACAACTCATTTATTAGTTCCGAGAACTTCTTTTTATAGTTCCTTTGGATTTTTTTTTTTCTTTATGAAGACAACCATGTCATTTATGAATACAGACAGTTGTATTTCTTTCTTTCAACTTGAATGACTTTCATTTCTTTTTCTTACTTTATAGCACTTGCTAGGACTTCAGTACAATATTAAATAGGAATGCTTTCCCCAGTTATTGGGGAAAACATTCAATCTTTCACCACTGGGTAGAATGTTGGCTGCAGGTTTTTGTAGATGTTCTTTATCAGTCATACCATCCCCCATCCCTGCCCCCTGAGACCACTAATCTGTCACTACAGTTCTGCCTTTTCCAGGACGTCATGTAAGTAGAGTAACACCATTTGAGATCTACCTCTGGTTTCAGGTTAAAGGTGTTCGCTTCTACGTCTGAGTGTTCTTTTCTATCATCCTTCTGTTTGCTAATATTTTTTATTATACATAGATGTTGAATTTTATCGAATGCTGTTTCTGCATCTATTGATATGATTTTTATCTAGTTGATATTGTGGATTTCATTAATTTTAGCACATTGAACCAATCTTGCATGGCCAGAAAATTTAAGCATGGCATCTATTACTTTCTACCTTTATTAAAGCTGTTAAACGTGTGTTATTTCCCCATGAGGTTATGGACTGCATTTTAGTCAATTAACTCAGATTCATCTCACATGCTTTGAAATCCCACCAAGTTCCAGGCACTACTCAAGGTAAGTCTACATCCATCATCTTATTTAATTTTCACAACCACACTAGGAGGTAGATATCATTATCCCCTCTTTACTGTCGAGAAAACTGAAGGCTAGAGAAATTAAGAGGCTTATCTTACATCTAGGTCTCCTAACTCCACATCTAGTATTGCTCCTGCCATAATAGTAGCCTCTAATTCATCTTTTAACCCATAACAAGTTCAGCATAGCGATGGGTCCCAAGCCTGTGGGACTCCTGCTCTGAGCTTGAAGTCACCAGCCAAGCAATGCCCCCTTCTCAGAGAAAAACAGCAAATAACATTTATTGAGCACATATGATATGCTAAGGTTATGATGTGCTAATTGTTATGCACACATTAGCTCCTTTAATCTTCACATGAGGTAGGTACTGTCTTATCCCCATTTTGCAGATGGGGAAATTGAAGCAGAAAGGTATTAGATAATTTGCCTTATGTCATGCCACTAAACTGTATGGTCTCACCATCTCATCTCATTTTCCTCTCATTTCAAAAATAAGAGATATGGAGGAAAAATCGAATACATACCACACGTATTCAAAGTAAAAATTTCAGAAGGCAGGAACAGAGGAAAATAACTATAAAAGAAACATTCAACAAACTTCCCTGAGTCTTAAGCTCAAAAAGTAAAACTAATAAAAAGAGACCTATCTTGATATTTTTGGGAATTTATTGACAGTTTCTTTATATCTAAAATAATATATCTTTATAGGTGGCTGTATTTGGTCACAATACAGTTTCAAAATCAGAAAGTATATAGGCCGACCATTAGGTTATACAACTAGAAGTATATAAAAGTTTAAATGTAAAAATAGCTTAGAATTTTTAAAAAACACTATTATTCAAAAGAATGGTAGAAGAAAAGAAAAGCTTCAAGTGCAGGGAAATAAAATATTTTTAGAAAGCCTAAAGAAAAAAAAGAGCAAATCACTGTACTTAGCAGAGATTAGAGGTATGGGGGACTGGAAAACATTGTAGAAGAATATACCCAAAATATTTTTTAAAAAGGAAAATAAGTATTACTAAAATTGACTAGCCCTGGGTTCAATCAGTTTTTAAAGCATGCTGCTTGAGCCATTTCAGGAACGGACACTTTTAACCTTTTTTACACCTTGAGAAATATAGAAATTTTCCCAGTTCCATTTGCTAAACTGCTTTCATCCTTCATGCTTTAGTTCAATATTTATCAAGTGTCTACCATATAAGGAGATGTATTAACAGGCACTGAGCTTTTAGTGGTGAACTAAAGACAGACATGACACCTGCCACCAGAGTACCAAAATTTATGGGGAGACAAGACTAAATTGAAAAATCACATCGTTAATTAGTTACAATATCCCCTCAGAGACCCCAGAACCAGTTGGCCTGTGTTTCCCTTAATAGTTAGTTGCAATAACTGCTATAAAGAAGTTCAAAATACTCTGAAAGAGAATAACCAGAAGGAACCTAAACTACCATATGTAGGTTGGTAATTTAGACAAGGCTCCTCAAAGGATGAGTCTCACTTAGTTAGGTGAAATGGTGCAAGAAGAAACCTGGAAGGCAGAGGAAAGAGCGTGTGCAAAGGCCCTGGGGCCATAAAGGGCTTGATGAGTCAGAGGAGAGCTTCCCAGCTTGTGTGCAGTGAAGAGGTTTCAGGTTTGCCTCTAGGTGAGAATAACTGATGTGAAAAATGTTGTAGGCCAGTGTGGCTGGAGAGGAGTAAACACATCCAGGGTCTAGTGGGCAATGTTAGAGATTCTGATAAAAAATCAGGATTATATTTTCCGCCTGACAGTGTGGGGATCTTGTGCTTTAAAAAGATCACCATGTAACACGAATCCTTTTCAAATTCTAGAAGAGAAGGAAATACTTCATACTATGAGACCAGCATGACTCTGATATCGAAGCCAGATAAAAACATCACAAGAAATGAAAACTACAAGCTGATAACCTTTACAAATGTATATGCAAAAGTCCTCTACAAAATACTGGCAAAGTGAATCTAGTAGCATATTAAAAGGATTATATATCACGATCAATTGGATTTATACTGAGAATGGAAGGGTGGTTTAGTATGCATAAATCAATGTAACACACCACAGAAATAGAATGAAAGGCAAAATAAAACCATCGATCATATCAATTGGTGCAGAAAAGGAATTTGACAAAATCCACCACTCTTTCATGATAAAAAACACTAATAAACTAAGAATAGAAAGGAATTCTTTAACAGGGTAGATGGCATCTATGAAAATCCTACAGCTAACATCAGACTCAATAGTTAAAGACAGGACATAGTCTGCTTAAGATCAGGAACAAGACAAGGATGCCTGCTTTTGCCACTTCTAATCAACGTAGTATTAGCGATTTTAACCAGAGTAATTAGTCAAGAAAAAGAAAAAAAGCATCTAAACTGGAAAAGAAAAAGAAAGATTATTTCCATTCATAGCTGACGCGTTCTTATATGTAGAAAGTCCTGAAGAATCCACACACACCAAAAACAAACAAACAAACAAAAAAACTGTTAGAGCTGATAAATTTAGCAAAGTTGCAGAATACAAGATCAACACAGAAAATCAGTTGTATTTCTATACACTAACAATAAAAAATTCAAATAGAAAATTAAGAAAATAATTTCATTTATAATAGCATCAAAAAGAGTTAAATACTTAGGAACAAATTTAGGCAAAGAAGCACGAGGCTTGTACACTAAAAACTACAAAATATTGCTAAAAGAAATTAAGAAGACCTAAAGAAATAGGGAAAAAAATCCTGTGTTCATGGATTGGAAAACTTAATTGTTACAATAGCAGTACTCCCCAAAGTGATCTACAGATTCAGTGCCATCCCTATTGAAACTTCAATGGCCTGGTTTTGCAGAAATGGAAAAAATGATCCTAAAATTCTTATGGAATTGCAAGGGTCCCCAAACAGCCAAAACAATCTTAAAAAATGAAGGACAAACTCAGAGGGCTCATACTTCCCAATTTTAAAACTTACTACAAAGTGGCATATCCAATGCCAGGTAGATGATCACCATGAAGTTCAACTCCTTTGTGACCTCCAACTGCATCAAAAACCCCAAACACCACTTTAATGTCTCCTCACAGGGACGTCAGAAGCTCACGTCATCCCAGCTCTCCCAGGAGCTTTGGCACAAGTACAACATCCACTCCATGCCTATCCACAAGGAAGACAAGGTCCAGGTGTTTCGAAGACTATACGAAGGTCACCAAATTGGCAGGGTAGTCCAGGTGTACAGAAAGATATATGTCATTTACACTGAGCAGGTGCAGTGTGATAAGGCTAACCACACAACTTTTCATTCACCCCACCAAGGTGGTTATCACTGGGCTAAAACTGGACAAAGATGGAAAAAAATTCTTGAACGCAAAGCCAAATCTCAACAAGTTAAAAAAGAGAAGGAAAATATAAGGAAGAATTTGTTGAGAAAATGCAGGAATGACAATAACCTGTTGTACAACCATAGTTTAACTGTCAATTTTTAGCCTGTGTATTTCTTTCAAACTTTTCAAGGTATCTCTGGAATATTTTGTTTCCTTCCTGTTTTATTACTGATAGGTGGCTTTGCAAATCTACTTTTGCTGTTTTAATTAATTTTATGAATAAAAATTGTAAATGTGAAGAAGAAACTTACTACAAAGCTATCGCAATCAATAAATGTGGAATTCGCATAAGGACAGACATGCAGTTCGATGGAATGCAATTGACAATCCATTAAAAAAACCATACATCTGTGGTTATTTGATTTTCAGCAAGGGTGCCAAGATCATTCAATGGGAAAGAACACTACTCTCTAACAAACGATGATTAGAGAACTGAATATCCACACGCAAAAGAATGAGTTGGACCCTTATGTCACGATGTACACAAAAATTAACTCAAAATGGATCAAAGACTTAAGCCAAAAAGCTAAATTTAACTATATTTTCTTAAAAGTGTTGGCAAGAATGTAGAATAAACTGAAACCCTCATACATTGCTGGAGGGACCGTAAAATGGTTCAGCCGCTTTGGAAAGGTTTGGCAATTCCTCAATAAGTTAAATATAGAATTACCATCTGACTCAGCAACTCCATTCCTCCATTGAAAACATGTCCATCGTTTGAAAACAGATACTCCAACAAATAATTGTACACAAATGTTCACAGCAGTTCTATTCATAATAGCCCCAAAGTGGAATTGACCCAAATGTCCAGCGATGGGTGAATGGATAAACAAAATGTGATATATTCATACAATGGAATGTTATTCAGCCATGAAAGGAATGAAGTTTTGATACAGGCTACAACATGAATGAAACTTGTAGACATTATGCCAAGTAAAATAAGCCAGATACCAAAGGCCATTTGTTGTATGACTCCATTTATATAAAATATCCAGATTTGGCAAATTCACAGGGAAGAAAGCAGATTAGTGCCAGGAACTGAAGGTAGTGGAGAATGGGGAGTGGCTGCTTAATAGGCATGGGAGTCTCCATTCGGGGTAATAGAAAAGTTCTGGAACTAAACGGTGATGGTTGCACAACATTGTGAATGTACTTAATGCCACCAAATTGTACTTTAAAATAGTTCCAGTTGTCATCTTTTATGTGTATTTTACTTCAATAATAATAAAAAGAAATCCAACTAATCAAGCAACTTACACCGTCTTTTGCTGATTACAAAACTTAATAAATAAACATTCTATGTAAAAAAAAAATCACTATGGCTGTTAGGAGGACGATGGGTGGTACAGAAGCCAAAGTGGAGGAGGGGCAGCTGAGTGCAGCGGGGAGAGGGAGAGAGAGAAGAGATGGATTTGTGAAATGCTGGAGGTAGAGGATGATTCTGAACTTCTGGCAAGATAATGCGGTGGGCGGGGGGGGGGCAAAGACATTTGGGGACATCAGGTCACAAGTTCAGTTCTGATACCCACACATACATAAAATAAACATAGACTAAAAGAATAATAGGTGATGTCCAAGCAGTATTTATTCGAGAATTGTAAGAATAGCTCAATATTACATTTGTTAATATAACTCATAACATTAATAGTCAAAATCATTCGTTTAACAATCCTTCCTTTTTCTACTGATCTAAAATATTTCACTTTAATGAAATGCTGTTCTGAATTATTTTATATCCTTGGATCTGTTTCAGAAATTTCCACTGTTGACTGATTTGTCCATTCTTATACTGGTAACGTGTTTTCATTTTCATTACTCTAGCTTTAGAATATATTTTACTGTCTGATAACCTAAGTTCCTCTTTGAACTTTTTCTTTCTAAAATTTTCTTGGCTGTGCTTATATGTTGATTTTCCTCGATGAAATTTAGAATCATTTGGTCGAATTCCCCAAATATCTTACTAAAATTTTGATGGAAATTGCACAAGATTTATTGATTGATTTGAAAAGAGTTAACATCTAAAGTAGACAACCAATCATTCTATGACATCATCATTTTGACCTATTCATTACCTATTTGTAGAAGAAAAGTACATTAGAACCACATTTACCATATGACAAGATGAAGTATGGAGAGTTTAAAGATTTCAGTATAGAAAATTAAAAGTATTAAAGAAAATATTTGTGATGTTGGGAGTGTAAAAGACCTTTCCAGGACATGACACCAAAGACAGAAGCCATGAATAAGAAGATTTAGATTTAAAAAACAAAAACAAAAACATACCAAAATCAGAATAAATAAAATTGAAAAATATTTTGCAATCTAGGAAAGAGTTCAAATATCCAGTGAAAAAGAGAACAAACAATTCACAAAGGGAGAATTACAACTGTCTAATAAGCATATGAAAAAGTCCATTACCTCTTTAATTACATGAATTCTAAATTAAAACGATTTTTTTATCTGAAAATTTCCCAATATATATCTTTTAAAAGATTATTTTAAAAAGATCCAGTGCAAAAGACACAGGCCAGGAGTGTACTAAAAAGATGTTCACATAGCATAAAACTGTTATGTGTAAAATATGTTTATTCAATTTAAAAAGGAGATAAAGAAAAAAATAAAAAATCAAAAGAAAAAATAAATTATACATGCATATTTTTCAAACTTAGGATACAGACCATAATATTACCAGTGTTTATATTGCACTGGGGCAAGATTATAGTTAATTTTTTTTCTTTTGACTTCTCTAAATTTTTTGCAAGTATGTATTACTTTTTCCAATAAGAATAAAAACTTTTTTCCATGTATCATTTTCACCTCTTTAAAACAGAAAAAAATTTTAAAAGCTCATGATACTCACTGCTGTCACAGGTACTATGAATCTAGCATTTTCAAACAATGTTTATGACATTACAAATTAGCATACAACTACTTCTGAACATCAATTTTGCAATATTAAAGGTAATAAAACTTCATTTCCTTTGACCTTGTGAATCTATCCAAAGAAATAGTTCAAAACACTGAGAAGGTTATACACATATGAAAACGTTCATTACAATGCTATTTGTAAAGGTGAAAAATTAGAAGCCAACCATTGTATAGTATCTTTTAATAGAAGAGTGGTAAAATAAAATATGATACATCTACCGAAGATGTATAGATAGACTTTTTCAGAAAAGATTTATTAACACATTGAGAGAAAACCAAGATGAAAGGCTGTTTATAAAATATGATTATAATTATGAGAATAATTATGCTTATAATTTAAAAATACTAGAAGGAAATGTATAAAAATTGATGATGGCTATTAGGATACAGAATTATACATGATTCTTTTTTCTATTTTCCAAATGTAGTTATATTACTTTTATTATTAAAAAAATTATATTGAGAATAGAAAAGGAAGAAAAGGTAAACTAGGTGGCAAGACAAAGTGGGAGAACACGAAGGTTCTGAAATGAGGTAGAAAGAATGTTCATTGGCTTAGTGACCCTTGGAAGGTGGAGTTGACAGGGTCAAAGGAACTGACCCAGGTATCTAGTTGGGGCAATGAGCTGATGGTGACCACTTAACTTGGAGTGAGGACCCAGTCTGTATGTCATGTCAATAAGAAACTATATGAGGAAATGTCAGGCTCTTGGGAGGCTAATCCTGCCTGCCCTGGATCCAGCACTGCTTTCCCATATGTCCGCCACTGGGAGATGGTCATGGGAAGAGGTGGACTCAGGCCAGCCTGAATCCTCTGATTTCCTGATAGCACTGGCCATCCACCTTTTGGCTAAGACTCTGACATGAGGCTTCTGGCTCAGAGTTACTGCAGATCCAACAGCAATGACTGTCCTTCAAACTTAGCGAATAAAGCTGTTTTATATGCTTGGATGCAAAAAGTACTTTTTTTCCTCTTCTTGAAATGAAGGCATTAAAAATAATGCTCATTAAGGTCAACTCAGACAGGATAATTAAAGGCATAACTGTCCCGGACTAAACACAGCTTTCGAACTCAAAAGATGCCACACCTCCCCCACCCCACTCCATCTTTTTACTTATCATTTTTCCTAACTAGAGAAATGGCCTGAGAGACAGGGAAGCTTTTGTTGTCTAGTCTTAATAAGTTGATAGGAAGCTTTATGCATAAAGCATCCTCTTCTACAACTCCTTAGATAAAAGCATTGGCATGTGGTCACAGCCAGCACTGTGATGTGAACTGAGCTTTGTTCATTGTGTCTGAATAATCCTTTCACTAGATTCAGTCTAGCAGTCATCAATCAACATTTTTGGATAACTATTATATGCCTGGCACTGTCTAGGCACTGAGATGGTCACACAGAGGATCAAGGTTTGACATCCACCAACAGTGTCTGCCACACCTCAGCAAATATCAAGGTACCTGAGCCCACGTTATACACATCACAGGATTCACTTACTATGAAATGGCACCTCCCAAAGCAAGTCCCAGAGAATGAGCAAGGCTGATCTGGATATGGTAATTATACACCCTCACGATCCTACAGTGAAATAAGACATAAAATTCCCTCTTATTCCTGTAACCTCCTACACACTAATCAGGCCCAGGTACATGCCATCTGCAGGTATGAGGGAAGTGTCATTTTCAGATGCCAAATATGGTTCCAACTGCTAGTTGTCCTCAATGTTCATTTTCTCCTCAATAGGAAGGTATTTTTAGAACAGCATAAACCTGACATTTCCCAGGTTCCTTTGCAGTTAGGTGCGACCATGTGACTAGTTTATGGCCAATGGCACATGGGAAGTGACATGAGCAGCTTCCTGAGCATGATCTTAAAGAGAAGATGCATGTGCCTGCCTTCCCTGACTTGCTTCCTGCTGGCTGAGTGATTATGTAATGGTGAGATGTGGAGCAGCCATCTGGGACCATGAGATGACACTGTGTTGAGAATGGTAGAGCCACAGAATATCAGGAACCTGGGTGTCTGATGCCTCTGAGGCACTATACCAGTGCCTGTACTGTTACATAAGAAGGAAATACATTTCTATCTTAACTATAGCATTAGGGGGTCTATGTTATATAGCCTAATCTGTATTTTAACACACCAAGCATGGCTTAAATTAATAGATATGTTAATAGTAACAGTCACCATTTGTTGCATGTAAGCCATGTGCCAGGCAATGTGCTAGACGCTCTTGATATACATGATCTCATTTAATTTCTCACAACAACGCTGTTAGGTCATTATCATTAGTCCTATTTTATAGATAAGGAAACTGAGGCCCAAGAAGGTGGGCACATTACTTATTCTAACTTTGGTACATTTACTTTCTACCAAATTGTTTTTGAGGACATGTTGTTTCTTAAATCAAAGTTAATTCTGAGCACAAATAGCATAAGGAATTATAGACTCTATTTTATTAAAACTAAGTCCTATCAGAACTAAAATTTTAACTTCTATTATACTTACTTTGCTTTTTTTAAAATTTTTTTTTAAGTTTATTGGGTAACACTGGTTAATACAATTATATAATTTTCAGGTGTACGTTATAATTTGACATCTATATATTCTATTGTGTGATTACCACCCCAGTGTCCAGTTTCCTTCAGCTACCATATATTTGATCCCCTTTACCCACTTCGCCTCCCCCCAACCTCCCTATATTTAACCCCCTTTACCCTGTCTACCTCTTCCCTCCTTCCTCATCCCCTACCCTCTGGTGACCACTAGTCTATTGTCCATGTCCCCGAGTCTCTGTCCTGTTCATTTGTTGCTTTTAGGTTTATTGACTTTTTCAAAGCAAGTTTTTTTTATTAAAAAGGGTGAAAATCTTTATTTTTTTTCATTCAAATGTAAGAATTATTTGTATATAATAGGTTCTCAGCTTGTCACATATATTTATGGACATTTTATGTATGTATGTATGTATGTATGTATTTTACAGCAGAAAAGCAAAGCTTTATTAGAAGGGAAAGTACACTTCCAGATGTGGAAGCGGGCCTAAGCAAGAGAAGTGTGGCTCAAAAGGCTTATTTATTTATTTTTTTATCGCCTACAGCACCTGGTATTCCTAGGTGGTCTCCCATCCAAGTACTAACCAGGCCCGACCCTGCTTAGCTTCCGAGATCAGATGAGATTGGGTGTGTTCAGGGTGGCATGGCTGTAGGTGAAAAAGCTTTAAATCTGTTGAACAACTTTTTACATTTCAAGAACTGTTATTTTCAAGCCCCCAAAAGGGGAACATAAGATCATTTAATTCCCAATTTTCCCATAAATCTATAAAATTATTACTTTCTTTCATTACCTGAATTTTACCTCAAAATACTCTAATCCTTGATATAACTGTTTACCTAGAAATTCCATGAGAATCAGAAACAATGAAAGAGCTCAGTAACATGGTGACATAAAAAATTAATATGAAAATCAATCTTTCCTATATAAAAACAATAACCAAATTATAAGATATAATGAAAGAAAATATCCTAATTCTATTCATTTTATTCTATCCAATCCCATTGTAAAGTACAAAATACCTAGAAATAAATTAACAAGAAATTCAAATATCTATATGAAGAAAAAGCTTAAAGCTTCTAATAGATGCAAAAAAGACATGAACCATTAGAGAAACATGCCATGTTCTTGAATAGGACTTGAACTCGGTGTCATAAGGTTTCAATTCCTCCTGTTAATGTATCAATTTAACACAATCCCCCCCCACACGTTAACCTAAAAAACGGTTTAGACTATAACAAAAAATAGCAAGCATTTATTTGAGCAAAAAGGATTTCAATCCCAGAAGTACAGATTCAGGCAGTAACTTAAATTGTGCTCCAAAGAGATCAAAGAAAGGTGGAGTTTCTAAAGGCAAAAACCATAAGCACAGTTCTCACTTAGGTCCTCTATGCAAATGAATGCTGCTGGTTGGTGAACCGGATTGGCCCCTTTCAAAGTGAAGAATGCAGATGGTCTGGTTGCCATGGTAAGGAGGAAATAAAGTTCAGGATGTGGTTACATAGTTGGCTTAAAAGTTCAAAAATTATGGGTGGGACAAGCATAAGGCAAACTTTTTCATGGCTTCCCGGCTCCATTTTAGTTCCCTTGACATAAATGACTGTATCTTGGCTATTTCCATCCACACATACAAATATCAATAGGATGTTTCTTTCAATTAGGCAGACTTATTCTAAAATTCATGTGGAAAGCTAAACATGCAATATTAACCAGGACAATTTTAAAAAGAAGAGTAACAAGGCAGGATTAGCCCCATTATCTATTAAAACAAATGAGAAAGTCTTAGTAATTAAGTGGGGAATTGACACATGAATAGAAAGATCAATGGAATGTAATAAAAATCCAAAAAAAAAAAAGAAGACAAAATTATGTACAAGAATTTAATTTATGAGAAAGGTGACATCTCAAATCAACGTGGAAAAGATGGAATAGTCAACGAACAGTTGGTACAACTGGGTAGCTACCTGAAACAAAAAGCTGGATTCACATGTCATACTTTACATAGGATAAATTCCAAATAGATGAAAGATTTAAAGGTAAACATGAGATCAAAAACTGAAAATCATGGGAAATTATTTTAGAAACTCAGAGTGGTGAGGATCTTTCTATCCAGTATTCAATAGCCATAAGAGAAAAGATTGACAAAGTGAACTAAATGAGAAACCAGTATATCTGCATACCTAACAACTACCAAAGGCAAATTCAAAAGACTAATGATACACAGGGAAGAAATATATTCAACTCATATCACAGACAAAGAGATTCCTCGGCCTTACACACAAAGAGCTACTACAGATCGTAAGCTCTTACAGTAAGTCCAACTCTCTAAAAGAAAAAAAGCTATGATGAAACAATTTACAGAAAAGATGTCCAACCACACTCATAATAAGAGTGCAGCAAATTAAAACTTCTCTGAGATAATATTTTTTTACTTGTGAGAATGGCCCAGACCCAATACCTGATAACACTCTGAGGTAGGGGTATCACAAGGAGCATGAAATGGTACAAACTCGATAACAGGCAATTTGTCACTGGCCATCAAAATTAGCAAGGTGGGTATCCTTTGACCCATGATTTCCACTGGAAATTGATTAGATGGATGTGTTATAGGTATGGGAAATGTTGGATACATGAATTTACTCTACGGTATTGTTTGTAATGCAAGAGAGTGGACACAAACTAAATGTCCATAAGTGGGGGACTGGCTAAGGAAGCCAGGGCAGGTCCATGTGAAGAATACTATACAGCGAGAAAAAAGAATGAAGAAGCTGTTTATATACTGATAAAGAAAGATCTCCAAGATGGATTGTTAAGTGAAGAAAACAGGTAGACAGCAGTGTTTACGCGCTATAATAAAAAGGAAAATGAGATACATACACCAGTGTCTGCTTCTATATGGATAAAATATCTCTGGAAGGATATTGAATAAAACTAAAGCACTGGTGTTCTGTGGGAAGGTAACTAGGTGTCTGAAAAACAGTGTACACAGTACACCTGACACACACATTTTTCAACCCTGTGAATAGATTAGCTATTAACCTTTTTTCAACCATTAAAAAAAAGTTGGTGGTGAACATACATTGCAACATATATATGCCTTACTGTTGAATTGTATACTTGAAACTTACTGGATTTTGTTAACCAATGTCACCAAAATTTAAAATTAAAAAGAAAAAAAAAGTTGGAGCACTTTTCTTCTTATCTCATTGAACCACTCACTTTCTGGTACTTTCTGTGCATGTGGTGTTGTTATAAGTGCTGTGGGGAGACTATGAGGTGGATTTGGACTTTTATTCAATTCTGTTGATTACTGTATTCATCCTTAAGCACCCAAGCTTAAGTTGGACATGAAATTTGCCCATTCATTAAAAAATTTCAACTTTGAAAGAATCCCAGAGCACAGAACTAGTAGGGTACTCAAGAATGGTCCACAGCATATTAATGTGGGGCCACTCCATTTGTTCATGCCCAAGATGAAGATGAAGGCAAAGATGATGATGGATGTGGACGGATGTTGTTTCCATTTTACAGATGATGAAACAGAGGCACGATGTGGTGAAACAATTTGCTGACAGCCACCCACTTTTTCTCTAGTGGTGGCAGAGTAGGGATTCAATCCAGGCCGTCTGTCCCGCTTCTCACAATGATTCTGCACCGGCTCTCACAGCCTCCTTTATACCATGCCTGTGCTGGACTAGAGATATTAAATGAAAGAAAACATCTTCCAGGAGCTTTGGTATAGGAGCAAGGATATAAGTATTGTGGCCAGGCAGTTAGAAAATACAATAAAGCCATTTCATAGAGTCCATATACCACAATCCCAGAATAGAGACATTTGCCTTTGTCTTTGCAAACCCTGTCTCTCTCTTCATACGGTGAAGCACAATAATTATTACATATGAACATAACGGCCCTGAAAAGTGATCACAGATGATGCTGAAAGGACTTTTCCTAAACACGAGGTGTCCGGTCCCACCTCAACTACTAGGTTAATGAATCCAGGCAATGCTTGAGGGAGCTGCTGACACGAAATAAAAAAGCTAATTATGATACTTCATTCCGACAAGTTTCTAAATTTAAAAGCCTATAAAAAGCAGCTCAGATTAAAAAGTAAACAAAAGGCTACTTTGTTATGGTTATCAAAGGTACCGAGTGTACTAATAATCTAGACTTACAGGCCTGCCTGCTGTCACCAGAAAATATGAGTCCAAGAGAAAGAGCCCTGCAGCCCCCAGCAGTGATGACCAGGCAGAGGCCCTCTGGCTGGAAAGAGATAGAGAGGAGTGACCTGCCATCTTTGGGCAAGACATTTAGTGTCTGTGGGCCTCAGTTTCCTCATCTGTGAAATGGGGACAATGACCCTTTTTGCAGAATTGTGAGGCTCAGACAAGCAAACCTACTCAGGATTAAGGAGCCCAGCTCCCAGCAGGGGCTCAAGGGCAGGTCTGTCCCTTCTTCTCCAAAGGCCCCTGGAGACAACACAGTCTCGCTTCTTTGAAGGAGAGAAGACCTGCCGGTGTGGGTGAAAAGTCTGAATTTCATGTTTCACTGGATCTTTTGCCAAACAACAAATATTCATTGTCTCACAGTTCTGGAGGCCAGAAGTCTAAAATCAAGGTGTCGGCAGGGCCGGGCTCCCTCTGAGATTCTGGATAGAAACCTTCCTTGTCTCTTCCTAGCTTTTAGTGGTGGCCGCAGTCCTAGGCTTTCCTTTCCACGAAGCTTCATTGCTTGTCTCTGCCTCTGTGGTCCTTTACCAAGTCCACCAATGTAAGGGTGACAAAGGCGACCAAAGGCCCAACTAGACCTTTTCTGCTCAGGGTCTCTTTGGGAAGAAGAGACACTGGAACAGATTGATGGTGGAAGGGGCATGTGTGGGAAAACCAGGGCTGCCATGGACCCCAGTGTGACCAAGGCAAGTCACTCACCAATGTGAGCCTTGGTTCCTCCTATGTAAAGAGAATAACGACAACACCTTGCTACCTGAGTAAACACCAGCACGTACATGTGCACAGAGCATGGAGTGCACTTTTTCTCAAGTTACAGTAGCACAGAATTTTAGAGCCCTTAATCCTTGTCGGTGGAAAGCACCATCTACCCATCCAAGTATGATGTCACCCCTCCTTCCCATCTCTTCAATATGTCTCCTTCCTGCCATTCCCACCAGACCCCTCTGCGTGGCCAAGACTCCAGCATCTTTCTCCTAAACAGCTACAGCACCTCGCACCCCTGCCCCATCCACACGGCTGTCACTCTGAGGGGCCTGGGAAACACAGAGCCCTACACATCACTCTCCTCAGCTCAGCTCTCCCACCCGCCCCCCTCAGCGGGAGAAAGTCTAAACTCTACTGAAAGCCATTCCAATCAATGTATCACTGGTTTAACTTGACAAAATAATCCTCGTGTGTATTTAGAAGAATAAACAGGCAAGAATAGCTAAGACATTTTCAAAAAAGAAAAATAACAAGAAAGTGACTTGGGTTGTTAAAGAGTATTACATAACCACAGGAATTAAAACAAAGTGGCACTGGTACAGATTTTGAAAAAAAGATGTGCATGTAGCAGACAATTTTGTGTACAAAGCAGGAGAAAAACAGATTGTTCAGCAAATGGTGTTGGGATAGTGAGTTATTTGGAAGATCGTCAAGTCCTCTTCTCATGCTATATACCATAAGAAATTACAGATTTAAAAAAAGGAGTTAAGTATAAAATAAACGAAGCTTTCTTTATCTTCCAGAAGCTTTTACAATTCTACGGCAAACACGTATTTCTTTTGTAATAAGAAGGAATAAACAATAAAGGTGGAGGAAAAAGAAGTTTTATATAAACTAGAAGGAAAGAGAGGTAAACACTGAACTGATATCAGGTGGGACTTTCTAAGCATAAAAGCAATAAAAGAAATATTAACGAATTTGTTTTGTTTAAAAATTTCAAATTATATACATTAAAAATAGCCACAAAAATTGACAAAGTAAGGAAGACATTCACAACAAACATAACAAAGAATTGTTGTCCATAAGGTATTAAAAAATCTTGCTAATCAGTAAGAAAAACACTAAAACTTCCTTCCTCACCCCAAAGACAATTCTAAATAGAACTACAGCTGTCTGTCTAATAAACATGTGGCTAATGATAATTAAAAAATACAGAGCCCAAACCACGAGACACTCTTTTTTGAATCAGTTTAGTCACACTGAACCATTAGTTATCATTAACTGTGATGACAAGAGAAAAATTCTCAGATGTCCTGAATTAAATTATAGCAGGTCGGAGAGCAAGAGAAAAAGACAAGAATAATCAAGCAGTCAATATGATAACTGGGAGCCGAGCAACAAAAGACTGCTCACAGTCCTGAATGGATGCTGCATCTTGGAATCGACTTTTGCAGAGACCACCAACAATACTGCATCCTGCTTGCGTGTCAACTTCCGGGACCATTGCTTGGCACCAAGCAAAAGTAGTAAATATTTCTTCCTACAAACTCTGCACCTATCCTAGAACTGCCCTGGCTTCACCTTTTCCCGCCCCCCACCCCCCCACCATCTGTAGCAATGAAGTTTTTCCATCTGTAGCCAATGTAAGTTTTTTTCAAAAACAAATTACATTTTTCTTCCTCAAAACATAATGTATAAAAGGGCCTGTCAAATCCGGGACAGCAGATATGTTCGTCTTCTCCATTTGGCCATGCTGCTTTCAGGGTGCAGAGATGTCCTTCCAACCACAGCTGGTTCTGAAAGAGGTACTGAATGTTGTGTGTGTGGGTATGTGTGTGGGGCTTAGACACACCCAATACCTTCGGTTCCTTTCACTCCTAAAAGCCTGGCCTAAAAGAACCGATTAGAAATAAAAGACAAAGGCAAGTATGTTTATCATGGCACTCTTTTCAATAGCAAAAATTTGAAGGTAACCTTAATATCTAAGAGTAGAGAAAATTCTACATCAAATGGACTGTCATGCCTCCATTAAAACGGTTTTCCTTAAGGTCCTTAAGGATCCCCTCACTCCTGCCATTCAATTAAGTTTAGTAATCTTATTGTTGAAGGTAATGTGAGACTGTTATTCTGAGACTGTTGTATGTGTATCATAGGATAAAGCAAGCAAATTCAGTGTGTGTTGTAAGAGGCAGGATTTTCAGCATGAGAAAAAGATCATGTTATTAAATAAAAACCTTGTAGTCCTGAATTTAAATTGAAATTAGCAGCATGTGCTCAGGATGCATTTTATCTTAAATACAAATACACATTTTCTAGTTCCACCCACTGGGGAGGGGGGAACCACTAAAAAAAATGACTAACCCAGTACTAATGAGTTGCAACAGCATGCAAATTATGGCCTCTATATATTTCCTACTTAAAGGAATATATAAGATGAGTTTAGATACCTTTTGTCTTAGTAAGAGTAAATAAACTATCAGAAATTACCAAGGTCATGTCAAAAGTAATCATGACTCAACTTGAAAAGATTCCCACTGGCCAAAGATGGGACTCCTTAAGCATCAACGAAAATAACTGCAATGGATTAAAATGTACCAAATATGTTTAAATACACGAGGTCACAATAGTACTAAAAATAAAACATAGCAGTCACCTTTGTTGGATGCTAGGGAACAAATTCATTCTTTTGAAAATTGCTGAATAATTGGGGAAAAAAAAAAATCTAATCCACTATTCTTAAGTGAACTCTACCACAGGGTAACCAAATAGTTTCTCCTTATAAAAATATTCCAGCTACTAAATAAAGAAGAAGAGCAGAATTAGAATATCACCATTTTATAAATCTCTAATAAAATAATGGATCTGGGCAATGATCGTCCATGACTGTCAACATCACAAAAGAAACACATTCACCCAGTTCTCCCTGGTGGGAGCACACACCAGTACTTTCTAAGTATTCTTACCTCCAAACCAAACCTGAATCTCATCAAAGCCTCTAAATCTACCCACCAATTTACAGGAAAGACAGGGGGAGAAGAACACTATTAAATGACACCACAGGAATGCAATCATCAAAGTCCAGACTGTGGGAAACTCTGTAGGAAAAATGACCAGCTTCTTCAATAAATAAACTGCAAGAAAAAATGAAAGAGAAGGAGGCAGAATCTATAGACTAAAAGAGACTGAACAGACATATCAGCCAATCACTATATATGAACCTTATTTGGATCCTGATCTAAACTATTAAAAAATTATTGAACAATGAGGAAACTTGAACACCAATGGGATACAAATTGACATTAAGTATTTGTTAACTTTAAAAATATCTAGGTGTAATAAATGATATTTTGGTTATGTTTTCATAGAATGTATTTGACTTTCAAATATTTGTATTGAGATATTTATCAAAAAGAATTATGATGCCTACAGTTTGCTTCCAAATAAACCAGGTGGTTAAGAGCTGGGAGTCTAGATGCAACAAGACTGGTTATTATTTAATAATTGTTGAAAGCCAGGTGATTGATACCTGAGGTTGATACCATTCTCTCTACTTTTGTAAAATGTTTGAAATTTTCCATAATAAAAATTGTAAAAACATTTAAAATGAGATTTTTTCAAAACAATTGAATGCCATGGAAAAATGTGCATGATATAGCAGTGATGGAAAAAGACACACCACCAATATAGAACATTATCTCAATCTTGTTATATACACATCAAGAATTTTGGGGCAAAAAGAAGAAAATTCAACATAATGTTAATACCAACTGTTATCTCTTTATGGTGGTGTAGTGGGTGGTTTTTATTTCCTTCTTTATATTTTCTGTTTTCTACAATTAGTAGGCCTTACTTTATAATTACAGAAATATATTTTTAAAAGCATTTAACTTGGAATTTGTCAGGGAAAGCCAAGTTGTTATGTTCGTAGTGTGTTTATTTCTGCTTTGCCCTAATTACTTCCAACAGTCTCTGGAACTTCCATCAACCCAGAGACTTTCACCGTGCAGAGACTCTCCAGATTTAATAAAATAAACAACGTAAGTAGACCTAATACAGAAGCACCTTTCTCAGGCCAGAAAGGCTTTACAGAGCCCACAGTTCTTTACCCCAAGGGAAAAAATAACCAAACAGAAAAAAAATCCATTGCAAAATGAGTACAGCAGTTGCCCTCCCAGTAGGGAGCTGGCCCCAGCCCACAGGGACAGAGCTGTGCCAGGCTGTGGGCCCATGACCGTTAGCCGTGACGGGCATAGGGTCTGAGCCAACACACATGAAACCCTTAAGGAAAGTTCTGTCAAGTGAAAAAGTAATAATCCTAATAACCTGTTGATCCCAACTGGGAAACACAATTTGAGCTATCAGACGAGGCTCTGTGGGAGGATGACACAGGAAAAGACTTTCATTGGGTGTGACCACACTCCTTTTAAGATTCAAAAAAAAGTGCTTCGAAAACACTTTGCTGCTTAGTCTGACAAATATCTACCCCTTACCTACCTGCATTGCGTTTCGGTGAAAATGGACATAACCTGAGAACCTTTTTCTTTTTCCTTTTTTCTTTGTGCCTTATACCTGTTCCCATGGAGGGGAAAATGGACATTTTTTTTTGCCTTCCCATTTTACAAAAAGTCTTACCAACTTTGCTAACCATATGTCATTAGGACCAATGGGGGGGAAAAGTAAGTCCCAGACCTTGCTGATATGTGGTTTGCAGTCCCACGTGGGAGGGAAGACAGACACCGGAGATCCCCTACATCCCCCCCAAACCCCCGACCACCTTCCCCCTTTTATGATATTCAAGGTTTGGGGGCCTGTGGATGGGGCATCTCAGTTCATACCAGATTTTTTTTTTTTTTAATTAAGAAAATCGATAGGAGCAATGCCCATGGGAAAGTCTGGATGGCACCGCCTTTAAGAGAGCCATTGTCACACAGAGGCTGGCGAACAGAAACAAGCTACGCCCAGTCTTGGCGGCTGGACAGGATGCCTTCCGTGAGTCTGTGCAGAGATGGGAACTGGCTGCAGCACGGAAGCTCAATTCCTGATGTTGCCTCACCCCTCGGGAGCAGGTCACTTCCCAAAGAGACTCTCCGGAGAGCCGCAGTGCCTGTGCCCAAGTTGGTCACTGTTGAGACTCAGGCCAGGCCATCTCCTGGTTGTCTCCGCTACGTGTAATGCCTGTTTCCACCACAAAGGGCAGCAGCGGCAAAGGCAGCCCACCGCCCACAGGCTGAGAAGAGGGGCTGGGCAGAGAGGGCCAAGGGACCGCCACTCCCCTGTGCCTCCTGCTTTCCCAAACTGGGCTTGGAGCAAGCCCTGGGCCTGGCTAGCTACAGGACAACCCCACCAGGGAAGGACTCCTTAGTGATGTGGTGAATGGGTACTGCTCTGAAAACACAGAATCAATTTTTAATAGCTTAGACAACTGTGGGATTGCTTTTAGGTATTTTAAACAGCTTCTCTACTTGGGACAGGATAGCCAACATGTGACAGTTTATACAAAGGTGCCAGAAGTTCCCGCAAGCTCTGCAAACTTGAGCAACCTGCTTCACCTCTCTGGGCCTCAGTTTCCTCCTCTGTAACTCAAGGAAGATAACAGAATCTACCCCATAGAGAGTTTGTGAGAGGATGAAATTAGGCAACGACAGGCAGAAAGCAGTCTTGGCAAACACCCTGCGTTCTCAGTAAATTCTAAGGATGTTCCTTGGGTTTTTTTTTCCCATCCCAAATAACAGGGGTACAAATAAGGGGACACACACAGTGAATTCTACACATGTTAAGAAAGGGCTGAAGGAAAATGTAAGGGGACGACATGGGCAAATTGTCGTGCCTAAGGATCTGTCCCACAAGTCCCCACCTGAGCAATCAGGCACCATCCTGCAAATCTGGTTTGGAATTGGTGAGTTTGCTCAGCACTGTATTCTTAGCACCTAGCATGGCTGGCTCTTGGCACATAGTAGGTGCTTACTCAATATTCTGGGAGGAAGGAATTATGATAAAAGCAGCCATATAGTCAATACTTGCTCTGTGCCATACATGGTACACATTTCCACATAATTGAACTCCGTTTTATTACCACCAATTCACAGATGGCATTGAGTCTCTAAGAGGTTGTCAGAGGTTTTTTTCCCCAACAATCAGGCCCAATCCCCAAAAAGGTTTTAAACAAAAGCAGCTGAGGCATTTACTCCAGTCAGTAATGAAAATTCAACATTCTTCTGTCATTGGTATAACTTATAGGGAGCTTTCCGTATTGATTCCTTTTATCTTTGCATTTGGGGCTAAGATAAACCTGTATGCATTTAACTTATTTCAGTCATTTAAAGGAATAAAGATCAAAAGAGAAGAATCTGTATTAAATCAGGCACAATAAGGGGAAACATTTTAAACAAAATATAATGTTCAGAGCCTCAGGTTGCTATAAATCACCACCATTGAGCTCCGAAATCCCTAAATTACTATTGTTGTGCTATTCAACATTCCCCAACCATAACAGCTGATGAAAATACAAAAGCAGGCCAAGTACAAAGTTGGAACATTTTTAAACTCAATTTTGACTCTGCATTACTAAGACAACAAAAACAAAAAACTCAAAACCTTCCAGGATTTAACAAATTTAACTACAAATTACAAGTCAGATCCTTTCAACAATTAAATGCTATGGAAAAGAACGGTTCCCAAATCGAATTTTCCCAGAATTTTCATTAACAGATGTCCCCATGGAGCCTTCTTCAGAACTAGGGCCAAAATGGAAATTGGTGTGAAAATTAGTGAACATTTATGAAGAGCAGACGGCTGCAGAAAAAGGAAGGAGGAAACAGGAAGGCAACGTTTGCTATTTCTTTGGAATAATTACCAAAACAGAACCAGCTGGAGGCTGGCCCCACGCACCTTACCCAAATGCTGCAGAGGGCGAAAGGTTCAAAGGGCCTAGTAAGTGAATGGTTAGGTGCCATTTCACGCCTCACTGCACAGCTAAATAAAGGGAAAAAAATTTTTTAAGTGATTGAACTTGAGCAGCCCTGATGGGCTGTTTTGCTCTGGGGAATCCAGCTGTTTTGAGAACCACACACCTTTTAGCCATGACAAGGGTTTTTACATCAGGCTAGGTAACATGCGAGTAAAAGAAAGATTTCCGTCTGCTGTCATGAGAGAATAAATAAAGATTCGGCATTTTAAGTGTTTGGGAAAACTCTACTTTTAATTAGATGCCTGGAAATGAGTTTATTTTCTCAGAAAGCCTGAACGTCCATGGATTTGGCTTTCTTTTCCTAAGCTGAGGCTGTGAGCTTGAGTAAAACTGTGATTGTGTCTGGAAAGGGGCAGCAGAAGCAAGAAGCGGGAAAAGGCAGGAAAAGTGGGGGCAGAATAATGCTAATAAACACGCACAGAGCTCTTGCTTCTGGCAGGCACCGTTCTGAGTGCTTTGCAGACATTCACTGAGATGCAGCCCTCTGCAGTGGTGTTGTCAGTTTCTCTGTTTTACAGACAAGGAAACTGAGGCAGGAGAAGTTAATAAACTCCCTGAGGCTCACAGCACAGAGGGGAGCGACTAGCCCAGGGATATTTCCCAGTATGCAGGCTGCCCCTCAGCCCTTTCTGTCCTGTAAACACAGGGGGTCTGGATGGGAGCAGACGTTTTGTTTATAAACAAGAAGAGCTCAAACATCTGGGCCTTGCTTTGGGGCCGCGGACACCGTGCAGGTACGAGCCCTTTGGCCTGCCTGGCCTGTGGGATAAATACCAGGGGATATAGCACATCACTATTTATAAGGCACCATCTCCCTGGGGTACATGTGCAGGCTGTGGCTGTCACTCAGCCCTGACT
>NW_006443124.1:15086290-15099788 GCF_000325575.1 Pteropus alecto
AATGAATTTTTAAGGAGCAACTCCTATATTTTAAAGTTGTTCATTCGACTGCTTTAAAACACTGTGCCACCCAAACAAAACTGGCCAGAAAGCTGGGTTTGGTCTTTGGATGCCTAGTGTGACCAAGACCTTACAATGACTCCATGCGGCAGGGTTTTGTAGATGAGGGAGCATAGCTCAGAGAGGTTAAGTGAATTGCCCAAGGTCACCCAGCGGTGGGTTATCCTTGAACAGAAATCTTCAGCTCCAAGTTGAATATCCTTCCAAAATGCCACTGTGTGTGACAACATAGGCCGTATATTTAATGCATTATTGTTAACATGAGTGAAAAGGCGGCTTTGAGTAGAGCCCTAAAAAGAGTCCATTAGATTTAGAAAGTACACCCAAAGCCCAGCCAGGTGGGGGACACAGGTCTTATGAAGTGCTCCCAACCTCCCAGTGGCAAAAGTACTAAAACAAAAACAAAACCAGCACTTCCATCTTCACGACCTCACACAATGTGTACACTGAACGCACTCGGAAAATAGGGTCAAACTTCCAGTTGCTAATCAGAACCCTGACAGATGATGGGCTTCTCAGCCAGGTTCAGATCCCACTGCCAGCCCTGGCCCTGGACCTGCAACGAGAACCTGGTGTTGAGGACCCTGCGACACCAGGTTCTCGTTAACCCTGCGGGTCCAAAGGCCAGAAATTCTCCAGCTTGACCCAACTCCCTAAGACGCCAGATGCCAGGCTCCTCTCGCAGCAAAAAAACGGGTTAAACAGCACTTCTGTCTTCTCTCTCAGGAGGTCGGGAACCCTGAGGTAGGTTTAAAAGCATTTTTCACAGCTGCAGATAACCTGTGACATTGCTGACATTGCCCTCCTAGCAGGTCTGCTGAGCAGCAGTGCAAAGCCTGGCCCAGCAGGGACGCCCCCAACATGAGGCCTTGTTCTGCTTGGGTGTGCTTTATGGGCTCCTTTAGCATATTCTAGCATGTCCTGAACCCTTTGCTGCTGGAGACACAGCAGTAAACAGAACTGCAAAAAGCCTTGCCCTCATGGAGTCCACATTCTAGTGGGATGGGGCGGGGCGCAATGTGATAACACAAAACGTAATAGTAAGGAGGTTATCCAGTGCGCTGGAAGGCGGTGAGTACTATGAGGAGTTAGGAGTGCTGAAAGCAGGGAGATTTGTGATAGTAAATATATTTTTAAAATTTGATTGAGGCATAAGGGACATACAAAAAGCTGTGCATATTTAACATACAACTTGATTTTGGAGATACATCTACATCCATGAACCCATAGCCACAGACATATCCATCACTTCCCAAAGGTTCCTCCCACCCTCTTTATTATTATTACTCGTGTGTATGTGTGATACAAACACTTCACATAAGATCTACCCTCTCGGCACACCGTACGCAGCTCTCCGGAACTTACTCATCCTGCGTAACTGAAACTTTGCTTCTCTGACCATCACCTTCCCACTCTGCGCCCCGCAGCGCCTGGCAACCTCCATTCCCCTTTCTGCTTCTAAAAGTTTGACTATTTTAGATTCCCAAGATAAGTGGAATCGGGTAGTACTTGTCCCTCTGTGTGGTATTAAATGTTAACCAGTGACCAACACGGGCACTCTGGTGACCACTCAGTCTGTTTCCAGTCCATCTTCTCGGTCAACTCCAGGCCTTCGTGTGGAGTGAACATTTCGGAAAACAAAACACCAAAAAACCCATCGAGAAAGCCTCTTCTGTGTCCACACCTACCCACTCCTCTTTCTCCTCCTCTATCCCAGATCCCATCTCAGTAAATGACAACAGTCACTTGCCCCCATTGTGATGAAACTCAGGGTCATCTTCACTCAGCCCCCAAAGTCACCCACCATCATCAGTGGTCTCTAAGGACCCCTGGCCTCCCTTCTCCGCCCTTGCTTTGCCTCTGTTTCCACATCTTTAAAATGGGCATGTTGGTGGAACTCACGGGGTTGCTGTGAGTAGATCTGTGTTCTGGCCATCAGTGCTGGTAGCACCAGTCCTTGGCCATTGTCACCATCACAGCAGCCTGTCTTTTAAAAGCTGAGTGTTATCTTTTTCCTTTTTTCTATGGCTGTCATGAAAGAAAGAGCTGATCTTCCTCTGTGCAACCGTTCTGAGGTTTCCCCAGTTGGAGGGCCCCAGTGCTTTCACACACGGCTGCAGGAAACAGACAAACCCGGGCACCCCGCTCCAGGTCCAGCGCTTTTTCGGGGCTGGAGTGCCCACAATGATGCAGCAGCCTCGTCCCCCGCCCCTGGTTTCAGAACCCCCTCCTTCCGGGTCTCTTCTGTCCATGGGCCAAGAATATTGCTGTTTCCTGGGTCTTTGCAGCTGGGGATGGCGGCCTTGCACCTGCTGTCCCCTGGCCACACTGGAAAACATCAGAGCCACAGTTATAGCACATCTGGAGCTGAGTGTGTGACATTTCCGCCAGCCGAGAGGGCCTGTCAGGCTGGGCCAGGTGGGAGACAGCCATGTCCCAGGGTTAGCTGGTGGTAACAGGCCGAGTGGGACAGCAGAATGGGTACAGGAATCAGGAGATGGCAGTGTGTGTGTGTCTCTATTCTAGCTATGTGACTGTGGATGAGCTAGAGCCTCAGTTTCCCCAGCTGTAAAGTGGGCTTAAAAGCCCCCTCATTGGGGGTTTATTTTGAAGAATAAATAAAACTATAAACGTTAAAAAAAAAAAAAGAATATACACTGAGGTATGCTCTGGGCCTGCTCTGAGGTGGAGTCCAGGGACCCAGGAGTGTCCCCGCTCTGCTCCCTGTCTCGGGAAGTGCATTCTTCAAACCTACAGAGATGCAATCTCCATATAGCATGACACAGGCCGTGAACAGGTCTGCTGTTTGTGCTGTCTTGTTTGGGAGTGGGACCTCAGGAAAAACTCCAGAGAAGAGGTGACACCTGAGCCTGTGTTAGGAAGATGCGCAGGAACCCTCGAGGGCTGCGTTTCTCAAACCTCCGACCCAGGGTCGCAAATCTGCACCGGCTGCACGCCCCCTTCGGGACTCCTGCCAGAGCCACATACTTCTCCTCCTATTACTGATTTAATATTTCTCTTTACATCAGTTCACGTTTTTTTTTTTTTACTCAGTTATTTTAAAAGTAAACGTTATACACTACAGTAAATAGAAAACCAGTTCCACATGCCCAAAATAGAAAGAAACCCCCAAAATAAATCCAAGAAGAGGAAGCTATTAAATTATAAGCAGACACGGCAGCTCGCTGGAGTCTGGGAGTCTGAGGCCCGTGCTCTCCGTGTGTGACAAGGGGATCAACAAGAGGTGGAGAGGCACCGAGGGCACAGCAGCACCACGTGAGACTTCTTCCTCCACCTCGAGAAAGAAAGGGAGGGGGGCCACGTTCTCCAAAGTGGGTTGATGGTATTTCACGCCCCTTGTTGTGCCTCACATAACGGCCTGTCCTGGGGATGCACGCCCCTCACTTTGGAAGAAGTTGCTGTGGCTGAAAGAGGTGGGAGAGTTCAGGGATGGGGAGTGGACAGAGCTCAGAATGAGGGGAAAAGGGGCAGATGAAGGCGAATGCAAGAGTATCAGCGACAACCACGACGCCCATTTACTGAGGGCATCATTTCATCCCATCTTTCCCCCACTTACCGAGAGACCTTACTGTGCTTGGTCTTTGAGCTTCAATGATTGTCTCCAGGGCTGCTTCCCAAATCGTGCGTAGGCCTTCCTCCCCCTCCCCCATCCCTCTGAGCTGGCTGACTGCCCGCGCATGCGCACACACGCCAAGGGGGACCGGAGTGCTGGGCAAGGTCGAGGGGCTGACTCTGGGGCCAGGAGTGCGTTCACCCTCCCTCAGAACCCACAGGTGCCCCTGCAACCCAGACAAGTCATTGTCCCCCTGCCTGCCTGGGAGGCAGTTCAGAGAAGATCCCCGCTGAGGTCGTGGAGCCTACAGTTCCCCCGGATGGTGTGCTTGGGGACAGGATCCAAGGTTTAATTTATAAGTCCCTAACTTTTTAAAAAAAATTAAAAGGAATTTTTTATTGTGGTAAAATGCACATAACAATATTAACCATTTTGACGATTTTTAAGTGTGCAGTTCAGTAATATTAAACACATTCACATTGTTGTGCAATCATCACCGTCAACCAGATTTTCCATCTTGCAAACCTTAAACTCTGTCCCCATTAAGCAGTAACACCCCCATCCCCCACTCCCTGGCGACCTCCATTCTATTTTATGTCTCTACTATGAATTTGACTACACTAGGTGCCTCATAAGTGGAATAAAAATATCTGTCCTTTTGTGACTGACTGATTTCACTTAGCATCTGATTTCACAAAGTTCATCTACGTTATAGCATGTGTCAGAATTTCCTTCCTTTTTAAGGCTGACTAATATTCCATTGTATGTATATGCTACACATTGTATATGCCATTCATCTGTAGATGGACACGTGTTGTTGTCACCTTTTGACTATTATGAATATCGCAGTCATGGATGATTCCTTTCAATTCTTTTGGGTATATACTGAGAAGTGGATAAATTCTCAACTTTAAACATGATCAGAATGGCCCTCGTTACCTCTGGGACACTGTCTGTGAGCAGGCCCCCTCTGCTCATCTCCTGTCCATCCCTCCCTGGTTCCAGCTACTCTGCCAGGGCAGTATTCATATCCTTACTCTGAGATTGTTTTTATAAGCCCACACATTCTACACATACCATGCACACGTGCTGGAGACTAAAACTCCAATTCTGAAGGTGTGTCAGTTCCGGGAGAAGATCTTCGACGAAGAGGAGATGGGCATCCATGCACAGGACCTTGCAAAAATGCTCTAGCCGAGGCCCCCAGGTGAGCTGAGCACACAGCAGGCAGCCATGACTGGCCCTGTGTCTGTCAACATCTCGGACGGAGCCCAGGGCTTCCTGTCATCTATTGCCCTCTTCAAAGAGCCTCTTCCTGTTGGCAGAGCAGTCTTGCTGCCCATCTCCCGGCCAAGTTGGCGGCAGCTGGTGATAAGCAGACCTGGTCTAGGAGGAGGTGGGACATTGCTAAGAGTCCTAGAATGGATGGAATCTTCTAGTCCCAGGAGCAGAAAGGGGCCACCACCGATGAATCTCATCTAGCCAGCCTACTGCGCAAGGGCCCAAACGTTAACATGGTTTTATTTTATTTTTCTTACGCATCTCCTCTCATTGACCTTTCTTTTAGCAATCATCATAAAATGGTTCATTCATTTAAAAATGTTTTCCTCCAATCTGTCTAATGGTGTAAGCAATCACTCCAGGCAGCTGAATCAGCCCCTTTAAAGCTTTACCCTTCACATTCTGAGGACTTCAGCCCTCCTAACCTGGAGACTGGAGGTTTGGCATGTAAACATCTGCCTTACAAAAGCAGAGCAGCTGTCGGGCCAAAATCATAAATTACTGGTTGATCAACATCTGGCTCAGCCTTCCTCAGGCCCGTCCCTGAGACTGGCTTGCTTTAAGCTGACAATCCCTGCTTCGTGCCCTCCTCCTCTGGGTCAGCTATTACCGAGCTCTTGGCTTCCCCTGACCTCATTCTCTTGGCCCCATGTCCTTCTTTAGCCAGCAGCCAGTGTCTGGGGCCAGGCCACCAGGCCTGAGCTCCTGTGATTACAGACCCCTGAAACCCATGGGGCCCATCAATTACTGTCTGATTACTGACTTCTCTGCTCAAGAGACTGCCTAGAAAATTTGTCCAAAACCAGAGATGGGCAGCGCCGTGCCCCGCTCCCACCCTCTCCCTCCCCCTGCCCCCGCCAGGGCATGAGGACCCCTGGCTCCCCACCCAGACCCGGAGCCAGGCTTCAATCTGGAAGCAAGAGTAGGTCCTGCGTGTGGTGCAGCAGAGGATACCGGTGGTGGGAAGACAGGGAGGTCTAAATCTGAACTCGTTAACAGGCCAGAGGGTGGAAAAGAACACAGAGGTGCAAGACAGGGATGCCATAATGTGGATCAGGGATGAGGCTATAGGGGAACAGCAGCTCATGCAACACAAACGTCCCACTCAGCTAGACAAGTCTCGGAGTTCTTAGGTACCTCATGCCTAGAACCATCTGGACTTTTACAGAATAAAGTGGCTTTTCCCTAAGCCAATATTCCCCCTGTCCTAAATCACCCCAAATAGGACCACCCCACAGTCCAGGGCCTGTCAAAATTATTCAGACCATGCGATCCTACGCTCGCCCAGCTTGCCCACCCTGCCTCACCCCTTCCTTCCCACGAAAACCACAAGACAGGTTCTGGCCATGCCTCCCCTCATCCTTTCCTCTTGGGAACTATAATAAACTTTTCTTTCAAGTCAGCTGTCTCTGTGTCTGATATTTTACCACCCCTAATTGAAATAAAAACCCAGGTATATTTTTAAACAACCCCAAAAACGAAAGGGGCAGGTAGAGGAAGTAGCTATTTGAACCTGGAGAGAGAAAGCCACATGTAGAAGCTGTGTGACAGGAGCTTAAGGGACAGCCCCTTGCTTAAGGGACACGGCTGGTCCACAGTGACTCTTAGGAAGGTCAACTGAGACTCCACTGGAAGCCACAGGCCACACCAGGCAGCCTCCTGGGGTCCAGAGCAGAGTAGACAGGGTGTGGATGGGTCTTGAGAAGCCAATGGCAGCTGTCTGGCATACTTCAGCTCCACTCCAAGGAAGTTCAATAGTTCTTGGGTGGGGTCTGGGAATTTTTCTTAAATGCTTCCAAGATATTTTTGATATATGGCCAGATATATGGTATGAAATGTAAGGTACTGCCAATCAGCACTGTTAACAACGGCGGCAGCAGCAACAGCCACGATTCATGGAGCCAGACCTGCCAGGAGCTTGTACTACGTAACTCTCAGTTTCCACAGCAACCCTTAAAGGTAAGTGTTATTATTCACATCTTATACAGATGCAAAAACTGAGGCTCAGGCTGACTAATTAACTTGCCCCAGGTCACACAGTTTGTCAGTGGGGAAGCTGGGATTTTGAGTCTGACCCAAAAGCCAGTATTGTTTCTCCTGTTCCTTCTGACATTCACCTCTGAACAGTCAAGGCCACGGGCTGATTAACAGTACCCTGCACCCCCAAAACTTCACTGAGAGAGCAGCTCACAACTTACATTTATCCAGCATCCCTACTGGGGTTTGCTTATAGCTGCTTTAAAAAGTGCCGTGAGAGCGTTGAAAGAAAAATGCTCAACAACCAGACAAAGTTAGTCATTTTGCATTCAAACACTTTCTGTTCTCTTAATAAGATCTAACTACTTTTATTTCACTGCAACCTAAAGAAATGGTACTCAGCTTTGATGTACAGATGCTAGCCCCATCTCGCCCCAGGCCATAGGAAAGTGGACTTCAGCCAGAGGACTGAGGTGGACATGCTTTGACAAATTCTTCAGAACAAGAGTTCTTAACCTCGGGCTTCAAAACCCTGAACTTACATGTGAGATTTCGCATGAATGGGCACTTTTGTCCAAATCCTTGCCTTTCATTGGATTTTCAAAGGAGCCCCTCGAAAGTCAGAATTTTGTATCAATTTCTTTCGTAATTAACTTTAAGTGTTACCCTGCTTAGTTCTTTTTTTCTTGTTTTCAGTGAAACTATGACCTGCTCCAAAACCAGGCAGTCACTAGAATTTGGTTCACGAATATTTTATGATAATATAGTAGTAGGAGACATAAAAAATAAATTTTAAATAGTTCTAGCCTTTTATCGTATTCATAACTGAAGAATTATTTTATTGGATTTCGTGTCTGAGGTTTTTATTAAAAATATTTTTTTCTAAAGATTCAATATCTGTTCTTCCCCTGTTGGATATATATATTAAAAAAACACCATAATGAAACAGATCAGTGGAACTTGCCATATTTTTTTCTTAACCTTTCTAACTGCAGAGAAATATGGCATATAGAGGATTTATATTGTGGACAATTTTTTTTTTTAACTTAATAAATATTCATCAATTCACTCAGCACATTTTGATTAAGTCCTATTCCAAGTACTGATTTAGGTATGGAGGATTCCACTGGGAACAAAAGAAAATCAGTTGCTCCCAAGAAACTTACATGCCGGTGGGAAACATAAACTATAAACCATAAACCTGATAATAGGTAGGTAGGTAGACAGAGAAAAAGAAAGGAAAGATAGTCGTAAGCACTGTATCCCGTGGCTGCTGTATCAAATACCCACAAACTTGAATGTTAGAATAACACAAATTTATTCTCTCACAGTTCTGGAGGCCAGAAGTCTGAAATCAAGGTATCGACAGGGCCGTGCTCCCTTTGAAAGTTCTAGAGGAGAATACTTTCCTGCCTCTCTCCTGGCTTCTGATGGTGGCCAGCAATCCTTGGCTTGTAGATGCATCACTTTCGCCTCTGCCTCCATCGTCACATGGTGTTCTTCCTATGTGTCTAAATTTCCCTCATCTTACTTGGACACCAGTCATTAGGTTAAGGCTCACCCTAATCCATGGTGACCTCTGCAAAGATCTTTTTTCCAAATAAGGTCACATTCACATGGAGCAGTGGTTAGGAATTCAACATATCTTTTTGGGGGACACAATTTAACTCAACATGTGTCATGAAAAAAGTTAAGTGGCTCAGTGGGTGACAGAGAGAGGTGAGTGCTACCATTTTGGCGAAGGTCTCTTGGAGAAGGTGCCACTGAGAAGAAACCCAAATTAAGTGAAGGAACGAGCTACTAGGACATCTGAGTGAGGGGGATCCAGGCAGAGAATGTGAGGTAGAGGTACCCGGTGAAGCTGTACCTGCATTCCTGACAAACTAGAGAATAATACATGTTTATTGGTTAAGCAATTAAGTTTTGGGGTGATTTGTTTGCAGCACTAGAGAACTAATACAGTCACCCTGCAGTGGCCTTGCTGTCGTACCAGTTTCTGTGTTGCAAAGAAATTACCATGCAGTTGGCAGCTGAAAGCTTAACTCACAGCTTCTGTAGGGCCCCAGTCTGGGTCCTCTGCTCAGGTCTCACCAGTTGAAATTGTAGTGCTAGTGGGCTGCATTCCGTTTTGGAGCTCGGGAGCCTCTTTTGAGCTCACGGGACTATTGGCAGAATTCAGTTTCTTGCAGTTCCAGGACTGAGGCCCCCATTTTCTCATTTGCTGTGGTCTGAGGGCCTCTCCTAGAGGCCGCCCACCGTTCCTAGCCATGTGGCCCCCTCCAAAGGCTGCTCAGACCTCAAACCCCGTAACTGACTGTCTCTGACTTCTACACTCAGATTGAAGGAGCTCATGTGTTTAGGTCAGGCCCACCTAGATAATCTGCCTTTTGCTGAACTTAAAGTTAGTTGATTTAGTGACCTCAAGTACATCTTCAAAATCCTTTTGCCACCTAATGTGACATCATCTTGGGAGTGATAGCCCTTCCTATTCACAGGTACTGCCCATACTCAAGGGAAGAGAATACAGAGCTATATCCCAGGGGGCAGGGATAGATCTTGGGGACTATCTCAAGATTCTGCCTGCCACCCGTCTCCCCCTCACATCATTGCACCACCGGTGGTCCGCATATACCCGTGTGCCAGCCACCAATGTGGGCAGGGCTGCTCGTGCACCTGCCTCTTTGCCGCTGACTCAGCTCAAATGAAGGGCCCACATGCTCATACAGCCACACCATTCCAGGGGCTTCGTACATATAGCTTCATCTACTCCTCCCTCCAGTGCTGACATTATTAACTTCTCTGTCACACAGATTAGGGAACTAGGGCCCAAATGACTAAAATTACTTCTCTAAGCTCCCAAATATTAAGTAGCAGAGCCAGGATTTGAACCCAGGGTGTCAGAAAGTCAGGATTCCGCTTTTACCTTTCTTACTTCCTACCTGTGTCCCCCCACTCCTCTGAGCCTCACTTGGCCCCTCCTGTAGTGAGGTTAACAGAGTCTCTGTGTTTCTTCCTTCTCAGGGCTGGTGTCTAGGTTCTCTAAGCAATAATGGCTGAACTGCGTCTTCTAACAGTGAAGGGCCATAAAAGGCTGAGAGATTGTGGCTGTTGACATTACTTTTAAACACTTATTTTCATTTACTGGAAGAACTTATTTTCTAGGCAACCCCAGAAAACAACCAAACCATTAAGTCATCTTGAGGGTCATGACGCTCTGAGCAAGAGAAACAGAGACTAGTGTTTGAGGGACAGTGTCCACCCGTGCGACAGCGGCAGAGGCAAAGTGGCTGGGCAGGCTCAGACCAGGCACGCGTGAGCAGAATCCTCCAGTGGCACCTGTACTGAGTCGCCCCTCTAACCCAGCAATCCAGCCTGTGTACAAACAAATGGCTTGTTTAAATGAAAAGCAGACAGGGTAAGCAGAATTGTCCTCAAAAGAGTGTCTTTCGTGCCTCTTTATTAGGCGCCACTGGGTCTCTTGGGCAATTTGGCCAAAGGGAGGGGTAGTTAATCGCTGTGCGTGTTGCCTAATTGGGAAGCAAAGACCCTGAAGAACACATCTGAAGGCTCCTCTCAGAAACACGAAACAACCAAACCCTCTCCAAGTGAAAAACACGAACGTTTACCATTGTCAACGTATCCCCTCTTCCTTCCCTTTCTTCCCAAGAGAACATAAAAGAAACTGCAGAAAAATGTCTTGAAGTGCAGCAGACATTTGCTTTACAGGGTAGGCTGTTTGGGGTGTCGGTTCTAGTGGGGGAAGTGTGCCACTCTGCTGCCCATTCCTCCTCTTCCTATGAGGAGGAATGGTCATCTCGTTTCACCGAGGAGGCAACTGAGGCTGGGGGGAGCTGACCATGAGAAGGCAGGTGCCAGTTACTAGAGGAGCTGTCACTGAGGTCCCTCATTTGGGCTGGGTGGTCTTAGGGTACGGCCACAGCCCAGGGCGCAGTCAAGGTAAGGCAGGGAAAAGAGACTCCCCATGAGAGGAGCAGGCAGGGAAGCAGCGGGGCCTGGGCGTCTGGTAGAGCCGGACCCTGGCAGGCCCCACTGCCTCCCAGGGGCTCTTTCTAAGTCCTGTTCGAGAGATTTGTGTGTGAGATGGAGAGACACCAGGGCTTGGCCAGAGCCAGTGGGTAGCCGAGATGCCTGAGGGTCAGGAGGATTCAGTGAGGGTTTGGGACATGCTGGAAATAAACCAGGACCATCTGGGATGACTGAGACCACCATGTCCCTGGGCTACAGGTCTGCATGCCAGAAGGTCGCAGCCTCCAAACTCAGAACATATGACCTCCATGTGAGTTCTTTATTACCCAGGGCTGTGCATCTTCCTAGCTCTGGTCCCTTCTACCTGGAAGCTGCCCTTTCCTTCTACATCCCAGGGAATACTTAGGTGGGCTCCCCTAGGGTGGGCCCATTTGGGCAGCAGAACTTTCCCTTGCCAACCCCCTCCCTTCCTGTGTCCATGGAGAGAATGTCTGGAGGAACAAATTAATGTTTTTAATTAATATTTGGAAAAAATACCCAAGGTCAGTTGTTCTATTTTAGAAGCCAGATATACTTGGATTTAAAGAGAAGGCACAATGAAGGAAGTTGATGTGGCCTCTGAAGATACCGGTGCCTTCTGTTTGTCCCCTTGACTCACAGAAGACATTGTCAAAGGCCTCTCCAGTCGACAAGGGCACACAGACCCCAGAGTCCTGAAATGAAAGCTGGACAGAGGCTCTGCCACAGTTGTTGGACTTGGACGCTATACTGGGTATCAAGACACCACTGGTTCTCCAACAGGGACTGCTCTCCAAAAACCTGGGTTTCCCTGTAACCCTGGCTTTCCCAGGCCGCAGTAGGCCCAGAGGGATAGCCCAGAGCCAGGGTACCAGCCTCAGTGATCTGCGATCTTCACCAGAATAACAATAATCACCCTAATAATGATTATGGTGGTGACATTGTGATGACTGCACCCTTGAAAACTTAACAACACCGCCAGGCCTTCTATGTGTACTATTGAATGTGGAGCAGGTGTTCTTATTATTCTCATTTCATGGCTAAAGAAATCGAGGTTCTTAGAGGCAAAGCCACCTGCCCAATGTGTCACAGATATTGGGGATGGAAGCCAGGACCTGAACACAAGCCATCTTACCCCAAGCCTGCTCCCCTCACCACAGACACGCACAACTGCAAGCTGCTGGCTTCCCTTCCCTCTCGGCTCTATCACAGGCAGCTTCACTGATCTTCCATAGAGATGCCAGCTCACCCCATGGCCTGCAGTAGCAGGGGACAGCCACCCGCCCAGATGTCTTCAACTCTTTATTATGCTCCAGAAAGAACTCTGACTCCTTCAGGCCAGAGGGTGTGGGACCAGTTCCCATGAAGTGGTCAGAGTCCAGGACATACCATGCTCAGGTGATGTAATTTGGGACAACTGAAGAAATCTGAATTTGGACAGAAATTATAGGATGTTCAGGATTCATATTAATCTTAGGTGTGATAATGGCATTGTGGTTATTGCGGAGGGAAGCGGGCAAGCTCTAAGCCTGAGGAGGCACAATAAAATACTTGTGCATGAACTAAAAGGTGTCTGGGATTGGCTTTAAAATACTCCAGGAAAAAAAATGGTAGAGGAGATAAATGAAACCAGATCAGAAAATGGATGATAACTGAAGTTGAGAGATGGATTTGTGGGGGAATCATACATAAGACTGTTCTCCAAACTGAACTGAATTAAACTATGCCTCCCTCATACAGGGTGGATCCAGACCCAGCCTTTGCTCAGGTCCTAATCGTGCCACCCTCCCAGGTCCACTCGCTGGCCCAGAGTCCTTGCTGCTCTTTCCCCAGGAGGCTGAGGGAATTTTCAACCAGCTGGACCCTGGTGTCCTCATCTCATCCCAAGTTTTCTGCCACACCAAAGCAATCCATCTAAAAGCACCAGGCCCATGAACTTTTTCCTATTAAAAACAATTAAAAAGGACCCCACAGGTATTTTTTGGTCTTCTGCTTTGAATGACATCATATTGTGTCAAATGCAGTCAGCAGCAGTGTCTCGGTTATTTTGCATTCAACAGTCCAAAGGGGACTTGCCCAGGTAAATCAAAGTCTAACTGTCACAGACATCTAGTCAACAAGTATGCGAAAAGTCTGCTTTTCACAGGTTTAAGCAGGTTTGACTGTGTCACTCCAACTTTGCATGTCAAGGATATTTATAAGCAATTTTTTTTTTAGGCGAGGCAACCCTTGGTTGATCTCACAGATTGCAAGGACCTTTAAAAGGAAACTTCTGCTGGAGTCAGTAAGCACACAACAAGGACCAGAGGTTTAGCAGCACCCATTTGCTTCCTTCAACTACACAACACATTTTATGGGGCACCAACTCTGTGCTAGGCACGAGATTTTCAAACGACATTTGTTTTCATTCTTCTATTTGGAGGAATGAGTCTAAGGACAGATCTATTGAAAATGAAGCAAAGCAAAATAACCAACCAAAATGAGGAGCACTTTGTTGAAAGAGCAGGATGGGGTCTCGCTCGAGGCTGGCTGCGGGGTCCCCTCTGTGAAGTCCTTCCTGACTTACTCGGGCAGAGAGACTTGCCCCCTCCCACCATGCAG
>NW_006443124.1:15099799-15109799 GCF_000325575.1 Pteropus alecto
CAATGACCACGCAACATCACGACCACTTACAGGCCTGGCTCCCCACACTGTAAGCATTGGGACCAGAAACGAGGATTTCTTTCTTTCTGGTAGACACAAGAACGTATTTGTAGAGAGGTTGCCTTCAGATGTCCAACTCTGGTCCCCTGGGTCCCCTGCACTCAGCAAAGCAAGCACAGTGACCATCCAATAAACGTGGGTTGAATAAGTAAAAGATTGAAGGGGACTTTGACAGGTGATGAGGAATTATCATATGGTGCTGCCAATCTGACTTTCTAAAAAACTGCTGAACTATATAATAATGTACACCTAAAACTCCAACAATAGGATATCAGTCAATTTAAGCATTTACTTCTCATCTCCTTCCAATAATATGAAATTGGTGTAATTTTGATCATAAAGACTTGTCAGGATAAATAAGCTAAGTGTGGACATAAAATTTGACATTAAAAAAAAAACCCTTGCGGCTATCTAAGTTGGTCAGTAGAATTTCAACTCCCAAGTGCCCATTGCCCTGGGCAGCAGTGATGGAGGTGGGGAAGGGACTTTGCATAAAAAAAGAATCCCAGCAGAAAGGAATATAAATTGCATATTCCTAGACCTTTGGAAAATGGCAAAAACTTTTGCCTTCAAATCATGATGCCTCAGGTAGGTAAACGTGGTCGAAATGACCTGATCATTTTATATCTACACAACAACAATTAAACTGATGGTATGTCCAATATATATGTAAATCTAGGTCATAAATGGGGTCCCAGATTTTCCTTTCAAAAACTTCAGACACATAATTTCAAAACCACTCTAGAAGATGTGGAGAACCGTGAACATTTTGAAGACATGGGAATGTTCAACAAGATTCAGGAACTTGTCAAATTGGGCCAGTTCTACTTAGGTGATGTGTACAGGCTGCTAAGGCCCCTCACCTGGACAAGCAGAAAGGTCGGGTTTTGGAAGGGCCCCTCCTGCACCACAAACAAGATCTTGCACAGAAAATACCAGTGGGTGAACCATAATGGGAAGTCAAACAAATTTATGGTGCAATTACCAAGTTTTGGAAAGTAAAACGTCAACAAAACATGGTCATTAGTTAGGGAAAGGCAGGATGAATGGTTAAGAAGCTAAACAAGATGAGGAAACTGAAGGCTGAAAAAAAACCTGAATCGCTGGCAAAGAAGCTATTTCAGAGAGAGACAGAAGGTTTCATCGAAGTGGAGATAATTCTAGGCCACAGGGATGAAGACCATAGAGACACAGGATGAAAGGAAACCCCATGTGTGCTTCAAACACGTAGACGAAGAGACCTTTTGTGTAAAAAAGGGCCGAGATAAGCAGGACCATGTAAAGTATGCTTGAGCATGTAAAGAAGAACCCCAGAAACCTAACGTGTCTTGCCTCGAACTTGAAAGGTGCCATCAGGATGGCATTTCAGACCCTGAATAGAGACCCCAGGATCAGATGGGATGTTGTGAAATTAACCACCTCTCCCCACCTACAAACTCTGCTCTCCACCGTCAGCCACACCAACGGCACGGGGTTGAAATTGGACGCTCCACATCACGTTTTTCCATTGACTCCATTTTACACCAGTGAGCCCAGGGCTGACAAGTTCTATACATAACGTGCCCCTTCCCCAGTTCCTCATATCACAGGTGATTCTGCAGTGATGCTCTTGGACCCCAGATGCTCCAGGGCTGGCTGTGTCTGATTCCCAATTCCCAGCGCCAGGCAAGGCCTGTCTGCTCAGTCACTCCCTGAAGGCGACAACGCCGCCAGGTTCGATCTTATTTTCTAAAAGTTTTTAGATGAACTTGGGGTGCAGTGTGGCTCTCTCCCAGGATAGCCAGGCACCCATGGCGACTGGAAGGCTCCCAAGGTGACCTAGCCATGGGAATGACTAAGGAGAATACTGGCACCTGACTGCAGTGGAGTGTCCCTCCTGGGAGGACTGACAGAAGGAAGTGACCGAAGGAAGAGACACGTCAGTGCAGCTGGTCAGCAATTCCTCCAGCTCTCTCATGATCACTTTGTACCCCAGTTCTAGCCAAACTTGAAACTGGGGCCAAGATCTCCCCAAAACCCCGGATCACCTCTGCTCTATGTCATTAACTTTTTAAAAAAAATCTCGATATAATAACATACAACATATAACAATGTATAAGTTTAAGGTGCACAACCTGTTGATTTGATATATTTATATACTGCAATATGATTATCACTGTAGCATTAGCTAACACCCCATCATGTCACACAATTATCATTTCATTTTTAGGGTGAGAACAATTAAGATCTGGTATCTTAGCAACTTTGAAGTTTATAATACAGTGTTTTTGACTAGAACCATTCAGCTGTGTGTTAGGTCCCGAGGACTTAGTCATCTACTAGCTGCAAGGTTATACCCTTAAACAATATACCCCTCCGACTCCCCTACTCCCCTGGTAACCACCATTCTACTCTCCGTTTTTATGAATTTGGCCTTTTCAGATTCCTTGTAAATGAGATCACACAGTATTTATCTTTCTCCATCTGACTTATCTCACTTAGCATAATGTCCCCAAGGTCCATCCATGTTGTAACACATGTCGGAATTTCCTACTTTTAAGACTGAATAATATTCGATTGCATATTGGATTAGACACATTGAGAGATAGTTTAACATTCCTGTCCTATCGGTTCTGTGCAGAAGGGGCTCCTTGTGGACAGGGGTTCAGAACAAATAGGCATTTGTAGCTATAAGACCTGACACTGTAAAATAGGACATGAAGGCATGAATTCCTTGGGCTACTGTGAGAATTTTGTGAAATGACACAGGCCGCCTGGTACATAGTAAGCACCATTAGCGACTGTTGTTGTTCCTCACTGAGAGGGGACAAGTCTGAAGATAAGCTGTCATCTGGCAGGGCTTGGCTTGACGTAGTCCCCTCGGCCCTCTCAATTTATACTAAATCAGAATGGAATCCAGGAAGGACGACTCGGCTCCAAGACAGCCTGCTATGGATTCCCCAGGAAAAGTCTCATTAGTCTCCTGACATGAAACCACTACATTTTTCGAGTCTTTGTCCACAATGCTTGCACAAGTCAGAATGTAACCCTTGACCCCAGACCCAGAATCTCTAAATCCAGAGCACAAACCTCCTTTCGCTTTCCATATACAAGACGATTTCTAGAGAAAATTCCAGGTACAACATAGCATTTATTGTCTTCCTTCCCCTCATCTCCACCCCATCACATCTCAAGTGATTTTCAGTGTTTGCTCTAAAATGCAACATCATGGGAATCTTGCACCAATTTGATTTTCTTATCCTCAAACTTGGATCTGCAGAGTTGGCTGCCACGTGTTTAGACACAATGGCACACAGGGTGTGAAGCGCCGAGGCCTGCGGCGCTTAGGACGTGAGCTAAGGTGGCCCGGGCACGAGTTCCATGAGGGCAGCTAATGAAACATAGGCATCTGCTCTGCCAGGCTTCACACAAAGGAAACGGTGTCCGAGCACTCCCCTGGAGTCCTGCCAGGTCAACAAACACACAGTCGGTGCTCAGGGGGCACATACACCCAGCCTTCCCCAGGCCTCCCTACCATACTTTCCGCCAGAGACCATTATACACCAGCTGGCGCAGGAGCCGAGTGAGAAGCAGGAACAAAGGACTTGAATATTAACTATGCCCAAGAGGAGACTGGGGTGGAGGGGCTGCCCAAAGCAGTCACCCAGCCCCACACTGAGCCACATTTATGATCCCTCATTTCCGTCACCTGCACCCATGTCTGGCTGTCCAGGTGAGGTCCCAATCTTGCAGATTCTCACGACTTTGGCCTCTAGAGCCGCCAGTCCACTCCCCGCACCTTTGATTTGGGTGGATCTCCCCATCTCCTCTTTCTCACTGTCTAAGAGGAAGCTTTCGGAAAACCACACATGCGTCTATCAATTTTCTCCCCTCAAATCACATCTCACGATTATATGACTGTAGACATTTGTCAAACCCAAAGAAGTAACCACAATGAGATACTACTTCACATCCATTAGAATGGCCATTATCGAAAATTAACAAATAACAAGTGTTAGCGGCAATGCAGAGAAGTTAGAACCCTCGTGCTTTGCTGGTGGGAATGTAAAATGAGCCAGCCACTCTGGAAAACAGTGTGGCGGTTCCTCAAAAAATTAAACATACGATTACCACCTGATCCAGCAATTCCACTCCTAGGTATATGCCCCAAAAAAGTGGAAGCAGGGACTCAAACAGTTACTTGTACACCCATGTTCATAGCAGCATTAGTCACAACAGCCAAAGGTGGAAGCGACCCAAGTGTCCATCAATGGACACAGACTGTGGTGTGTACACACAATGGAACAATATTCAGTCTTAAAAAAGAAGGAAATTCTGACACATGCCACAACATGGACGAACCTTGAAACCATTATGCTAAGTGAAACAAGCCAGACACAAAAGACAAATATTGTGAGATTCCACTTATATGTGGAATCTAGAAGGCAAATTCATAGGGGCAGAAAGTAGAATAGAGGTTACCAGGAGCTGGGGGAGGGGAAAATAGAGAACTACTGTTCAACAAATACAGAGCTTCAATCAGGGAAGACAAAAAAGTTCTGGAGATGAACGATGTTGAATATACTTAATGTGAATGGACTTAATGCCGCCGAACTGTACACTTAAAAATGGTTAGAATGGTAAATTTTATGTTATGTATATTTTACCACAATAAAAAACTGCATATCAAAAGCTCATGGAAATGATAAATAAAAGGATTAATTTTATTGTATGTAAATTATATCTCACTTGCTTGACTTTTAAAAAATCGCTTTCAATCATTTTTGGAAAAGTTAATTATGTACAATAATTTGTTCTCCCCTCTTCTTCACCACCTCACTGGGCTTGCCACCTTAATATGAGACAGAGACAGAGGGAGGGAGGGAGATATTTCTAAAAGACAAAGTGACATTTCCCAGAACTCAAAGACCTATCCCTCATCCTCGTAACTTTCTTCTCCAGTCTCTGCCAATCACACAGTTCAAGTTGGTTCAGGCTCCTGAAGTTTCTCCTTCTGGTCTCAATTACAAATTGCCTGAAAAGGACCGCTCCTCCTGAATGCGCCCCTCCCTGGGGACAATCAGCCTTGTACCGCTGCAGGGTCACCCAGCAGCTTCCCACGGAGGCGGAGGATCCACGCATCAGGCAAAAACTCGTAGAACCACACGCAGGGACCCACAAAATCTGGCCCAAATGCTTCTATCTAAACCAAAGACGTAAACGGAAAATGCAGATAGGTGACATCAGTGGCCCAGGAGAAAGATCACAAAGGGTAGGAGTGACTGGAGTAAAGTGGGGGTCCATGGTCCCCCTGAAAGGCATTCTGACTAAAAACAAACATGGCGATTATTCGTTCACAAAAAGGAATGAAGACCAACACAGGCTATAGCATGCATGAAACTTGAGGACACGCAAGGTGAAAGAAGCAGATCATAAGGGCTACATATTGTCTGATCCCATGTATATGGACAAAGTAAATTTATATCCAGAATAGGCAAGTTTATCCAGACAGAAGCAGTGAGTTGTTGGAGCGGGGATAGGGAGCAACTGCTCAGTAGGTGCAAGCTTTCCCTTGAGGAGATGAAAATGCTCTAGAACAAAACAGGTGACATTTGCACAATCTTGTAAATATACTTAATGCCACTGAATCTTACACTTCAAAATGGTTAAAATGGTAAAATTTACATGTAAGTTTATCACAATATAAAAAAATAATTTTGTAATGCTGCGTATAAAAAAAGGCCACATTTGGCTGCCCATTTTCCACCTCCAGTCTTTACTCATTGGCTGCCAGGCCTTTACACATGAACTTGACCCCAGACAAACTAGATCTGTGCCTGCTCTCAACAGATTGGGCGCTTTAATGCCTCCCCACCTATGCACTCGAGTGCCCTCTGGCAGATGTCTTCCTGCCTTTCCCCACCTGACAAGCTCCTTCACCCTGGCTTGAGTGTCACGGCCTGGCCCATGGCCATTGTCAGCCACCCATCTTCCCGGAGGCCCCAACTCACAGCAGGGGCTCCTGAGAAGTGTTTAGCTTGGAAGTAACGAATCCTGCAACAGAGCACCAGCTCCAGCATCTACTGTCCTCTGACCTTGGTTCAGTTACTAAACTTCTCTGTGCCTCAGTTTCTCCATCTGTAGAACAGCAATAATAGTCGTGCTGACCACACAGAGTTATGGAAAGGATTAATGATTTCATTCACATAAAATGCTTAGAGCAGTGCCTGGCACGCAGTAAACGCCACATGTGTTATCTAGTGGGCGAACCTTTAACTGTTGGTTTATGTTTTGGTCTCTCATCTTAAAATAGAAATTCCTTGAAGTCAGGGACTCTGATTGGGGATCTCCACTTTCCAGCATTTCACAGGGATGGCACTGAATAAACGAGGCCTATGATCCTCACGGTGAGGGACAGGATCGTCCTCAGGGGCCCTTAGCTCAGTGTTCTGTGGGTCTTGGAGCCCAAGAGATTCAGAAATACCTTCCATGCCAGAAATCTTCCCTTAGCAAGCTGTGGATGCAGCACAAGCGGCACCCATCCTCACATCCCCCCTCACACCCTGCCATACCCAGCTCAACAGTCCCGAAGCTCACCAGGTCTCCAACCATTCCTGGAAAGGAACACATGCTTTGTCATGGATTCAGAGCTATTCCAATCTAGCAAACTTAGATCTGTCAAGGGAGCGACCAACCAGCAAGAATTCTTACCCACGGCAGGGCTCTGCCCACATGGCCGTCCAGCCTCTCCCAGAGTTCTCGGGGCCAGTGGCCTCGCCCCTTCTGCCTACAACCCTCACATGTAGAGAGTCCCAGAGAGGTGAGTCCAGATGTTGGCCCATCTGGACCTGGGCGGGCCACAGGTGGCCAGTGGGGTGATATGTGGAGCCACAGGGGGTGCAGGTGAAGGATTCCAGGTCCTTCTAAAGCAGAGTCATCTACTCTGGGGGCCATCCTCCCTGGGCTAGGGGACCGAGCACCCCGGGCTCTTGGCTGGGTCTTCTTCAGGGAAAATCTAACCCCACCGGCTAAGGCCAAAGCCTGCAATCACGCCAGGCCGCAATTCGCTGCCAATCTAAAACTGACTTCTTCCCCAAATCCTAGAATGAATTTTTATTAGGTATGAGCCACCAGTGTGAATATATTGCCATGAATCAAGAAAGTACAATTTAAAGCCCTCTTTCCTTCGTGTGGAAACACCAGGGTTTGTTCTGGCAGCCTGGTCTGTTTCTAATTCCACTATTAGAGAAACCGCAGCAGGGCAGGGGTGAAAGAGATAAAGGAGTGCGGATCAGGTCTGGTTTTACCATACCGCAGAGGGTCTCAATTACATTGAGAGGGGGTTGTGAAAAATCTTATAACATTCTTCAAATAAAATTAGCTTTCGTTCGCTTAGAAGGACATATTTGGTTTTGATTCCATCAACATTTATAGAGGGCCGCCCGAGCCAGATGTCATACAGCCCTTCACAAAGAGGTGAGAGGGGGCTGGCTCAGCAACGGCATGTCCCATGCCAGAAAAGTGAAGTGTTGGGAGAGTAGTGGGTATTATAGACTGAATTATGTCCCCTCAGAATTCAGATGCAGAAGCCCTAACTTTCAGTGTGACTATATTTGGAGACAGGGCATTTAAGGAGGCAACAGATTAAAAGAGGGACATTCTATAAAATACATGACCAGTACTCCTCAAAATTGTCCAAATCATCAAAAACAAGGAAAGTCTGAGAAACCATCATAGCCAAGAGGAACCTAGGAGACGTGACAACCAAATGTAATGTGGTATCCTTCTGTCATCCTGAACCAGCAAAAGGACATTAGGTACCAACTAAGGAAATTTGAGTAAAGTATGGACTTTAATAATAAAGTATCAGTACTGGTTCATTCATGCTAACAAACATAGCACATGTGTTAATAATGGGAAAACTGGGCGTGGGGTATAGAGGAATTGTCTTGCACTAGCTTCACATGTTTTCTATAAACCCAAATTGATCTAAAATTTAAAAGTTTATTTTAAAAAGAGCTTTTTGAAATTAAAAGCACAATCAAAAACTCAATAAAAGAGTTAGGAGATAGAGTTTAAGATAACATCCCAGAGCAAAAGTAAAGAGATTAGAACTAGAACAGTTAAGATAAGAAAATTAGAAGACAGTCCAACATCCAAATGATAAGAGTTTCAGGTAGAAAAATCAGAGGAAAAAGAAGAGGAAGTCATCCTCAAGACAAAGAAAATTTCCCAGGACTGAAGGACATAAGTTTCCAAACTAAAAGTATCCCCTGAATTCCCAGCGTTATTGGTCCCTCTGTAATACTGGGAGCAGAGAAGACCACAAGAGTTTTAAACTCCAAACCAGAAACAAAAAGACAATAGAGTGATTCATTCAAAATTCTGAAAGAATATTCTTTCTTTTCTAGAATTCTATACCTAGCCAAATTACCAATGAAATATCTGGGTCAAATAATGATATTTTCAGACATAAGAGATATCAAAACTTACTTTATAAAAAATGCACCTTACTGAAGGTTGTTCTCCACCAAAATGAGAGGGCAAACTAAGAAAGCAATAGATATGGCTTTAGAAAATGGAAAATGTAATGCAGAAAATAAAGATAAGGGAATCGTCAAACTGCAGATGAAACATTAAGATAATGACCAAGTTACCAAGTATAAAGAGCAACCAGTCCAGACTAAATACTGAATAATCGGGTATTACGAGATGCGTCATCACCACGCTTTCCAGCACCACTTAACCTGATGAAACGCCTACAGGATATGCTCCACCAAAGCAATGAAATAAATGAAAAAAGAGAAAGACATGAGACCCAAATAAATAAGACAAAAGGGAATGCCAATAAAAACAAACGAACTATTGAAAGATGCTACAACATGGAAATCTCAAAATAATTATACCAAATGAAAGAAATCAGACCAAATGTACTGTTCGATTACATTTGTATAAAAATCTCAGAAATCTATAGTAATTTATAGTAACAGAAAGCAATCAGTGGTCACCGAAGGAGGGAGGGAAGGTAGGAAGTGCAGGAAGGAAGGGTTATGAAGGGTCAGGGGAAAACTTTTGAGTGATAAATATGTTCATTTTCTTTATTGTGGTGAGTTTCACTACTACTAATGTTACTACTAGTAGTAATACTACTATTTCATAGGAAATGGCACACATATGCTCAAAAAACATGAAAAGATGCTCAATACCATTAGCAATCCAAGAAATGCTAATTAAAACCATCATAAGATAATAATTCCCACACTATTTATATACTAGTGGCCAAAAAAGAAAAAGTCCACAGGGACTCTTACTCGTTGCTGGTGGAGAAGTGCATACACCCACTTTGGAAAACAATTTAGAATTATCTTGAAAAGTCGAATATTCACATGGTTGATGAGCCAGCGACACTACTTCTGGATAAACTCTAAAGAAACTCTCTCTCGTGTGCCAACAGACATGTGCAGGGATGCTTCTAGCAGCATTGTCCATGGCAAGAAAAGTCTGGAAAAACCCAACTGTCCATCAACACACAGATAAACGGTAGTATATGCCCACTCTGGGACAATGTACAGCACAAACGATGAGTGGACTACAGCCACTTGCCACAACGTGAATGAGCCTTAAAAACATAATGTCAAGTCACGGAATAGTGCATTCAGAAACAGGAGACAATAATCACTTAAACTCAAAACAAGGAGTATTCTGTTTTTAAAAGGGGAGAAGGGAAGGAGAGATGAATTCATAAAATGTTCGTGTTATGAAAGACAAAGTCAGTCTGTGTAAATGTTCCCAGTGAAACCACGCTAAGGAGACAAAGTTGGATCCAGACCTGGAGGGGAAAAAATGCTATCTGGGGCATTATTAGGTCAATTTACTCAAGTTAAAAACCGTAGTGTGGTTATATAAGAGAACATTCTATTGTTAGGAAATAAATACACACTGGAGCAGTTAGGAATCACAT
>NW_006443124.1:15111161-15144227 GCF_000325575.1 Pteropus alecto
CCAGGTGGGTGGATGTTCTGATTTTTCAAGGAAAACTGGAAATCTGAGTTTAATATGAGGTCTGTGGATTTTTAAGTGTTGGCCCAAACTTTTTAAAACAAGAGGCAGGCCTGACAAATGTGTGATGGTCACCATTTGGTGACCTCCTTACTGGGGCGGCCATACCAAAGTACCACAGACTGTTAAACAACAGAAACTTCTTCTCTCATAGTTCTGGGCATTAGAAGTATGAAAGCAATGGGTCGCAGGGCTGGTTCCTTCCGACGGCTGTGAGGGAGAACCTGGCTCATGCTTCCGGCCTGGCTTCTGGTGGTCGGATGACAATCTTTGGTGTTTCTTGACTTGAAGATGCGTAATCCTCATCTCTGCCTTCCCATTCACGTGGCGTTCTCTCCCTGCGTGTGTCTGTCTCTGTGTCCAAATTCTTCCCCTTTTATAAGGACACAGTCACATTGGATAGGGACCACCCTAACTGACCTCATCTTGATCACCTGCAAAGACTGCAAAGATCCTATTTCCAAATAAGCTTACAAGTTCACAGGTATTGGGGGTAGGACTTCAACACCTTTTTTGGGTGACACAATTCAATCTATAACACTAACGTAACAGGCAACTGATTGAAGCAGCAACTCAGGCCCAGGAGGATCATGAGGCGGGCCTAGCTCAGGGTCCAGCCTCAGGGACAGGGTGTCCAAAAGTTGGAACTGGACACACAGGAGGACCTGCGCCTGGCTGAGCCTGACAATGAGTGCTCAACATGTCCCGAAGCAGTGGCCCCGCAGAGAGAAGGGCACAGGCTATGACCCTATGATGAGTCTCACAGACGCCAAGGACCCCAGTTAAGCCAGTCCTTCAAGTCCGTGGCTGCTGGGGCCTTTAGACCCTGACTGAAACTTCAGATGGGACATCCCACCCAGCATTGCACTCACAGCCTGGGAAGCACACGTGAGGCCAGGTCAGCTGAAAGATTTGAAAAGTTGTTTTGAACAAAGAAACAAAAAGCAGCAAAGGCCTGTTTCTTGAGCAGAACTGATTTTCTGCGCCACCCCCAAAGGCTGGCGGTCGGGGCCTCCTGGGTGCCCCACACCACTGTGACGACACACACAAGCAGCGGCTGGCGCCTGAACTTGGGGAAACTTGATCGGGAAAGCCAGGGGACCTCCAGGGCACATCCTCCAAACAGAATTTGGGACCACAAGAGCCATGGGAATATTCACCCCATCCACTCAAGGAACATCTGAACATCCGCAGGTCTGTCTGCGCAGAGATGACGATGGCCTGGGCCAGCGGGGGAGCAGAGACTTAGGGGGAGGTGGGTAGAGGATCTGACTCCAGGCAGGAGACCTGGGGTGTGGCTGCGGTTGCTTCTGATGACATTAATGCAATTACTTATGAATAAAGCAAGGACTTTATACTGCTCTTTTCAATTCTCACTAATGATGACAAGATTTTACTTAATTTCCAAGACTCTGCATTTGTATTCCATCCCTCACAAAGCAAAGCTTGGTTCCCAAAAGCCTTAGTATAATTACTTATGGTTAAATATGTGTATTTGTATATATAATCGTTTCAAACAACAATACCACTTTTTTTACTACCAACAATAAGACTACTGAATGCAGTTTAGGTTTTATTTGTGGTTTGTTTTGTCTCTGTTCCACTAGAATTGCACAAATGATGGGTTCCAAAGTCACTCGAAAACAATTCTCTGTGAGGTTATGCCAGTAATTTTGTATACAGGACCATTGGTCTCAGTTTGTTTTCAATGTTAAGAGACGGCTTTTATTCATTTTGGTTTAATTTTGGTTTTTAGTTACGTAAAATGTTTATATGGTTCCAAAGCCAACTTACAAAACAAGGTACATTGGTTGGTAAACCAGTGGTTTATTCTTCTATTGTTTCTTTTGCTAAATATAAGCAAATATGAATATACACATTAATATTTCCCCCTTTTACTTATATAAAAGGCAGCATGCTATACATACAGCCTGTACCTGGCCTTTTTCAGTTAGCAATGTATCCTGACAATAATTTCGCAGTTGCATACTGAGACCTTCCTCATTCCCTCTTAACATTATGGCACTGTGCAAACGTGCCATAGTCCCCAACCAGTCCCTCTGGATGGATCCTTAGGAGATTTGCCATCTTTGGCTTTGCAAATAGTGCCACAAATTACAGCCCTGCTCATATGTAACTTCATTCTATTGAGAAGACTCTATTCTGAATCCTCGCTCTCTCACTGTGAACCCTTTGGCTCCTCATTTAGCGTTCCAAAGCTCAGGCTCCTCATCTGTAAAATGGGGATAATAATAGTATCTAGCTCATAGTTCAAAATGAATTAACATGCTTTAAAATACCCAGCACAAGGCCTGGCACATTGTAATAGTCAAAAAATGTTTGCTGTTACTTTTTTTTTCTATTTTGTTTTAAGTGTTCATCGCCTAGTACTTTAAAAATTCACTATCCAGAGGGGGATAGAGTGAGGGGGTACATATTTAGTTACCTAATGGGGTGTCGAGTGCTCCCAAAGATAGGAACAAGTGCTGCTGGAGGCTCGCCTGTTCATCCAGGGGACCAGAGAGGCTGCAGGGCCTGTCTGTTGATTTTCCCACCCCATTGATCCCTCTCCTTGTGGAAACCACTCCCCAGTTTTCTACTCTCAAAACTGGGAGCTGCACCAACAACCCACCAACAAGATGAGCATATGACCCAAACCTGGCCTCCCAAGCTCTCAGTGATTGAATGCTCAGCAATGGGCACGTGACCCAGTGCAACCAATGAGAGTCAGTTCTGAAGCTCATGAGGCACTATTAGAAGAGATAGATGCTAATCTTATTAGATGTGAGACTGGAGCTGCAGGGGCCAATACGTGGCAAGAGAGAACATGAAAGAAACCAACGCCAAGAGATGGAAGGCCAATTCCCAACATTGTCAGTTGGACACTGGGGATTTCAGTTAGGTGAGCTGAAAGAGATGCCTTTCCTGCCTAAGCCAATTTGAATTGCGTTCTCATTTGCATCAAGAGCGGTGAAGGCAGGCAGAGTAGGCCTGAGGCCTGAGGCTTGCTTACTAGAGGGAAAAGCAAAAGAAAGACTTTTCCAGCAGATAGAAAAGCATGTGAGTAAGTCCTGAGGAAATGCAGCAGTCAGCTTCTTCTACAGCTTTAATTAAAGCAGGGCCTGTGGGCTCACACCCATCACCTGTGCAAACCCAGCTTTTCAACTGGAAGGCTGAGCTCCAAAGCCTGGGGGAGGGTTGGGGGCTCTCACCCGGACCATCCTCAGTCAGCATGCAAAAGAGTTGGTGGTAGTGTCAGAGGTTCGCCCTCCCCAGGTACAGGTTGGGGACCCTGTCTTCTCCACCATTAAGTTCACATCTAACACTGCCCATGCTCCTCACAGTCTGGGAGATGCCCTCAGGTACATTCTCTCTCCACACAGTCCTGGCTGCTATCCCTTCAGTTTCTGAAGCCTCCTATGCTCTAGAAGTCCCACTTTTCATGTACCACGTTTTGCTCAGTGCCACGTACATGCTGAATTAACTAATGGGTGTCTGAATTGAAACATACCACATAACAGCTTGCGCTGAGCAGAACAAACAGGCTAGGCTGTGCACTTCTGGCTTGGCGCTGGTGGTGGGGTAAGATTGAGAAACTGGGATTTGCTACTTGAAGGCTTTTTAAAAAACTTATAATTTTGTTTCTTTGTCTCTTCTATTTCTTTGTTGGGACTATTTTTCATATGTTTCAAACATGTTTGAAATTACTTATTGCTCATTTTTATCATAGCTACTTTAAAATTCATTCCACATAATTCTAACATCTCTGCCATCTTGGTTTTGATAATATTGTCTTTTTTTTCTTTCTTTCAGGCCGTAGTTTTCCTGGTTCCTATTATGACAAGTGGTTGTTAACTGAAGCCCACACATTTTGAGTACTATGTTATGAGACTCCAGATTTGTATTCAAATCTATTTTTTCTCTGGCTCCCCAGAGTGGTACCCCTCTGGCAAGAGAAAGAAGTTACCACTTCATCACTGCTGGGGGGGTAGACATCCAGGCTCTCCACTCAGCCTCTCCTGACACCCACAGGGGTAGGGGCTCCTTGGTACTGAAGGGTGGCAGTGGGAGTTTTATGGCTGCTCCCCAGACAGCCTCCACTGACATCACAGTGGGGGCTGGTATTTGACTGGAATCCAGTGGTTATTATCTAAACATTTTTATCTCATTGGGCTGCCCCTTTCCTGGTCTTCGGGCTAGAGGGGGCAGACTTTAGTTGGAAACTCACCACTATGTCATTTCAAAGTCCCTAGATGGCCTGCCTGGTCTCTACCTTTGATCTTCTTATGTTTGTTTTATAAATAATGTCAATGGCTTTTAGTTGTTCTTAGCAAGAGGAATATGGAAAAGTATTTCTCCTCTGTCTTTCCATAGGTGGAAGTTACTTGGGGCGTTTTAAATTATGTTTCAGATGCTAAAGCAGAGCATAAGTAAAGCAAAGTCGGAGTGCCTGAGGCAAAGACTTTAACACCTTAATGACACTGAAAGTAGACGGAGTGAGGTGGTGAAAGGGCACAGGCGTGGGCCTGGAGTGACCTCAAAGGGAGTATTAACTTAACCTTGGTTAAGCAGCTTTGGCCATCAGAGGCTCAGTATTCCTTCTGGAAAATAAAAGCTGAACTACTTATTATATAGGGGTATCATGAGCAGTAAGTGAGATAAAGTATGCCAAGTGCCTAGCACTGAGAATGCACATCAAAAATAACTGTTGGTGGGAATGCAAATTGGTACAGCCACTGTGGAAAACAGTCTGGAGGTTTCTCAAAAAATTAAAAATGAATATATCTTTTGATCCAGCAATTGCACTTTTGGGTATTTATCCAAAGAAAACCAAAACAATAATCTGTAAAGATCTATGCACCCCTATGTTCATGGCAGCACAATTTACAATAGCCAAGATAAATGCCCATCAACAGACGATTGGACAAAGTTATGGTTCATATATACAATTGAATATTACTCAGTCATTAAAAAAAATGAAATCCTACCATTTGCAATGACGTGGATGGACCTAGAGGTTATTATGCTGAGTGAAATAAGTCAGACAGAGAAAGATAAATACCATATGATTTCACCTATATGCGAAATCTAAGGAACAAAAAGAACAAACTAATCAAAAACAGACTCACGAATATAGAGGACAATCTGGTGACAGCCAGTGGGGAGGGGGGATGGGGGGCTGGAATATTAGGGTGAAGGGTTAAAGAAGTACAAATTAGTAGTTGATAGATAGTCATGGGGATGCGGAGCACAGCATAGGGAAGGCAGTTAGCATAATGTAATGGCTAGGCGGAGAGCCAGAGGAGAGAAAGGGCAATTAGGGGCATCGTTTTATAAACTATATAAATGTCTAACCAATGTGCTGTATACTTGAAACTAATAATAAAATAAAAAAGAAAGAAAACAAATGAACAAACGAAACAAAACAGACAAACTCAGATACAAAAAACACATTGATGGTTGCCAGAGGGGGAAGGTGGGAGGATGGGCAGAGAAGGAGAAGGGGATTAAGAAATACGAACTTCCAGATATAAAATAAGTCATGAGGATGTAATGTACAGCATAAGGAATAGAGTCGATATAATTGTAATAACTGTATGGTGACAGATGGTTACTAGACATTGTGGTGATTGCTTCACCAGGTATACAAATGTTGAATCACTATGTTGTACACCTAAAATTAATATAATATTGTATGATTAAAAATAAATTTAAAAATAAAGTAAAATAAATAAATAAAATAATAATTTCTTTGCTTTTCTCAAACAGTTCCAACTTTAAATCATATTTCCTAAATAAATCCTGAGTTGTAGCTCATTGGACGAGTCCCTTTTTCTCCCTGAGACTCAGTTTCCCCACTTCGAAGGAAAAGATTGGCTTAGATCTTTGCTACTCAGTGGGTGGTCTGCAGCAGTCCCTGGGAACTTGTAAGAAATGCAGAGTGCCAGGCACCACACCTGATTTACTGAATTAGAACCTGAATTTTAACCAGACCCCAGCAGAGTTTGGCATACTGAAGTTTGAGAAGCGGTGCTCTGGGTGACATCTACAACAACTTCCAGCTCTGACCTTACTTAACTTGGCTCTCTCACCTCTTAAACCCAGCTGACATGCTGACCACACGGTGCTAATCACCGTTTAAGGCACAACACAATGTCCACTAAATTAAGACTGTTTGCAGATTGCCAGTGGGATGTGTGCTTATTAAAAGAATAAAAAGCTTTAAAAATGTCTTTAGCCCACATACCAACCCTTTCCTTAGCACTTCTCTCTTAGGGAGCCCTCCTATAGGGATAAGAGCAGTAAGTCACAGTGCCCAGTCACCCTCACAGGTGACCCATAGGTTCCCTAATCTGCAATGACCTGCAACCTTACATGCTCCTCGACCAGCTCCTAAGCCTCTTCTCTGAGATCCATCCATCTATAAAATAGGAATATTGATGCTTTCTTCAGGAAGAAATTAAATGAGGTGATAATTTTGAGTATTCCTGGAGCAATGCAATGATTAATACGTTATCACCTCAGATATCGATTTGTGAATCCTATCAATTTTTAAAATTAAACATTAAAAAAATCTAAAATTGACACCACTCATTGTTAAATGAGGATGAACACTCTTGTATATTCCTAGTGGGGTCAATTTTGCTACCACCCTTTGAGAAGGCAATTTGGAAATACTGCGTGTAACCAAAGCTTTACAAACTTGCATATCATTTAACCCAGCATTTCCACTTCTGGGACTTTGTCAAAAAAATTAGAAACAGTGGCAGATGGGTTAAATTTCTGCACACACTTGCAATGGAACCTTAGCACTAATGAAATTGTGGAAGTATAGTTAATCACATAAAGATATGTTCATGGAATACTGTTATAAAGAGGAGTAATATTTACTGTATAATTCCATTTTGACCTGCTCCGTTTCCGACCTGGGCTGGTTCACCCCTCCTTAGGCAACCTGGTGGTCCCCAGCTCCCGGGAGGTCACCATATTGATGCCGAATTTAGTGCGGACACCGGATCGGCATAGCGCACTACAGCCCAGAACTACTGGGCTCAAGTGATCCTCCTGCCTCAGCCTTCCGAGTAGCTGGGACTAGCTGGGACTACAGGCGCGCGCGCCACTGTGCCCGGCCGTATGATTCCGTTTTGTGAGGAAAGAATCTATTTATATATCTAAAGATATGCATGTACCATATATGGGATATCCAATCTGAGAAAGAGAACGTCATTTATGGACTTTTTCTTAACCTGATATTTCCTAGATGTCCACGCTGTGGCAGGTGCGGGATGTTGAAGTCACATGGCCCATGTGCAGCAGGGGAGTGAGACCTGTATACAGAGAGTGCCAGGGAGAAGGGAGCACCCGGAAGGCCCACGGGAGCGCGGCTCTGTGCCAGGGCGGTCAGCAGCCTGCCCAGGCTAAAACGAACCGCGGGGGGCGGGGCAGGCGACCTCTCACGCCGTGTGTGTCTGGGCTCAGACAGATCCCAGGAGCCCAGCTGCTGGAGAACAGTGTGCTGCTCACGGCTCCGTGGCGCCTGCACGAGCCCTCCTCCCCACCCGTCCCAGGCACCCCCGGCGAGCGAGCATCGGGGAGCCGCCTCCCCACACTTCACGGCAGCTCCAGCAGGCGCAGGGCTCTCTTTCGCACTCACTTGTACCTGCCCTCCAAGCGGATGCTCTAACATCGACTCTGTACCGGCTCTGTTCCTCTGAAGATCATGTGCGTTTTACCAGACACCCCTTCCACCTCCAGGATGATGGACGGTTCCAGGGTCATACAAACAACCCCACAGGCGGCTGAGCTGGGGTTTGAACCTAGAGCTGAGTGCTCACCGCCCTGCACTACACTGACCTTTACCCCGCTGCCCAGTGTGGGGGAATAGAGCAAGTTAGTCTGTGTCCCCAGAGCTCCAGCTGGAGCACGACCATACGGTAGGAGAGGCAGATGGAGAGGAAGGAGACAGAGTGCTACTGAGTAGTACCTAGCTCATTTAGCTCATTTCAGAGAGCGAAATGGGCTCTTTCTCGGCCCCAGCCCATGGCGACTACCATTCTTTCTGTCTCTGTGAAGGTGGCTACTCTAGGAAACTCTTATAAGTGGAATCATACAGTATCTGTCTTTTTGTGACTAGCTCGTATCGCTTAGCATAATGTCCTTAAGTTTCATCCATGTTGGAGCACGTGTCCGAATTTCCTTCCTTCTTAAGGCTGAGTAATATCTCACTGTATGTACACATTTTGTTTATCCATTCACCCATCGATTAGACATTTGAGTTGCTTCCACCTTTTGTGACTAATGCTGCTATGAACATGGGTGTACAAATATTTCTTTATACAAATATTCTCATGGGTGTACACATATTCCAGACCCTGTTTTCAATTCTTACAAATATTTCTTTATACAAATATTCTCATCGGTGTACACATATTCCAGACCCTGTTTTCAATTCTTTTGGGTATGTACCCAGAAATAGAATTGCTGGATCATATGGTAATTCTATTTTTATTTTTTTAAGGAGCCACCATACTGTTTTCCATAGCGTCTGCCCATTTTACTTTCTGAACCAGGAAGTCTCAATCCACAAACCTTAATGCTACGGTCTGAGGAAGTGTGCTCTGAGTTCAAGGACCTAGGGGTAAAGGTATAGAGGCAGGATGTACAGCTGTGTTTGGAGGGCAGAGTGGAGGCCATCCTGCCTGGCATGGAGGCCCCCAAGGCATGTCAGGCTGAGACATTTAGACCTGATGCTGAAGAAACAGGGAGCCACCGAAGGTTCTGGGGAAGGAGGAAGACTTTCATTAGGAAGGTTGTTCTGGTGACAGCACGTGCCTTGGATTAAGGGGATGAGCAGTCAGAAACGAATCCTTTACCCCATGGTTCTCTGCCAGAAGCCTGGAGAGTCCCTCTTGTTACATTTATTAGTTCATCCAACAACCTGTGAATGAAAAGGGGGGCCACATACTAAACCTGGCAAGCTTAGGGGGAACCTACGTGGCAGGCCTTACAAACTTGGTGACAGAAAGTAACCACATAGGGTGGTCAGAACATAAAAGTTCCTAACTAAGCGGGTCATGGTGGGTAGTCACGTCCCAGGCCTGTAGCTTCCTTAGCAAAGGTCAATCTTTACCTTAACTGAGTCCTGGCCATTGTCTTGGTGCATCTAGGATAACACACCTTGGATGTCAGAGTAATCTCCTTTTCCAGAACCCTTGAAGACGCAACTGCTGGCACCAGAGCATGAGACCACAGAAGCCCTCGTAGTTATATTGTACTATCTCTAAGTACTGTAAATGTTAATTATTAACTACCCTGTCCCCATCATGTGAAAGAATTATGCGTTTCTCTGTTTGACTTTTTATCCAATCCTGGAGATCTCTTTACTTTCTCCTGCCCACTTAATTTACCACCAAAGGATTTCATGTAACCCTCATCACATCTTCACTTTGATATTAATGTATAAAATAAGCTGGAAATGCCATTCTCCGGAGCTTTTTTTCTCAGTCTGTTGAGATTTGGCTTCTGGCGTGTCCTCAAAATTTTGGCTCAAATAAACTCTAAGACTTTTCCTATAGGCTGGATGTCCTCTCATCAACAAATCTATTGATTCAAAATCCATCACCACATTCGGCACCATATCCTGGGGCCACAGGTACTAGGGCTATGACCTAAATCCACCCAGGAATCATAGTCAGCTGTCCCCAGCAATGTACTAAGGGGATTCTGTGGGAATTCAGGGGTGTGGGCCAGCATAGAAAATCCATGTTTGGAACTAACATATATGGGAAGAAAAACTCCACAGTCCAGGGACTGGTCATGTATTCCCAGCCTCAGAATCCCTGTTCCCCAGAGGGTACAGGTTGCTCTAACCCACAAATGCATAACACCGCTGTCAATTCAAGTTATGACTCAGCATTTTCAGCGCTTGGCTTAATCATTAAGAGCAAAGCAGAGTAAAGAGACCACATCCCGTTTGTGTTTGCTGTTGAAGTTCTAATTTTTAGAGCTATGTCCCCCTAGAGTCCAATGAAAATAAAATCCCTCTCTTTGAAGCCAAACTTTTCCATGCAGAAGAAAGTTGCTGTCTGTTCTAATGGACACCCGAGAGCCTGTGCTGGGAGAGCTTCTTGGAGCAGCTGAGCTGCAGATGTGGAGGAGGGCCGAGTGGGCGCAGTGCCCAGCCAGTCTTCCAGGGGACATCTGCTACAGGCACTTTTCCTCTGGAAGCCACATGGCCCTGGGCCTTTTCTGCTCCTCTGCGTGCCCCACTCACAACACCCCCTCCCCCCCACCAAGTCCCCAGCCTCTGTGGGTATGCAGGCTCCTTCCGCAGTCCACCCACCTTGGTGGGGACAGGACCAGGACTGGGCCAGCACCTGCTGTGAGCCTGTCCTTGGGTTTGGCATTGGTCCAGAGTCGGTGCAGAGTTTTCCAGGGGTGGGGGCCCTGGCCAGCCTGAGTAGGGATGGGGCAGCGAGGGAAGGGCATGTCAGGTCCACAATTGTCCCTCGACTTTCGAAAGCCTGGAATCCTCCCTGCCCATTCTGAGTACACTTTCCCTTCACTGAGGACACAAGCTGCCAGGGCAACATTTTCAGCCTCCCAACACCCACTCATCCTATCAACTTCCTCCTGCTTCCTCAGGACTCTCCACAGCCCCTCACTCCAGCCCTCTGTCCCCTCCTCTCCTGCTGCTCCTGCTCAGCTGTCACAGACACTTACACTCCTTCCCTACAGTGCCCCTTCCAGGTGCAGCCCACTCGGCCTCATCTCGTCCCTTCTTCCACATCTCCCACCCATTCTTCAACCAACTTGCCCCCAAAGAACGCACATTGAGTTTTAGGGTGAGCTCTTTGCTGCCGAACCCAGTGGACACGTTTTAATGCTTGGTGTCACCAGACCGTGGTGACCCACTCACCTGGGGCCTCCCTCCCACTTACACGGCCTGGCTTTCCTCCTCACCCTCCTCTGTGGGCCCCTCTCCCTGAGCCTTCCCCTTAAACAGGGTTCCCTTCATCTTTGCTTCTTCCTCACCCTGGGAGCTAGGCCCTTCTGTATCTCTGTATCTCTGGAGAGACCTCTTGAGAGATCTCATGTCCTTCCGGCTCCTGTTGCTGTGGATCCTGAGCCTCAAAGTCCGACACCCAGCAGCATCCTGGGCCCCTCCCGTGATGTTCCAGCTTGACGCTCCTCTCTTCCACCCGTTCTGCTCCACCCACCACCCCCACTAGCAGCCCAGAGACATCCCATGCCCTTGCCCTTCTCCCTTCTCACAGGGGTGGAAGCCCCAGCCCAGTAATTCTAGTCCTAAACACCTGTACAAACATCAGCTGCCACCTCCGCCCAACTAAAGTGCCAAAGTGCTGGACGCGCCCTGCCTGAAAACTGCCCCCATATCTTCCTGGCTTTTAGAATAAGTTCACTTTGACCATAGTGTACGAGGACTAAATGATCTAAACGCCAATTACCCTCTTCTGAGCCTCATTGCTTTCTAGCATCACTCCCCTGCCTGCCTTCCTGCCCATCCCCACCCCCACTCACAGGTACAGACTCTACTTTCTAACCACGTTGACTGAATCCTTATTTCCTTGGATGCTCCAGGCTCCCACCTTCCATATACAGTTTTCTCTGACTAGAGAAGACATTTATCAGTCCTATTCCCAATTTCTACTAACCCCTTCTTAACTTAGGTGTCACCTCCCTTTAGAAGTGTCTCGATTCCTCAGGCCTGGTTTGGGTGTCCCTTCCCAGTCTCCTCCAGTTGCTCCATATGGGTAGGGACTGTGCTTACCTTGCCCACCAGGTATTCTTGCACCTCACACTGGTCCAGATGCTAAATAATTAGCAGTTACATAAAAGGACGGGGACATATGATGGGCTGTGTGTGCTGTAAGTAACTGGCAAGGCAGGTCTTTCTGTATAGATCTGAACCATCATGTTTGTGTAAGTGGAAAGTGTTCATTATTGTGGATGGACGTGCCTCTGGGCAAGGCTCTGGGGGTGCCCCCTCATCAACCACTTCAGGAGGCCATGGTGGCATGTGGCTGGGCCTGGGGCCAGGAACAGCTTAGGCACAGAGTTCAGTCAGGAGAGAGCTGCAGCAACATACCCACCTCCCATCTATCCATCCAGCTCTCCCCGCAACCCTGCCAAGAACAGCCAGGAGCGTCCATTCAGGCATGATGAAACATGTGGCCATTTATTCCTGGGGAAAGGTAAGCCCCTTAAAAGCCATCAGTTTTATTCCACTATTGTATCCTCAATGTCTAGAATGGTGCCTGGCAAATAGGTGCTTAATAAAGATCTGTTGTATAGATGGCTGAGTGGATAAAAGCAAACCTGTACCCCTAACTGGTGGGGAGAAGTAAAAAATAGCAACATTCCAGGGTCAAAGATATGGTGGGAAGGATCAGAATGCCCCTCAGGAACTGTCTATATGGGTGCTGGTAGGAAAAATAGATCCCCGTGCCCACCACTAACAGCACTAAGCGGTGTGCGGGAAGGATGCCAATGCGTGTCCCACCTCAACTAACAGCAGAGTCTATTAAAGTGAACACCTAGCCTATTGACAAGGCCGTTCTCTCACTCTCTCCTAGCAGCCCAGGCTCTCAGTGACAGCAGTCCCTTCTTTAGAGCAGCATGTTGCAGTCTGCAGATCTTTTTCGGCTCTTTTCTCATCTTTATCCCCCTCACACACATTCAACCCCCATTTTGCAGATGAGGAAACTGTGAGCTCAGGACAGAATGTGTTGGAACAAAGCTCGGGTCTTGAGCTTGGGGCAGCCTATGATGCCAGCAAGCGGCTGCTGCAAACACAGTCTAGTCTTGCGGGGGCAGGGCAGACTCTAAGGCCTCCTGGGTCCAGGTACAAAACAACTGGGAGTAGCAGGGGCTGTGATGAACCAGAGGCACATGCTCTGCACAGTGCTACACAGATGTGACAGGCCCTGCCATGGGGCAAACTGGGCTCTGTGCTGCTTGGTCTCCCAGTTTTCCTAGAGAAGCCAGGAATCCAGATTTTAGAATTAAGTTTCCTGACTTTTAACACATTATACTGGGTAGATCTATCCTCTGTTGAAGGATATTTATCTCATTGGTCATTGGTGTGGCCCATCATTATATCCCAGAGCCTAGCACAGGACCTAGCGTCCACCAGGTCTTTGACAGATATTGTCTAGGTAGATGGATGGGTGGATAGGTGATTGAATAGATGGACAGACAAATGGATGGATGTGTGATGGATGGATGGATGGATGGATGGATGAATGAAGGGTTGGATAGATGAATGAATGTTAGATGAATAGATAAACAGATGGTCAGGAGAGAAGCAGAAATGAAAAGGGAGAGAACGACTGTGTGATTGAGTAAGTTGGACAGTCCCCAACTCTGCTACCAGAGCAGAGTGCTCAGTGGAGGTACCTGGTACTGGTTCCTCAATTACAGTGCAGACATACCTATCAGTTACTCAAAGGCTTCTTCCAAACTCCCCTAACTCCTCCCTAAGAGCAGGCACTCATGTGACACCTACACACTCTCCTTCATCACTGAAGAGCTTGGACCAGGGCTTGGGGCTGTGTCAGTGCATTTGGGAAGGAGGCATTCTGTTATCTCTCCAAATGTGACAAAGCGGCATGACCCGGTTCGTCTCCATGATTAATGAGAGAGAGCAGAAAGGATGCAAATATGTGGATTTGAGAGTTAGGTGGACCAGGGTTCAAAGCTCAGCTAGCTCAGCCATGTACTAGCTATGGGACCTTGAACAAGTCCCTTATCCTCTCTGAGCTTCAGAGTTTTCGTCTGCAAGATGGGATGATAATATCCACTTCATACCATGTTTGTGAGGGTTAAATGAGATGATAGAGCTTGGTTTATAGAAGACAATCAATAAATGTCAGTTTCATTTCATTCTATTCAACTGTCCAAGTGATATTATGAAACAAAGACTTTATAGGAATAAAAATGTTAATATTAAACTCACTCCTCAAATTGTTCAAGACCAAAATTTAAGAATCAGGAGGTTCAGATGTCTATCAATGGTGAATGGATATACAAAATGTGGTATTTACGTAGAATGGTATGTTATTGGAAACACTGTGCTCAGTGAAAGAGAACAGACACAAATGGTCACACACCGTATGATTCGATTTATATGAAATATCTAGACTAGGCAAAATCACGGAGAACAAAGTAGATTAGAGGTTATACCAGGGGCTGGGGTTGGGGGGAATAGGGAGTTATTGCTTAACAGTTATAAAGTTCCTGTTTGGGGTGATGAAAAACTTTTGGGAACAGACCGTGGTAATGGTTGCACAACGTTATAAATATAATTAATGCCACCGAACTGTACACTTAAAAATGGTTAAAATGGAAAAATATTTTACCACAATAGAAGAATTTTTTTAAAAAATAGGAAATCTTAGCAAAGTAACAATTCTCCTAGTTTGCCTAAAAAGGAAAGAACTACATGACCTTGTGTTGTATAAACGTTAAAAACTTTCAGAGTTAACTAGATGAAGGTGTCTTTTGCCCTTTGAGATCAAAATGTGTTTTCAGTTTATGAAATGAAATTTGGAAACATGACCTAGATGTTCTGCTTTCTGTAACTTGGGAGCAGGAGAAAGGAGAAAGATGAAAACTAAGCAGGCAAGTTACTGCCTCTGGAAGAGAACCGAGCGTGCAACAGGTTTTTCCCTCTCCAATTAAGATATACATGTATTCAGCCCACATGAATTCCAGTTGGAACATATTTTAACAGGGACAACAGTTTGGTCCCAGTAGTCTACCCCGGGGCTCGGACAGGCATCGTCCCCTTCCCCCGGGAGATCATTTGAAAGCTGTACACGCCCTAACCCCAGTGGTCCAGCAAGGACACTGAGGCCACTCACAGCCGTCCTCAGCCCACAAACTGTATCCACGAGTCTTTTGAGAAAGAGTATACCCAAAGGTAGGCCAGGACAAGGAGCAGTGCTGAAGGGCAGGATGGAGGCCGAGGGCTGTCGGGTGACATGGCTAACATCACAAGTCGTGATCCAGGCAGGCACCAAGCACCCAGACAGGGGTACCATTCAGGCACCAGAGGCTGCTTATAGGGACTGCCAATTCCATCACCAAACAGCATCCTTCCCTATATCTTGCAGTCTCCTCCGACCATCCAAGAATAAGAAGGTCCATTTTGAACCCTTGGACACCAAGTGTGGCTTTCTCAGTACAGTCGTGGCCCAGAGACAGGCTCGGTAATGAGCCATACATGCCTGCCTGTATTTTACATCCCTAGCACAGCCTCCTATCTGGGCTCAGAACTGAATTTGAAAAAATTCCACGATGTGGACAAGTTCTGAGCAATTCATGTGGCTGGCGCTGAAGATGGTTCACTGGAACCGGCCCGGGAAGTGCAGCTCTGTTCTTGTTTAACTCTCCTCCTCTGTGTCCATGGAAGCACGAGGGCGGGTGCTTTTATGCATTTTCTTTCATTTGCTGCCATGCTTTATCAGTGCATATAATTATTTCCATTACCGAACCAGCAGCATGTGTGAAATTCAAACCGACAAACCCAGAAAAAAATAAATGAGACTTTGAATGATGTACCGTGAGCAGGAAACTTTTCACAGTGTGATCAACACGTGTCCCAGATCCCAATGTCCCTAGGACTGGGCCACACCACGACACTGTGCTGTCACTGAGGTATGAGGTAGGTGGACTGTGAACACGGCTTTCACTCGCTGCGTTAGCTATTTCCTGAGAACCTCTCCTGCCTATGACAAGAACTTCGAAATGCAAACAGTCATGGGAGTGAACATCAATAGGAAAATTGGTTCTGTGTCATATGGCTAGGATCCCTGGGGAGCAACTGCTTTTAGTAAGGCAGTATATCAGTCAGAACTTTTCTCTCCAAAGGTTGGAACGAGGTCAAATTAACTTTAAAAAAAAAAGAGAGAATGCATTGCTTCTCTTGACTGAAAAATTCTGAAAGATACAGGTATGGCTGGATCCAGGTGCTCCACTGACAACCTCAGGATTCACCTTCCCCAACAGTGTCTCTGTGTTGGCTTTATTCATGGTGGGAGGGGGAGGGGACATCCATTCTGTGGTCCCAGAAGCTCCAGGCACACATTCCACTAGCTCTGCAAGCCCAGTGGAAAGATACCCTTTCTATTCTGAAGACTCCAGGAAAAGTCTGGAATCTGCTTTCTTTGGGAGCTGGAGTAATCAGAGAGGGCCTCCTAGAGGAGGTGAGATTGGGAGGACCTGGAGGACAGAGGGCAGAGGGCAGATTCTGGGCTGGAGGATGAGAAGGAAAGGTATGTAGGTGGGAATGGGCACTGGAGTTAACATCTGTGGGTTTCATCTTCCCAATGTTCTTCCATGTTCTTTTACTAGCATCCCAAGTTCCTCTTCGAGGCCACCCCTTTGCCATGCTCAGCCTACATGGGTTTGGTGGGGTTGATCCTATCCCCTGACTCGAGCGTGGGCATATGACCCAGGCCTGGCCAAGCAAAGCCCCACATCCTCTCAGCTACAGTGACAGGTTTGGGGGACACATGGCTGTTACCCAACCAGTGGAAGTCCTTTGTGGGATCCTTCTGGGACCACTGGGGTTGCACAGCTGGTAGGATGAGGGCCTGGAGCTGGCAGGAGCCATCACTGCCTCACAGGGTAAGAGCTGCCTGAGAATGAAGCCAGAGGCAGGCAAACTCACCAGGAAGATGTCAACTGCTTCTGAAACCAGAATTTCCCAAAGCCCAATAAACCTCCTTTGATGCTTAAGCCTGTTTGAGTAATGCTCCTGTCACTTGCAATAAAAGGAGTCCCCATGCAGACATGCAGTTTCTGGGGGGCAGTGAAGGGCCTGTCTATGAGTCTATAGTGAGGTGTTTCTGTTTCTGAGTTTGGGGGCCAATAATACAGAGGTGGGGGCGGGTCAGGCCGGCTACAAAGGACTCCAAAATGTGGGTTCAACCTCAGAGCTGCCATCCAGTGTTCCCTTGGCCACATGGGAATGATTCAGTCACTGCTCCTTGGACTCCTGTTTATTACATTAAACAACATGTGACATGGCTGTTATGTTTACTTACCCTCAGACTGCTGCTACCTTGTTCATCCAAGTCCCCCAGACCAAAGTGGGAGGAGAGGGTCTGCCCAGACCATTTAGAGGCAGTCGGGGGAGGGAGGGACTGGTAGGAAGTGGGGTCACACTCCAGAGGGCATCCGTGCAGGAGGGGTCCAAAGCCAAACTGGGAAAGATGGTGGTGCTGGTCACCGGAGGTAGAGCCCACACAGGTGGGACAAGCAGGGCCTGGGGAAGGATGCGTTGAGGAGGCCAGCTGGATGGGTAGAGTGGCCGCTAGGCAAAGCCAGTGGGCCTGGGCCAGTCTGGGCCCCGTCTCATTGGCTGCGGAGTATTTCCCTCTGTGGGTGAAGGAGCTTGTGGACATCCTTAGGGGACCGCCAGAGAGACAGCTCTCTAAACATTTTCACAAACACCATCCTCTCCCAGCCTTCTGTCCGCCAATAACAGGAACCTTGGCCTCTTCCACTTTCCCATCCATCTGTCCTGAGATGAGCAGAGCCTCTGTCTCCCGGCCCTGGCACCCACCTCGGTCTGCCACCGGAAAGGCTCTGACTCGGATTCTATTCCAGGAAGCGGCTAGTATATCACGAGCTTGCACCAGGCACATCACTGGGTACAAACTGTCCTTGTGACTCAACCAACTGGGGTGAGGTAGGGGAGAGGATGCCTGACTTCTGCAAAGAGCTGAGACAGTTGTGTGTCCCCAGGGGGCTACAACCACCATACCCACTTATGGCAGCCTTCCACATCTCCCCTGGGACCTGGCCACCAGCTGCTGCTCAAAGTCCTTGCTTGGCCCCTGAGCCCGTGGATACTGAGGGCTCAGGGCTCCTGCCACACTTCTTTGCTGCAAGCCTGGGACGCTTAAAGGCAGCTCAGCCCCAGCCAAACACAGCTTCTCATTCCACAGATAAAGTATGAAAAGGCAAAGGCCAAAATGAAACATTTCCAGGATTTCTTAGACATTAAATAGCTCCTCAACCACACCCACCCACACCCACACACACACACACACACACACAATGACTTAAGTATAAATGATTCAGACACCTGAACACTTTTCTTAAAATACAAGTGAATTTTAAATTCAAGAGGAAAAGGCCTAAAACACATCTGGAATCTTGGTAAACACAACAGCTTTCAGATGCGACATCTGGCTATCTGAGAGTGTGGTGTCTGATACTGGCCAGTATCCTCATCTAGCTGTCACTCACACAAAGTGTGCTACCCCCACCTCTGAGCATCTGCCGCTCTGCCCCTCAGCTTGCTTGCCCCTCATGACAAGTCCTGGCTTAAGCATCAGCCCTTTGAAAGATTCTTTCTCAACTAAGCCCACTCACCGATTTAACGCACTGCCTGTAAAGGTTATTCATTGATTCCGCCTATTAAGTTTTCACTTTCCCCTTTTTTGGCAAGAATAGCCTCATTTTTCTCCCTTTCCTGCCCATCCAGTTCATGGGTGGGTGGGACTGACCCAGCTCCTCACTAGCTGTAATGATAGGCACATGTCTCTGAAGTGATCTTCACCTCGGCACAGTGATTGGTTCCAAGACGAGCAAGTTACTTGCATTAGTTAAATGAGGGTCCATCCTGTGACTTTTCTGCGATGAATGGACAGGAGGCGCTCTGTGTCTACTGGGATTTCTGAGCCTGGCCTTGTCAGCAACCATCTTGCCACACTGCTTAGGGAGTATTAGTTATCCATAGCCATATAACAACGTGACCCAAAACTCAGTGTCCTGAAACATCTATTTATGATTTCTCGTGATTCTGTGGATTAACCAAGCCAAGATGAACAGTTTTGTTCCTCCTGGTGAGGACCGAGGTCACTCACGTGGCCGCATTCAGCTGAGAGCTTTTCTGAGATGGCTGGAATGCCTGTGATGGCCTCACCCACCAACACCTCTCTCCCTGTGGCTTTTCATCCTTCAGTAGCTGAGCCCTGAGCTTCTTCATAGCCAGGAAGCTGGGTTCCATGAATGGTTTTCCAGGACAAGCCTCAGTATGCAAGTGGCTTACCAAGCCTCTACTTGTGTCACAGTCCCTGAAGTCCAATTGGCCAAAGCAAACCACCAGTCAAGCTCAGAGTCAGTGTAGAAGGGAGTGCCCATGACACGAATATCAGGAGGCTTGGTACACTGGGGCCACCAAAGTAACTGTTGAACACAGAGGCACAGGCGCAGGGTTTTTATGTCATCATTGGCGCCCACCAGGTATGCCTGAAGTCAGAGATCTATCCCTGGTCATTCTGGTTATGTAAACCAAAACCAAACAAAGAAATCTTTATTTTGTTGTTGTTTAGTCAAGTCATACTAATTTAGGTTTCTGTCACTAACCAACACAGTGATCAAGCCCAGGGTGGACACACAGACTGAAATCGGACACAGCTGACTTAGAGAAGTGGGGGCATTCCCAGTGGTCTGTCTCCCCAACAAAACTACAAATTCCCAACGGATGGGACCAACTCCTGACCTCAGGCCTGACCGATAACTCCTTATGCCTAACACAGTAACAGGAATATAAGAAACAATCAGAAAAACTCGATGATGAACCATTATAATACTATACATTTTCAAATGCTGCCATACAGTCTTCTCAAGTCTTGTATCGTCAAGGAGCAGCTCTCAAAATGATCCAAGTATTGTTGACCTAAAGACTGGGGAAGGTTCTAGTCCAAGTCCCAGCGAGCATGGGCCAGAGCTTCCCAAAGCAGCCCATGACTGGTGAAGCCTTTTCCATCCCTGCTCACCTGCAGTCCTTGCCCTGACAGAGGCCACTCTCAGCCTCTAGCACCGCAAGAGTAAGCATGAAAGAGGAACCGTGAATTGGAAACCCACAGGTGCATGGTGGTTTTAAACACGTCCCCAAATTCTTTGGCACAAAAACTTTCCTCAAAAGGCAGGTCTAACTCCCCTTCATAAAAGTCAGCCTCAATGACTCACTTCTAATGAAGAGAATGTGGAAGAAGGCACTCTGCATGACTTCTCAGGCCAGTCAGAAAGGCAGTACAGTCTCCCACTGGCTCTCCCTTGGGACATCCTTACTACCCAGTGTGGAAGTCAAGCAGCCACATGGAAATCCAGGTGCAGATCCCAGGTGAGGTCCTGGACACCTGCTAGCATCCCCTGCCAGACATGGAGTGAGCCTTTGGATGATCCCAGCCTCCCAACCCACACTGAGTGAAGTAGAGACCAATTGTCCTTACCCAGTCCTGCCAAAATGGCAGATTCGTGGGCAAAATAAGCACTTTAAGCTACAAAGTTTTAATAGTAGTTTGTAACACAGCCATAGATAACTGGAACAAAATGGAAGAGATAAAATAGTTCAACTTACACAGTCGACAGGTGAGAAAAAGTCCAGGAGATGGATGTGACTTGCCCCCAAGGTGACCCAGAGTGGGACGGGGACTCAGATCTCCTGATGGCAAGTCTAGTGCTCTTTGCATCCCCTGCCTGGGCCTCATTCCAACCCCTGCCTCCTGACCTCTCTGTGAAGATGAAAGTCTGCCACCAAGGATGGAGGGATGGAAACATAAAAAGATCCTGGTTCCAGAAACATCCTTGAGAAGCCATGCTAGCCTGGACTGCCCACCTCTGGAATTAGCATCCAGGGAAAATACAGTTAAGTTATGGTTTCTATCATCTGCAGCCAAATGTGTGCCTGACACACTGTCTCTCAGACGGCACTGGATTCAAAGTCCTACTGTGGTGTTTCCAATTTATTTTGTTACCAAACTATAACTCTAGAGGCCAACCTGAGAGAGCTTCTCACTGCCAAGCTTGCTGCCAGCATTGCCCGTCTATTCACAGAAAGCTGGTCCTCGCCCATTCTCAGCCCTGTAAGCTGACCCTGGCATCCAGCATGCTCCCTCTGGCCAGAAAAGGATCAAAGGTGCGGGGGCTGCAGTCACTGAGGTACTACACCAGACTCACCATGGGTGGCCCAAGCCCTCAGAGGTGTGACTGCACAAATTACATAGCACCCCTAACTGACAACCAGAATGGTGAGACCCCCCAGCAGAAGGGCATGACCGCACCCCGTACACCCATAAGCACGAAGCCTGGCTGAGGTGTGTCATCTGCTGATGTGAGTGAGGTTTGCCTGGGATCCCCTCTTTGGGTCCTATCCCAGCCAAGGCCCAAGATCACCCCTGTGCAGAATTGAGAAACTGAGGGCTCCGACTGGGGATTTTGTGGCAGGTACATTTTCTGCTGAGTCTGTTTACCCGGTAGTGATTTAGTTTATCCCTTTAAAAACAATCAGGTCTTTGGAGGAATCTCTGATATCCGTCCCTGGGTATGGCTCACTGCCTTAATCTAAAAAACATGGGAGTGGAAATGGCCTTTTAGAAGGCACCTTGCAGAGATGGAGCAGCAGGAGTGCCCTTCCACCTAATGCCACCTACATTCAGTCAAAAGGGCCCCAAGATGCCCTGAGAAAAAAGCTGTGGAAACACACGCTCAGGCTGATCCCTGCCAAGTCTAAGCTCCCAAGATGCAGTTTACAGAGGTGTCTGCGTGTGACATTTCTCAGGTAATACAGTCACCTCATAAAAGTGAGGCAGCTATTATCGTCCCCGTTTTACAGATGAGGAAAGTGAGTCTCAAGGTATTGAAGGTACTTGTTCAAGGCCACATACGAGAGAATGGGTGCCATGGACTGAATGCTTGTGTCCCCTGAAATTTCTGTTGAAGTCCTAACCCCAGCATGATGATATCTGGAGGTGCTCAGGTTTGAATGAAGTCATGAGAGTGGAGCCTCGTGATGGGATTAGTATCCTTATAAGAAGAGGAAGGGACTAGAAGAACTGTTCTCTCAACCACATGAGCACACAGCAAAGCTGTGGAGAGAGCAGGAGTTCTAGTCTCTCCCTCACGTTAACCATTTTTAAGCGTACAGTTCGGAGGCACTAAGTGCATTCACATCGTCGTGCATCTGTCACCTCCACCCATCTCCAGAACATTTTCATCATCCACGCTGAAACTCTGTACTGATTAAGCAACTTTCCATTTCCCCTCCCACACTGTTGGCAACCACCATTGTACTTTCTGTCCCTGCGAATTTGACTACTCTAAGGGCCTCATATAAATAGAATCACGCAGCTTTGTCCTGTTGTGACTGGCTCTTCTCACTTAACACAATGTCCTCCAGGTTCGTCCACATTGCAGCATGTGTCAGAATTTCCTTCCTTTTTAAGGCTGAATAATAGTCCATCGTATGGATGTGCTACCTTCTGTTTATCTGTTCGTTGTATCGCAACTCATCCTCGTCATCAGTGCCAAGGAACTGGACATGGGAAGTACCTCCTCCCTTGTCAGAAACTGGTCCCAGATGGCGTGTTCACTTGTCAGAGTGTAGCCTCTGTCCACCAGCTCCACTTGAAGGGACGACTCCCATAGAAACACACATGAACAGGAGGTGTGCTACCTAACTGTGGAGTTATTTTTTTTGTTCTAACTTACAGAAATTGTATTCTGTGAAATACAATCAAATAAAGTAGTAGAAAAATGAAATTTAAAAAAACCCAAAAGATAAAATACTAGCCTATTTTTTTATTATTAGATTCAACGGACATAAAATTACCAGTTAAATGGCTATAAAAGTTTCCAAACACTCTCAATTTCTCTCCTAATCTTGTTATAGACCCATAACAAGAGCCGGCACCCATTCAAAAACCACAGTTTGAGTAGCACTGCCTGGGGCATTGCTTAATGGCTAAAAAGAAAACATCTAAATGACCATCAGTAACATAGTTGTTAAATTTACTTCGGTATATCCATATTATGGTTTAGCAATAAAAAATAATGAAGCATATGAGTCAGCAATTCCACTTCTAAGTACATGACCAAGAGAAATGAAAACATAAGTTCCCACAAAAACGCATACACGAACATTCACTGCAGCTTTATTCATAACAGCCAAATGATGGAATCCCAAACGTCCATCAATGGATGAATGGAAAAACAAAAGGTAGTCTGTCCGTACAACAGAATATTATTCAGTCATAAAAAGGAATGAAGTACTGATACAGGCCGCAACATGGATGAACCTAGACAACGTTATACTGAGTGAAAGAAGCCAGACGCAAAAGACCACACAGTCATGATTCCATTTATATGAAATGCCCAGAATAGGCAAATAGAGAGAGACAGAAAGTAGATGAGTGGTTGTCAGGGGCTGGGAGTGATAGAGGAATTGGAAGATGATGGCTAAATGGGTACATGGTTTCTGTGTGGGGCGATAAAGATGTTCTAAAAATGGTTATGGTGATGGTTGCACAACTCTGTGCATATACTAAAAACCACTGAATCGTATACTTTAAATAGATGAATTATATGGTATATGAATTCTATCTTAATGAAGCTCCCATAAAAAATAATGAGGCAGATTTCTATGGCTATTACAACAATTGAATTAATTATTTAAAACCTAAAGAAAATCCTGGGTATGGATGTTTCTTTTTAGTGACTTCTTCCAAACATTTAAGAAAGAGGCAACACTAAATCTTACCTTAATAATTCCAGGGAACAGAAATAGGCAAATATTTCCGAAATCATTTTATAAGTCCAGCATAACCTTGATAACCAAAACCCGATGAGAGATGAAAGGAATTTACAGACCATCTCCTTATGAAGACAAATGCAAAATCCCTAAACAAAATGTTAGCAAATTGAACATAGCAAGATATCAAAATAAAATATCTCACCCAAGTGGGATTTAGTCCAAGAATGCAAGAGTAGTTAACCTCCTAAAATCTAAAAAAGGGAGAACTATCTCATGAATGAAGAAACATCATTTGACAAGTTTTAACACCCAATCATAACTTTTTAAAAAGACTCTCAGCAAACTTAAAAAGAAAACTTCTTTAATCTGATTAATATCTACAGAAACCTAAAGCAGTGGTCATTTCAGTTATGAAAACAGGGCACCTGCTATAGAATTGGTGACAATTCTATTCAGCGCTATTGAAGGTCTTAGCCAAAGCAAAGAGTCGAGTAAAAAAAAGGCAGTAGAATAGGAAACCAACAAAATTCTATAGACAATATATTAGAAAATACCTAGAAAATCTAAAAGATGATCAAGCTGTTAAGAGTTATCAAGTGAATGTGGCAAGTGCAACATGAAAAAAATTGTCAGCAAAAACAGAAAAGCAGATATCTAAAATGTTATTATCTAAAATAGCATCAAAACCCAGTAAATTCATAGAAAGAAATCTAAATCTAATAAAACATGTGCAGGACCTCTGTATTCAAACTGTAAAATATCATCAAACAAAATTCGAGAAGACCCAAATGCAGAGAGTGACATTCCATGTTCAGACATTGGAAGCCTCAATATTGTCAAGAAGTCATTTCTCCCTAAATTAAGTCTATATTCAGTGAATCTCATTCAGTCTCAACAATTTTTTTTTCCTAATAGAAATTGGCAAACTTTCTTTTAGGAAAAAAAACCTGATTATAAACTTTATGTGGAAATGCAAAGGCCCAAGAATAGCCAAGGCGATCCTGAAGCCCAAAACACCCTCTGATATCACAACTAAAGCTTTGGTGATTAAAATAATGTGGTACTGGGCTATGTATAGAAAAAAGAATGATGGAACAGAAAAGGCAGTCCAGACACAGACCTGTACAGGCATCAAGATGGCAGGAATGAAAAAGACAGAAAATACTCAGTGCTGATGAGGATGTGGAGCACCTGGAATTCTGGAAGTCACATCCACACTTGGTGGGACTATCGTCTTCTTCAGAAAGGTGTATTTACTAAAATTTAACATCTGTATACCTCATGCACAGCAATTCCACTGTACGGTACAAACACACAGAAATGCATACATATGTTCACCAAAACACATACAAGATGGCTTGAGGCAGCACTGCTCAGAATAGCCCCAAACCTGGAAACTATCTGAACGACCAACAGCAGCACAATGATTAAAGAAAGGAACAATGCTCAACTACACACAGTAACATGGCTACATCTCGCTCTGCTCAACTGAGGACTGGAGAAGCTACACTGTGTGATTCCATCCATGTAAAGTTCAAAACAGGCAAAGCTAGTCCATCATGTGAAAAATTGGAATGGCAATTCCCCTGGCATGGCTGAGGGCGTCACTGGAGGGCAGGTCACGTGCTGTTTCTTGACCTGGACACAGATGTGCTGTGTCTGTGGAAATTCTTCAAGCTTCGAGGTTGGGATATGTGCTCTGGCTGTAATAAGTTCTATTTTGACAATCAGTTACAACAAATAATGAGGCAGACATCAAAGGTACTATGTTGACATCGGGGCGACAAAAGCTATTCATGGTTGCAGAGACACAGAACATTAAATGTGTGCGTTTTCACTTCCTTCCCACCACCTTCTATGGAAGCGCCTGTGCTGGGCCCCTTGTCACTGTGACTTCAGAGAGGCCGACGGGGATGAAGGACAGAAAAGCCAGAATCAGAAGGAGCTGGAAACAAAACGAGAGACTTTCCAATTGACAAAAATGATTTGAAAAAGTGAAAATGACTGGTGTGGAGGAAAACTGGAAAAAGTCTAGGACGCAGGGGAGGAAAAAGAAAGGGGGAGAGGGCAGGCCGTAGCACTGTGGGGACCGCCCCAGCCGAATGCCTCAAAGTCACTGTGTGTGGTGGTTTGCGCATGCTCATGGGCCCCTGGAGCCCATTCATGTTGGACTGAAGATGCTACCTTTAAATTGTGAAGACAGAAAAAGGTTCAGAATACCACACATTATATCATTTCTATAAGAACTTAAGGGTGGGTAGCGCAGGAAGGTAGGGCAGAATGCAAACCAAAGTGATCACATATTTACATCTAGTGCCTGGGATGGCAGAGGTGGAGAGGTGGAGGTACACAGCAGACTTTTTCTTAACTTTTCAGCTAAGTTTTTCTTTGTTTGTTTGTTTGTTTGTTTGTTTTGAGTAGAGGGACAGTGGGATAATTTTAAGCACAGTTTGCTTTTATTATAATAATTTTGTAAAAATAAAAGACTGGAAAGGGGGCACTGGAAGGAGGAGTGAAAGTTGATGGAAGAAATATCAATAACAAGATATATAGATGACACCATCTTACTGGCAGAAAATAGCAAAAACGTTGACTTGAAATGACTTCTGATGAAAGTGAAAGAAGAAAGTGCATCTGAACATCGGAAAGACAATGATTATGACCTCAGCAGACATACACAACTTTGACGGACAATGAAGACGCTGAAATGGTTAAAGATGGTGCTTACCTTGGTTTGGTCATCCATTCAAATGGAGACTGACGCCAAAAATCAAGAGAAGGCTGAGACTCAGAAAGGCAGCAATGGAAGAATTAAGAAAGATCACAAAGGGCAAAGACGCGTCGTTAGACACCAATGCTAATATCACGTGCACCCTCATATTCCTAATTCCTATGTACAGATGTGTAAATTGAATAGCGAAGAAGGCCGATAGGGAAAAAATAGATCAATACGAAACGTGGCGTTGGAGGAGAGCTCCAACGAAGACCCTGGGCCGTCAGAAAGTCAGTCAAGTGAGTCCTAGAGCAAGCTAAGCCTGAAACATCTCTGGAGGCAGAAATGGCCACTGAAGCTGTCCTGCTTCGGGTCCGTCATGAGAAGGCAAGATTCTCTGGAAAAGACAAGAATGCTGGGAAAAATAGAAGGCAACAGGAAAAGAGGGAAACCAGATATGAGATGGATCGACTCCATAAAAGAAGCCACAGGCATGAGTCTACAGGAGCTGAGCAGGCTGGTGAGGACAGGGCACTGTGGACATCACTTGTTCAAAGGGTCACCAGGAGCACATGACACACACAAGTAGGAAGTGAGCAGCTCATTTCCTGAGTTAGGCCGTGGAGACCAATGGAGTCAGCTTTCAAGGGATTCTGGCCGAAGGGTTTGGAATTGTTGCACAGCCAGCCTAAGGGGCTCAGAGTCCCTGTGCCCAGCAGGAACAGGGCAGGTACACCTGGGTTCACGCATCGCTCCCCCACTTCTCCACTCCTCCCCCAACCACGACGAGCACTCTCCCCTCCACACATACACCTTCCCCCTCTTTTCTACAACCCCCCACGTGGTGAAGAGGCCAGTGCCTGGGTAGCAGAACTTGACCCTGATAGACCGACCCGTCCACCTCTTTCCTCTGGTGGAGTTCCTGGATCCCCAGCGGGGAGGGGTCAAGAAGACAGGATGTACGTACCCTTTAGGGAGCAAATAGGCATTGGAGGGGGCACTAGGAGGCACTACCTTGTCCTCCTGGAAATGAAGCCCAGGTTCTGCCTCAGGGGTGGCAGGGGAGGAAGGGGACTGTCTCTTCTGGGCAGCTGCTCCTGGCCTTCCTCAGGAGGTGGCCCCTCCTGTCCTCTTAGAGCACCACCCACCATACACACAGAGAAAATGCTAAGACTACTCCCTCCCTGCAGGGCACTGCAAAGCCCACGGTCACAGCTCTGTCTGTGCACAGCTGTGCTGTCAGCAAGCATTCGGGCCAGCACGGTCTGCCTTTGTCCCCACCTGTGTTCTACTCACGGGAGGTGACGCTCTGAGGTAAAGTCACTGTCTAGTCCTTCTGTGGTGGCACACCCCGAGTGCATTCCCTGAACTGTGCCACCAAGTTACCTGCTGCCCCGCCCATCCAGGTCTCCTCTATACATTTTTTTAAAAGTACATTTTTCGGAAAGCACCACAAGGCGGGGTGGGCATCTCCCTCTGGACCTGGGCCATGTGGTCGTCCTTTGTCTGCTGGACTTTCTTTCTGAGTGAGCCACATTGTCCTTTGAGCCTCAGCTTCCAATGCTTTGAAGTTCTTGCTGAGCTGGCCTGTGAGTGAGCCGCACAGGGCTACTTCCGAAGAAATGACCAGACAACAAGCCTCTTCAAGCCCATTAGTGTCACAAAAATCGTGACCTGGTAGGGAAGGCAGCTCGGTGACATTCAGTCCTATTCCTAAAGGCGGAGCTGAAGAATGAAAGAATAGCGGGGACAGAAGGAAGAGACCTGCTGGGCCATGAGGGAAACCCCAGGACCACCCAAAAGAAAGGGGCTTTAAAATGCTGCCTGTTGACCATCTAGAGGCAGCAGAAGGGATCTCAAGGTCAAGGGCTCCCAGAGGAGCCAGGAGTTGCTCTTTCTCTGTCTTTGACCAGAAGGTTCACGGGAGACTCTGGCAGCAAATGAACCAAGAATCTAAGCAGAAATGACATTCTTTTCTGCAGAGAAGGCAACGAAAGGAAAACGCCCCCACCCTCATTCCAGCCTTGCTCACTAAGTGCCTCCCCACCCCCCACCGCCCACCCAACCAGTCCCGAATAATGATCCGTGTCCAGCTCTCTCTCACCTCCTGGGAACGACTTTCCTTAGAGTAAATACACATTATTCGATGCCTACTGTATGCCAAAAACGTTTTGAGGATACACTGACACAAATGTTCCACACTCTTTTATCTCAGTATATCCTGAAAACAAAGCCATGAGGTATATGATGTTTTCTCACTTTATGCACAAGGAGTCAGATAACGTGCCCGAGATCACAGAGCTGACAGGTGGTGCAACTGGCATTCAAGGGCGGGCCAACCAGATCCTGCCCCCCACAGCATCCTGGCACCCATGTGGGGAGTGCTCTCTCCGCCTGTCAGCCCTGCCCTGGAAGTCCTGGTGGAGGGGTGGACGTGGGGTCCAGGCCCACCCAGTGGGACATCTCCCCTGAGACTGGGAATCTTGGGCACAGCGACACACATGAAACAGCTGGTACAGACACATCACAGAGGCCTCCACTCCTGGGCTGCCCACCTTTTCCTGCAGCTTGTCTTCTGCAGCACGAGCTCTGCCTCTGTCAGCAACTTCTACTACCTACCCTTTATCTTAATCTGCCTGAGTTGATTTCTGTTGCTAGTGACCAAAGAACACTCCCTTGTTCACCATCCATCGACCTCCCTCCCTCCCCTCTGCTCCCAGAACAACAGGGCAGACCACAAGGCCAAGGCCGGCTCTCTGCCCTCCTAGCTGCCTCCCCACCAGCTGGACTATGCCGGTTGTAAACACTAAGAGACCGTGAAACAAGAACACAAGCGACGCAAGCAGCCAAGTGGCATGGAGTGAGCCAGATTAAAAGATAAAGGAAAAGAGGGGGCATTTCTGTGTGTTTCGGTTCCAACTGATCCTATTTATACATTTAACAAGGGCAGCTCTTTCTGTCTACGCCACCAGCTTCTCCATCCCTATGAGGATGAGGACAGAAGGCACGCTGAGGCCACCCGGTGCTGAGGATGGGGCGGCAGGTTCACACAGTGCAGGCCTGCACCACCTCTCAAGGCCATGGACATCCGAGCTTTGGGGTGGCACATGAGACTGTGTGAGGCCTCGGGAGAAAACATGGAGAGTCTCAGTGGCCAAAGGACAGAGAAGACAAACGAAGAGATGAGGGGGGTGCTGAAGCAAGGCTTCCGATCCCAGGAGCCAGCTGGGAGTGCCAGGTCCACACAGCTCCCAAACTCTGCTCGATTTGGGAGATCTGGGGATTAGAACACAATGTACAAGAAGTGTACATTCCTGTACACTTCCAGGCAAGCTGGCAGGACCGGATATGATTCATAGGGAAGGGATCTTGGGCAGTGCCAAACCAAATGCTAATGACTTCCAATCACCTGCCCTGGGGCCAACCAAGAACTGAGCAGAGCCAGGTGCTGGCCAGAGTTAAGTCTAACATGATCAAGGAAAAAAAGTCAAGAAGTCAAGGAAACAAGAGAAAACCTGAAAGAGAGTACAGTCTAATAACAAGAAGGGGCCGACACCCCATGGGGCTTTTCCACATGAGACGAGAGCCTGCAGGTGGCCCGGTTCCTGGACAGTGTGGAATTCAAGGACAATGTCGGCAGTGGCAGCTTTTTACAGATTTTATTACCCCTTCTCTGTAACAGTCCTCCAACAGACCTGTGACTGTCACTTCACAAATCACCCAGACATATTTATAAAATGAGCTGAATTCCACCTGCTCCCCCAGTGAGGAGAGTTTCTTTTCTTCCCCTCACCCCACTCTAACACTCACTGGAGGGTCTGGTATGAGCTGGGCCCCACTCTGGAAGAGGGAATTTCAGGGTTTCACAGGCTGGGGTGGGAGAGTGACAGGCAAGGGGAGTGACATCAACCACAACATGGAATTGTTTGAGGGGGACCCAAAGTGTGGTGGGATCACAGTGCAGGGGCAATGAATTCTGCCTGGAAAATGGGAAAGGCTCCTGGAAGATGTGAGATTTAAGCTGGACTGTGAGGAATGAATATGGATTCTACAAGTAAAAAGCCAGGAGGGGAGAGACATTTCAAGCAAAGGGATGACATACGGGCACCAAGTAGATGGCATAATTGAGAAATGAAGTCATCCCACAGAGCATAGGAAGGCGATAGGATTCGAGAAATGGGTCAAGAGAGGAAGGCAGGAATCAGACTGAGAAGTGAGAAGTGCCAAGACACGACTGCGCACTTGACTCCGAAGGTCACGGAGAACTATAGAAGGCTTTTAGACAGACATCACTTTGCCCCAATCCTGAGGAAGGCGTGGGAGGGACGAAGGGCAGTGAGGATCTGAGGAAGGCAGTGGTGGCTGGGATGGTGGAGGGAGGACGGCACACGGGAGACAAAACAGAAGAACTGACTGACTGGAGCGAGAGATGAGGGAGAAGGAGAAGGACCCCGAGAGAAGTAACAGAGGAAGGTAAATATGATGACTAATTTCATATGTCAACTCGGCTGAGCCACGGTGCCCAGATATGTGGTCAAACATTATTCTGAATGTTTCTGTGAGGATTTGGGGGGATGAGATTAACATTTGAATAGGTGGACTTAGAGGATAGCAGATTGCCCTCCATAATATGGGTGGGCCTCACTTAATCAGTTGAATGCCTGAATAGAACAAAAAGAGAAAACACCCAAACGAGAGAGGATTCTCCAGCAGATGGCCTTTGGACTCAAACTGGAGCACTGATGGACCTAGGCCTGCAGCTTGTGACTTACCCTGCAGATTCTAGGCTTGCCAGTGTCCACAGTCACATGACTCAAGTGACCCAATTACTTAAAATAAATCAGTCTTTTTCTCTCTTTCTCCTTCTTCCTTTCCACTTCCCTCTCTCTTCTTGCTCTTTCTCCTCTTTCTCTCTGTTTCCCTGGAGAATCCTGACTAATACAGTAAGGAACACAGTGGCCCGCCAGGCTCTGGGGTAAGGAAGGGGGCAAACACCACAGCCCACTGCTGTCTTCATGACCCCACCCCCAAAATGGGTCTGTTCAGAGTCAACACACAGTGACGAGCACCCACTCTAGGCCAGGCCCTTGCCTCTGCCTCCACCCTCATGTGTCATTTAATCCAAGAGTTGACTGGGTACCTCCTCTCAGATGTCCCACAGCCACGTCAAAACGAACAGTTCTGAACAAACTCCCTGTCCTGGTCTCCACCCCCGTTATAGCAATGGTACTATCTAGTTGCCCAAGTCAAAAATCCGAGTGTCGCCCCAAAACTGGGAGTCATCCCATCTTCTTTCTCCCTCATTCCCCCTTACTCAGTCATCCTCCGAGTCCTGACAATGCAGCTTCTAAAATACATATCACCTCTGTCCATGTCCTTCTATTGCCTCCATCACCATGCCCTCAGTCCAAGCGTCGATGACATCTGGCCCGGACAATTCCAATAACTTCGTAACTGGCTTCTTCACTTCCCCGGCCCCTACTTTCCTCCCAGGCACTCCTCCAAGTCCACTCTCCACACTGCACCAGCCAGAGCTTTTGAAAACATAAATTGGACAATGTCACTTCTTTATTTTCAGCCCAGTAATGATTTCCCATTGTTTGGAGGATGAAATATACACTCTTCCACAGCCAAGAGGAACAGGCCACATGGACTTGACCCACCTCTCCCACATTATCTCATCATGCCTTCTCCTGCTTGCTTGCTTCAGACACTGACCCTTCCCAGTTCCTGGATGACACCCCCACCTCCTGGCTGCCTAAGAATCAGCTGGCTGTTCATGGGTCCTTGGGCACCTTGGGTGCCTGGCTTCTTCTCATAGATCTTGATGTCAGTGTCCCCTACCCAGAGAGCCTCCCCTCACCTCCATTTCTAAGAAGACTTTAATATAAGCACCCCCTTTAACTCTCTACCAAAGCACCCTGACTGTGTCTGCATGGCTCTTATTACAATTCTCAGTTATCTATTTATTCGTTGGTTTACCTGTTTTGTCTCCTCCACCCTACCCCTGACACCTGGAATGTAAACTCCATGAGGGCACAGACTTTGTCATGTTCACCACTGTGCCCCCAAAACCTAACATGGTAAATATTTTTCATTCTACGTGTGGGATTATTGCACTATTATTAAAGGGTAGTTAATTGAAGCCCATAGAGGTTAAGTAACATGCCTAAGGTCACACAGCTCTTATTGGCAGATCCAGGACTCAAATCTAAGCCTCTCTTATTTCAGGAGACCTGCTTTCTCTCACTCCCCATAGGCTTCTGTGAACCAAAAGCCACAATGCACTTTTCAGTTTTAAAAGATCTTTTAGAAACATAGTACTTACTAAACATAAACATTTCTGGAGCACCTGTGATGTGCCAAGTGTCCTGCTGAGTGGACAATGGACATTAAGTCAGACAGGGCTGTTTTCCTGGAGACCACCTCAGCTCAAGAGCAGGGCAGTAGAGGTGTATGATCTAGCAATAGACTTGGACAGGCCTGCGGAGAGCGCAGGGCCGGAAACAAGAAACCATCTTTTATTATTCAGTTGAGTATCTTTTAGCTGTTTCACTTATTCTGGGTTATGCTGGCAATGCATACTCATTGTAAGCAAATTTCAGAAAATGAAAAAAAAAATGAAGAATATTCATAATACAATCACCCACTATGTACACTATGGTATTACGTTGCTTTAAAATTAGTTTTCTCTCACTATTGAAATATTGTGGCTGTCTTTCCC
>NW_006443124.1:15144252-15157762 GCF_000325575.1 Pteropus alecto
CCAATGTTTTTGCTTCTACGAACGGTGCTCTGACAAACATAACTGCACCATCACCTTTGCACAGTTGTCAGATTACACACTAAACCTAGGAGCGAATACACGGGGAGGAAGTTTGTGCTTTTCAAACAATTTAACAATCGAAACCATTTAAACTTTATTAATCTGATTGTTGAAAACTGATCTCATTCTACTAGGTATTTCTACAATTATTCATGACATGGGCCATCTTTTAAGGTGCCCAGAGCAGTGCCTGGCACAGAATGGGTGCTTTATAAGTTTTCACCGAAGGAAAGTGTCACCCTTTGTGTTTTTCTTTTGGGACTCCCTAATCATAACCTTTGTCCGTTCTTCCACAAAAATATTTGGCTTTTCCTTAATCTTTTGCGAGAACACTTTATAGCTCATAAATATTAACCATGTGTTTGTTATTTATGTTGAACTTTGCATTTCACTGCCCTTGTTTTGAACTTTTGTGTTTTCCGGTAAATTTTTAAAAATACTAATTATCTTTTTCTTTTCAATTCCCGTTAGAATTCTATAGAATTTAATGAATATAGTGGGCTCCCTCTGGTGGTCACAAGAAAATCCCTCAATCACGCGGTAAGTACATAGTTAAACCTCAAGACTTTTATTTACAGGACACGGTACGTTTTAGAATTAATAGATTCTGAGTGGCTAGACGACGCCTGAAGAGAAGACTTCTAATTACTTTCTTCCATTCATCAGCAGGTCTACAAAGTGATTGGTAAGGCCGCTGTCCAAAACCACGCTTACCATCATCCCTTCCAAATCCCTCTTTGGGGATTTCCTGTGTCTGTTCAGGCATCATCCCTCCCCTAGACTTGCAGCTTGGGGCACCTCTGTCCCCTCCCACGCCCATCCATCCTGTTTGTGAGTTCTGTCTGCCACATGGCCTGGGGCCTGTGGCAGCTGTCCTCTGCCTTCAAATCTCGCGGCCCTCGTTCAAGTTCTCATGACCTCTCCTCCAGCGAAGTCACTTAGGAAACGGTTACCAACTCTCCTCTTTGTGCCTGGCACTGTTCTAGGGTCAGGGGACAAGGCACGAGACAAGCCAAGACTGTCGCCACTCTGAGCACCCTCTCTATGAGCTTCTCTGCTGGAACCAAATCTGTGATCCAGCCCATCCTCCACTCTGTTTCTAGGGTCCTCTGAAAGCTGACACGTTCACTGCCTCCTTCAGCTGGGTCCCCTGGAATAAACCCACATCTCTCCAGAACCAAGCCCTATCCTTACCTCCCACTGCCACCTTCCAGCCAAACTGAGCTCATGGCCATCCCTGGAGTTCTCCTCTGCTTCTGCTCAGGAGCCAGGTCTCCTGACATGTGTCCCCCATCCCAGCTGGCTAAGGTGTCGACCTTAAGAAGTCTTCAAATGCATACCCGGCCGTCATCCTCCCCCTGCCCAGGTCCTCCTGATCTGAGGTGATCTCTTCCTCTTTTTAGTTTCCATAGGACTTTCTTTCAGACTCTTCCCATTCTCAGTGTATATGGTTCTCACATCTGTGCCATCATCCTCCACCAACTGGATCTGCAATTCCCCTAATAATCTTAGTCAACATCACCCACAGGAGAAGCACAAAATGGGGTAGGGAGAGATGAATGAATGAATGAACAAATATCTATGAATAGTGGAAGAGAAACTGAGGCCATTCTCCAGAGAATTCTAGCCCCACCTCTGAAAATCAGACACACAAATTATCTCCTTCAGCTTTGTACAGCCTGACGTGATGGGATAACTGCCATTAAGCTACTTAATTTTACCATAAACTCAAGTCAACTAGAATCTAACACATAAAAAATATATCATTTAAAAAATTCTACAAGTAAGAAATAATTGAAAGGGGGATAACAATTGCTTGCTTCCAAGTACTAGGAAAACACTATCCCTTCACACTAGCTCTTTCCAAAGCCAACAAGTAGAATAAACAGGCTGAAAACGAGTAGCTTCTACCACTTCCGTTCCCCTCTACAACGTTTCCCACACACCGTCAACGGCTGTTTCAGGATCCGTGTCATTTCCACGCAGTGCTTCATGCTCTCATAGGTAGAGTTTCACTCCTCGGTTCAAAATTCCAAACATTTTCACAGAGCAGTGAAATTCTAACTTTGATTAATCTGTTTATTAATTTCTGGGAAGTGGCCCTATAGTGCAAGCATGGTGCGCATACACAATGTCTCTGGTATATCATACGAGGACACAAAAAGGCAGAACAAGGAAATGAGAAGGATCACCAGTGTAATGGAAAGTTCCTAAGAATTTCCAGGGCAGGTCAAGCCTGGTTAAACGCTGGTGTGAGCTGTGTGGAGGGGCTATGCATGAGGCTATCAGTGGCTGACAGGAGTTCGTGGGCTACACGGTCTCTTTTCCCTTATAGTTTTCTCACTCCCACGCGTGACGTCGCCATAATTTTCTCACCAATGTCCCAGAAGGACATGCCAGTAATGCCTGGCAAGCCTTTGTGCTTTCCCTCCAATGGTCAGCTCCGAATCTCCCCTCTGGCAGCCCTGACTGACACCGGTGAAAACAGAGAAGGCAACAGGCTGCGCGTGGTAGGTGCATAGTGGGTCTGAGTGAGCCAAATCTGGGGAAGCAGAGCCAGCCCTTCGGCTAAACTCTCTGCATGTATTTACTTATTCCATCCTTGCAACGATCCTATGAGGTAGGTACTATCAGAAACCTCATTTCACAGCTGAAAAACTGAGGTGGGTGCACGGAGGATAAATTGCTTGTTCAAGGTCAGGCAGGCGGTCTGGGTTGATCCCTGGGCCACACTGCCTGATAGGCAAGTTCGAATGAGGGAGAAGATGCATGTGCTTCAAGTGCAGACAAAACTTGAGTTCAACACAGAATCTGTCTACAGCCCCCAGAGGAGAACCATCTGGACATGGCTAATCAATTGTCCCTGAAGCAAGGCTGAAGCGGTTACCTTTCATTTGTGTCTGCCTAGCTATATCGTTCTCTCTTCTTCTGGGAACAGCACCCTAAAATTCCTTTGGGTAACTGCTCTTCCTCATTCTCAGCCCACATGGTTCTGGTTACATTAACCTTCCTAGAATGTTCCCATGACCCAAATCTGGCCAATCAATGCATCCCATGGATAGGCATCTGCCCCAAGCCAAGAAAATCAGGGTCACTTCTGGGAATTTGTTTTTAATTGTGGTAAAATACATACAAAATTATGTATTTTTACCATTTTAACCATTAAACAGTGCACAATTCCATGGCATTTAGTACATTCATATGTAGTTCAACCATCACCACTACCAATTTCCAGAACTTTCTCATCTTTCCAAACAGAAAATCTCTACCCTTTCAGCAATAGCTCCCTGTATTCGTTTGCTGGAGCAGCCATAAAAGAGTACCACAGTACAACAGGAATCTATTTTCTCACAGTTTTGGGGGCTATTAGTCCAAGATCACGGTATTAGCAGTGTGGGTTCCTTCTGAGGCTGTTCTCCTTTGCTCGTCGATGGCCGTCTTCTCCCTGTGTCTTCACGTGTTCCTCCCTCTGTGTATACCTATGTCCTAATCTCTTCTTTTAAGGGTGCCAGTCATATGTGATTAGGGCTCACCCTAACAACTTCATTATAACTCAGTCACCTCTGTAAAGTCCCCTCCTACAGATACAGTCATATCCTGAGGTACTAGGGATTAGGACTTCAACATGTGAATTTCAGAGAAGACATAATTCAGCCCATAACACTTCCCCACTCCCCAATGCTGGGACTTTTGAGAAAAGGGAGTGCTATCTGCTGGGGTTGCTGAGAAGACACAATCGACCCAGGAGCTGTTGGTGGCCACTTTCCTGCCCCAAGATGATACTGTCTGTAAATGGCGCAGAGAAGGGCCGGGTGATGGAGAGGGAGCCCCTGAACCCAACACACCTGAATTCGGCCCTGTCTCTGACCTTTCCATTTCCAGGTACATGAGCTAATAAGTTCTCCGTTTTCACTTCACTAATGTGGGATGGTCAGAACATTAATTAGTGTTCTGACACTTCTAAGTAAAAGAGTCAGTTAATGGAAGGACCTTTGACACCAGAGTGGCCCACATCTCCAGGACGTCCAAGATGGGACCACATGGTGACTGTTCAAGTGGCAGAGTCAAATTCAAATCCAGGACTTTTAGATTCCAAGGTGCCAGCCCTGACCTGTCCTTTCGGATGCTCCAGTGTCATGACTGTTCATAGCACAGTAGACCTGGGGTCTTGCCAGAATCTCTCCCCTAGAGCAAGCTTCAGGGCCACTCCCTGACAAAGCCCTTCCTGTAAGGTTCCAGGATTGCTGCTCTGAAGTAGCCTCTCCCAATAGACTGAGGGCTCCTGTCCTCCAGTCTGTGAGAACACAGGACAAGAAACAACTCAAGTGACTGGTCAGGTCCCCTCACAGGACAGCCTGACAGCCAAACAGGATTCCATCATTTAACCCAAACAAGGCAGCACCCACTCTCCAGTATGCAAACTGAAAAAAGCAACACAGGGACAACGACGTATGATGCTATTTGCATAAAAACAGGAAGGGAGCTACTAGAGGAAATGAACAATCCTCGGTGGCCCTGGGCTTGTCTGAGCTCCGCTCCCGCCTTCTCACGGCCTTATCCCCTGTGTGTCTCTGTGTCTCAAATCTCTCGTACTGTCTCTTATAAGGACACTCATTAGATTTAGGGCCATCCTAAATCCTGGATGATCTCATCTTGACATCCTCAACTTAATTATATCTGCAAAGACCTTATTTCCAATAAGGCCACATTTACAAGTACGGGGAGGTTAGAACTGGGATGTATCTTTTCAGGGGACACAGTTCAACCCACTACACCATTTTATAGACGAGGGATGCAAAGCTCAAAGACCCCTCCTTTGTCCAAGGTCACAGGGCTACTTCAGGGCCCAGCCTTGCCAGTCTTCCCGCCACTGAGTGTGGCGGGAGCAGCAGCCTGCCCCTCCTCATGGAGTGCCAGCTCCACAATGGGCAACACATACAGAAGAGCCGCCCCCTTCTCTGGCCTCGCTTATCTGTCTGTGGCATCCTAGGTTCTGACAAAAGATTACACTGTCTCCCAAGCATGGGAAGGAGCTGGGCCAGGGAGATCTGCGGGTATCTCAAATCAGATAGGGACCCAAGCTATAGAGAGTAGTCTGTGTCCGGACTCCAGGAGTCCGCAGGGCAGATCAGAGCTGGGAGAAAGGGAATGAGTTAAGGCTTCCAGTGTTGGAGAAAAGGCCTCTGTCCCTTTCATGGCAGGGGAGAATGTGCCAACTGACAGGGTTTTGCATCAGTGAAGGGCTCTGGTCCAAAAGGCTCAAGTGAGTCCTCCACCTTGAGTGGGCATGCATGTGCATCGGGGCCTGGCCACACCAACTGCACCTGCCAAGATGGCTTGATGGCAGCCACAAGCCCCTGGGATAGCAGCAGCACAGAGCAGCAGCACAGGCCCCTCTCAGAGAGCACAGGAGGGAGGTCACTGCCTTCTGTCAGTGGGACTAGGGGTTTTGGCCAGTCTTTCAGCCTCCATGGGTCTTCTCTGATACCCTCATAGAGCCTCTCTTTGTGGGTCGTGACCCCTCAAGGGGCGACAGGACACAGGACTGCTTCTGAGTCATGAGCTTTGATCTATACTTTCCCCATGACCTCAAAAAAGCCCACGGACCCCACTCCAATATTGTCATCATTTTTTGATGAAGACCCTTATAGTTAATAAATAGCAGACCAAGGTTTGGACCTGGCTCAGATTTATTCAGGAGTTCTATACCCCCTCACTGCCTATTCCTTCATATCCACCTGTCACCTGTACTGGGGATTTTCAGACTTCCAGTCAGCAACCCACAGCAAGAAACCCAGTTCACATCGTCATCCATCATGCCCACAAAGATAAAAAACTGCAACAAAAACTCCAGCCCAATAGCTTTTATTGGAGTCTATGTGAATTCAAAATTTCAAAATGCTGGATGCAGCCCCCAGAACTGATTTCATCTCTTACAAATACTCTGTGACTTTGTTTAAAAAGTACTTATCCATATAACTCACATGAATTTACACCCATACAACACTCAGAAAAAAAAAGAGGGAAAAAAGAGTTGTTGTTTCCATTTTATACATTTTTCAGATCATCAAAAATTCATTTGTGGATCTGGGGTTTTTTCCCCCACTGAATCGCAATTTCTGACTTCCTGATCAAGTAATGATGCCATTACTTGTCATGTCTTTTTTCCTCCTATTAAAAATCTGGAGGTCCTATTATTAAAAACTAGCTTAAGCTCAACCATCAAACTCTCTCCTGCTGGGCCCCCGGAGACTGAATCTTCACACCTCAAGGTTCACCTTTGCAGACATTCCGGGCATCTCCCAACCTTGAGATGTGAATTATCAGTGAGCTTGGTTTCTCTGGAGCAGCGAAGTAGATTGGAGAGTGCCAGACGACTTGGCTAATGGAAGGAGTGACAGTAAGGACAAGGGCCACTGAGCTCAGCTGCTGTCACCAGTGTTCTCTCATCTTGTCCAGCACCGTGAGGAGTCAACCTTCCGCTCATTCGCCGATTTACACATCATCCTCTGAGAGGTTAATACTAAGCCTGTGCCGGGGCCAAGACTACACACCTAAATTCTCAATCATTGTCCATGCAAAGCTCCCATGAGGACAACCGGAAGACCTGATATGAACCAGGATTTGAGCCACATGACTTAGGAATCAACAAATCCTGGTTCTATCCACAGCTGTCCTGGTCTCCAGCACCAAAACCGAAGAGAGACATGATTATTTGAATAATTCAGACCATGTTTCCTGCTCCCTTCCTCTACCTCCATCAAAAGAATGAAAACAAACAAATGATTTGCCCAGATTATTTATCAACCTCCACTCCCTGCCCTGCCAATGTCTTGGGTCACAACGTTTATATCGTGTGATGGTTCATGCCTGTTTCTCCATCTTTAGGATGGGAAGGATGGTACCTTCCTGGTATCTAAGCCTTTACTAGAAATCATCTCTAGTGGTTTCTCAGCTCCTGCAGCAATACTGCCATCCTCATCAAACCAAGGCATTTAATCTTGCTGGGATTTTCAACTAGTGACACACCTGCCAGGATGAGCCATACAGTACAACAGACAGTCTGAAACCCAAAGCAGTCCTCTTGAGGACCTCAGAACTGGCCTTGGCAGTTCTGAGCAGACAGAAGAGAGAAGCCAGTCCTAGGGGCGTCAGGAGCCAGCAAAGACGGAATGTCCGCTTACCTGGGGGGCAGACGCACTCGGTCGGCGCTTCGCGAACTGTCCGGAGCTTGACTAGTCCCTCCAACTTCTGAACCAGGAAGAAAAGGGGGTAGGGGGAAAAATAAGGATGAGTTTGAGAGCAGAGAGGAGTAAAAATGGAAAAATGAGCAAAAAACAACGTATTGAAAAAATTGACAGCAGTGGTGGTATTTTCGAGAACATGTTTTTACAAGGTCATTAAATTCTATGGTTTTAGAATGAGAGAAGAAACAAACATAAACACTGAGCAATTTACTTGGGGGTCTCTGAAAAGAAGGTGGCAGGTTTCTGCTTTATTACGGATGTTGGCAAACACAAATCAAGAAAAGCCAAAAGCAGTCAGCTTGAAGATTGGAGGGCAGGGCCCTTGCAGCAGCTTTCTGTACTCAGATCTCCCAATCAGCTCCAGGAAGCACCCCCCACCCCCCCGCCCGCTCCCCTGGCCGCAACCCCTCCCATCCCACGGGGTTCAGATCTGCTCCTCAGGCCCAACCCAGCCTGATGACATTTTCCTTTCTTCTTACCTGTGGGGATCCTTGGCCTAGAAATTTTGGTTCAAAACAATTTACTAAGAATCTGTACACGCCAGCCCTGTGCTAGATTTGGGTGAAGGGAAAAAGCTACTGCGGAAATGGAGTCAGAAGCCACAGCTCCACTATTATGAGAACTCACAGCACAGCCCTGGCCTCGTCCCCGTCTGATCTGACCCTCGGAATAACCTCTGAGGCCCGAATTATTGTCCCTGACTCACTGAGAGGACACAAGGTACAGAAAAAGAAGAAACTAGTCCCAAATCCCATATCTAGGTTTACGGTAGTGAAACGATTGGTCCATAACCCCCAAACTAGCTCAGACTGGAGTCCTAACAAGAATCTATAAATTATTTACCTTTCTCTAGAAAAAAACAAAATTTCCCACAAAGTGAAACAAAGTACATTCCGAATGTGTTAATTTGAGTGAAAAATGCACTATGACCTGCAGAAAAGGCATTTGTTGAAACATAAAACTGTAATTTTTAAAGCGCTGCTTTAAAAGGAGGTGAGAAGGTCACCTCCACCCTGACTGCCAAGCCTGAAATTTTCACAGAACCTGGGACTCCAGCCAAGCCCCCTCTTGTCTCTTTCTGGAAGAGCCCAGGACTCCAAGACAAAACAAGTAACCAGGTTAGCTCCAGCTACCTGCAAAGCACTTCCGAGTTCCACCTCCATCCGGGTTCGGCCGGTCCCCCACATGTTCCAGATGCAACAGAGGCTAATACAGACAACGGATGGAGTTAAGGCCACGTTTGAGGGAACATGCAGATATGCCGCGGTGGAGGGGTGCGCAAGCTGTATCGCGCGGGCAGAGGTGTGGGGTGCCGCCTTTCAGTGCATCGGCTTCTCCATCCTCGCTGCACCTGTCTGGCCTACAAGGCCTTGGCTTCCCCAGAAATCAAAACCTGGCTGGGCCTCTGGAAGCCAAGCTCTCAGCCCTCATGAGGACCCCCACCTGCTACACGCTCCTGCTCTGCTCTGGAGCCACCCACCTGGCCCAAAACAACCCTGCGAGCAGAGCTGCTGGGACTGGGCCCCCGGCCCCCAGAGGCCCCCCCACCTCCAACTCTCCGAAGCTGCTCTGGGGTTCCCACCAGGTGAGTGAGGTCAGCTCCACCCCGGCTGCAGGAGACACCACCCTCAGCAGCAGGCCTTGTGCACAGAGCTCTGGAGCAGCGTGACACGCGGTCCACACTGAACCCAACGCTGCTGAGGCTGCTGCGCATGCGGGCAAGAGAGGGACCTCAGAACTCACTTTACAGATTTCAATTTTTACCTGGAAAAAGAATCCAGTCTTCTAGTTTAAGCTCGTTTGTTCGAGAAGCTCTCATTTGTTTATCATTGCTAGACAGAAGAGAAGTCACACTAATTTTCTTCTATTTTTTTCCACAAAAGCATTTACTGCTAAGAAGCTAGTGGCTTTTAACAACTGTTATCGACTGGACCACTCACCTAAAGGGGGAGGGATCTTTACCAAATATTGATAGGCAACTCGATTATTTTTAAGCTACTCTTATTTAAAATTAAAAGCTGAACAAGAAATTATTGGTGAGAAGGTAAAAAAACCTTACTGTTAATGCCAGTAGCAGTGATCATAAATTACAGGGATTGAGTTTTTGCTCTGTCGTTTATTCTAACTTCTATATGCACTTGTTTTTCTGGATTAGATGGTGAATATGAAAAGTTTTATCTCCTAGCCTGCTACCCTCCCATCTCCAGGCCCCTAACTTTCCGTGGATTTGAAACATCCCTACTCTGAACATAGAGGGAAATGTTTGAATTAGAAATCCAATCCCACAATCTTTATTTCCATGCTTTTTTTTTTTTTTAATTCTAAGAAAATATTCTTTTGTGTCCAGGTTTGTAAGAAAGGATTTAAAAGCCTCAACTTTTTACATTCAATTATCTGGCAGCACCCCTCGCATCTGCAAACAATATGGTCCTGGTTTTACATTTGCAAATAACTCCCACTCAGAAAGTAAACAGAGTATGAGTTTCTGAGAAAAGACTGACTTTGAAAGAGTTTCCTCCAGAAGTACAGAGAAGGAGGATTTAAAGTTTTGGGGGAGGGTGGCAAGCACAGAGGGGAAATTAATTAGGGGAAATCACAGGTTTCAAAAAGGCATTACACGGTCAGATGCTGAATTTATTAATGAGCTGTTGGAGTGCTAGTCTGGAACACTTCACCAGATGTTTGATCACATCCTTGACCAGTTATGTTTTGATGAAATATGGATTAGCATACAAAAAAAGGATGTAATGATTTATTTCTGTAAAATCTACAAATAAAGCTGCAGACATTCCTATCCTTTGACAGAAAATTCCTACTCTAGGGAATATACCCCAAGGAAATAAATCAGCAGAAGCAAAAAATGATATTCATGAAGTTGTGCCTCAAAACAGTGGGAGTGGTTTAGAGAAGGATGGTGAGTCCCCTTGATGAAACTGTCATATCTTCATGAAATATCATTATGAAGACTATGTAGCAACAAGAAAAAATGCTTATGATACAATAATAAAATGTCTACATCTGTGTAAAAATCCAGGCTTTGGGTGGCAGCAACTGGCAAACATCCACTCACTTGGGTGTTGAGATTACAGTGATTTACTTTTTTAAAAGTTCTTTCTGTTTTCTACATAATACTATTTTCTCAGTAAATCAATCAATCAGTCAATCAATCAATCATGGAAGTAGAAGAGCCAAAATGAAGCCAGCCTGAAATCTCCCTAATGAGGATAATTTTTGAATGACAGACAGATGATTTTCTCTCCTTAGGAAGACCCAGTTCCAGAACCAACTCTGCAAATATGCACGCACCACAGACACCAGCAGAAAGGCTTGTGGAGAATAAGACCCTCTCTGCACAGGCACATCCAGATGCTCACGTTCCGTCCCCATAGGGAGGACTCATGCATGCATCCTCACTGCCACCAGCAGCCCGAGAGCGGCACTTCCTGGCCCCTTTTTTAACTTTCTTTTTTCTTATACCCCACCATGGTGATGATGATCATGGTGATGAAGAGAACAGCAGATATAAAGTATTACTATCAAGATTATTCATTATTTATTATGTGCCAGGTACAGTGACAACAGCTGTTGTCTCACCTAGTCCTCCCAAGAACCCCCATGAGGCTGGGACTATTATAATAGCCATTTATAGATAAAATTGAGACTTAGAGAGGGCAATGTAAGTGTCAGGGCTGGAACTGAAGCCTGATATCGACTAACTCCAACCACAATGAAAGACAGCTTTTGCTTACATGCAATTTTCACATCTAGGAGGGGAAAAAAAAGTTACTATCAAAAGCCAAGCCATATAAAACCATAAGGACAGAAATTAGATCAGTGATTGCAAAAGGTTGGGAGAGTACAAGGAATGAAGTAGGAGATTTGAGGAAGTGGAGTAGCAGATACGTGACTCTATGCATTTGTCAAAAACTGTAGGACTGTACATCACCAAGAATAAACTTTAATGGATACAAATTAAAAATAAATCAATCAGGATGTCGGAGAATCCCAGGATGGAATGTAAGCTGAGACAAATGAATCTGACTATATTAAAACTGACTCCAGGCTAAACACAGCTCTGTTCTCATTTAATGGATCTTAAAAACGAGACCCAAAAGTATCAAACTATTTCCAAGTAACTTAACTGTGATACAACAAATATTGATAGAATACAAAACTATCCAGTATCCAGTGAGGTAAAATTCATTATGTCTGACATACAATAGAAGTTAACAGCAGGAAAAAAGTTTCCATAATGAGTAGAAAAATCAGTTAATTGAAACTGACCCACAACTGCCATAGATATTAAAATTAGCACAAAGACTTTAAAAGAATGGTGGTAACTGCAGTGCACATGTTCGAAAAGTTAAGCAGAAACATCAAAGACATTAAACGACCTAAACTGAAACTCTAGAGATGAAAACTATTACGTCTGAGATGAAAGAAAAACAAACAAAAAAATAGAGTAGAGGGGATTAATGGCAGATTAGATACTGCAGAAGAAAAGATTAGTGAACTGAAAGTCAGCAATAGAAGCTACCAAAGTCAACACACAGAGAATTTTTTTTTAATTAAGAAAAAAAGAGAGGAACATCAGTGAACTTGGGATTTCAAGCGGCCTTATATACATGTGATTAGAGTCCCCAAAGTAGAATAAACAGAAAAAATATATATATTTGAAGAAATAATGGCCAAAAATTATTTCAAAACTTGATGAAAACTATAAACCCACAGATCTAAGAATCTCAGTGAAACTTAAGCACAATAAACATGAAGAAAACTACACCAAGGCATATTATGAATTGAATTGCTCAAAATGAGTGATAAAGAGGAAATCTTAAAAGTAGACAGAGAAAAAAGATACATTATTTGGCCAAATGGAACTTTCATGGAATGTAAAATAGTACAATGGCTTTGAACAACAGTTTGGCAACTTCTTACAAAGTTAATCATATGCCTATCAGGTGATCAACCATTCTATTCCAAGGTTTTTATATCCAAGAGAAATGAAAGCATATTCCATATGAAGACTTGTACATGAATGTTCATGTACACTCATGAGCTTTGTTTGTAACAGCCAAAAACTGGAAACAACTCAAATATCCATTAACAGATGAATAGATAAACAGATTGTGGAATATCCACATAATAATACTCGGTAATGAAAAAAATGAACTAATGATATATGCAAAAGTATCAAAGAAAGTCTCAATAATTATATTGAGTGAAGAAAACCAGACTCCTTCCTCCTCCAAAAAGAGAGTGTGGTTCCATTCATACAAAAATCCTACAAAATGGAAACTAACCAATTGTGACAGAAATCAGTAACACCTAGGTGGCAGGTGGGGAGAGATGGGAGAGAATGCAAGGAGGCAGGAAGAAACATTTACGGGTGATGGATGGTTCACTATCTTGATTGTGGAGATGGTTTCACAGGTGTGCACAGGTCAAAACATATCAAATTGTACATTTTAAATATGTGGGGTTCATTGTATTCTAAGTAAACCTTAAAAAACCAAACTGCAAAATGCCCCAGGCCACAGTTCCCACAGGCTTGGCCAGGGGTGTGGAGCTGGTATTCTGGGCTTACAAGGCATCAGTTCACCACACTGAGCTTCGGGTTCCGCCTCCGTGCCAGGTAAACCTCAGTGCAGTCAGGTGAAGACAATTGGTAAGAGCCTCTAGCCCAGCGCATGCATTTGGCAGGAACTCAGAAACATTTCTCTAAAGAATGTGGCTTTAATCAGTGACTCCCACTGGCACACGAAGTGACTCCCCCAAACCACACTGGCAAACATTTCCTTAAGGGTTCCCACTCAGTCCTGAAATACACTAGCGTGTTTTGAAAGGTTCGCTCTGTAAACAGAATTCTTCAGTAATCCTTAATTACTGCAATTCTTCAGTAATCCTTAATTTGTGTTCCCATTCATTATTTTTCAGGCACACTTCACATCCCATCAGAACCTACCTGCCTTCCTAGGTTCCCCACGCTGGTCTGACAGGAAGAAATCCCATGGATGCCTTGGGTGGGGGAGGGGAATGAATGATTCCATCATAGTTTTTGACTCATTGAGGATAGCCCTCAGACTGCTCCTGTAAATGGCCTCCAGGCCTTCTCCATACCATGGCTAGAGTCTTCTCCAGGGGCCTAGCCACCACATCGGGCCTGCTTAAGTCCCCACACCGAGTTCTACCTGCTTCCTGCT
>NW_006443124.1:15157796-15168825 GCF_000325575.1 Pteropus alecto
ATGAATGTCTGGCGTTTCCACTCATGTGCCAAGTCTGATTAGATGGTGTTGTTGGCTGAATCATGTCCCTGCTAAATTCACGTTAGCGCCCTAACTCCTAGTCCTTCAGAATGTGGCTGTATTTGGAGATAGGGCCTTCAGAGAGGTGATTAAGTTAAAATGAGGCCATTATTGATACCGAGTATGACTGGTGTCCTTCTAAGAAGAGGTGATTGGGAGACTGACACACACAGAGGGACGGCCATGTGAGGACACAGGGAGAAGTCAGCTGTCTGCAAGCCAAGGGGAGAGGCTTCAGGGTAAACCAATTCTACTGACACCTTGACCTCGGACTTCCAGCCTCCAGAACTGTGAGCAAAGAAATTCCTGTTGTTTCACCCACACAGACTGTGGTACTTTGTGGAGGCAGCCCTAGCAAACTAATACAGATGAGGTCTCCCGTACACCCTACCCCACCTTCGCTTGCCTTCTCCCTGCGGAGAATGAAGTGACAGGAGGCAGAGAAGACCTGGAGGGCTTGGGTGCAGGGAGGAGAGAGGGGTTATCACCTTCTCTACCCACAGGTGATGGGAGGCATTGAGGGTCGATGGGCCAAGGGAGGGAGACAGTACTGAGAACATTACCTGCCTGGGGCATGGAGTGGCAGGACTCAGAGAGTCAAAGAAGGGACTATTTCAAGAAGAGCCTGGGATTGGGACTGAAATAAAGGGACCAGAAGAACCCATGAAGAAATCATCAGCAGGATGGCAGGCTGAGTGGCGAGGCATCTCTTTCTAGCTCAGCTCATTGAAACAAGGCTAAGGTGGGAGCCTCCTTATAGGAGTGGGAAAGAGGTGGGGCTTGTCCCTGAGAAGGCCGGTGGGACCAGGTGCTAATAGTCCTGGCAGCCACTGACTGCTAGAGTTATCAGCAAGGCATAAATGAGGAGGACAGATGTCTTACTCACTGTCCTGGCATCCGGGGAAGGGCCATCACTTCATCTTCAGAGAAACAGAGTGAAGCACCCTTTCTCTAGAGGAAGAAGTTAAGGCTTGGGAAAAGCCAACTAATTAGTCCAAGACAATTAATTAGATGCAGCTCCAGACTCCAACCCAGGTTTTCTAAACCCAGAGCCCACGAAATGAGCTGTGTGGCCCAGTTAGAGAAGCTTTCCAGAGGACATGGGTAAGACAACTTCTGTGGTCACGAGACAGGTGACCTGGAGGGCCTGGGTGCAGGGAGGAGAGAGGCTGGTCTCACCTGTCTCGCCTCCTTCAATAGTCCCTGTGTGTGCACATGTACACATGCCTGTGGCTGCACGCACATGCCCATATACACACCCACATTCACACACTCACATCCATAGACATACCCATACACGTATGTGCACATGGGTTTGCACACACTCACACATGTATGCTGACATGTATGTACACTCATACACATGCATATACAGTCACACACACACTTTAGTCCCATTGGCGTGTGAACTTGTCCTACATTTGACTACACCACCACAAGGGTCTGAAAACAAAATGCTGTCAATTATAACAGCCCATACATCACACAGAAAGGCACAGTTAAATAAATTGACAGACTTTGATTTTTTTGTGTGATGACCCTCCTTGGAGGCTCAAAGTTGAGTAGATTTTATTTACTGTCTTCTGAAACACCAGAATACATTCTAATTCCTTTCTAATTTGTTTCACAACTCAAAGCTGGAAGTGAATTCAGTTTTTGAAGTTGATATTACTCATTTGAAAGCACTTTTTTTTTTCTCACTGATTTTTGTGGCTACATCAGAAAATTAAAATTTTCTCATTTATCAATGTGAACTGAAGCAGATGTGTGTGAGGCCTTTAATTCACCAGGTTAATCCTGAATATTTGGGGTGTTAGTGCCAAACTGCGTAGTCAAAAAACAGACTAACTAATTAAAGCAAGTTTATTAGGTGTTTAAAGCCCTTATGCAATGAAAAACCCATATAATAATTTTCATGAATAATTAGACTTTTATTTTGGTGGTAAATGTGAATTTTTTTAATTTAAGTGGAAATCTCCTTCTGCTCAAAAGAGAGACAGAAAAAATGGGGTTATGAAATGAATTCAGTCTTTTCTTTTCTACAACAACCAAGTCACATTTCTCCATCATCGACTCGGAGCTAGGACCTGGGTTAACACCTTTTTCACTTCTGCATGGCCTTAATAAGATGGCATAATCCCAGTGTTAAAAGGGTCTCAAGATCAGCCATGTAAGCACAGGACCCCCTCTCCAATTGGCAAAGTGACATACGCATTCCTTTGGACTCAAAGGAAGCATCTAACAAGAACAGCCATTTTCAGGATGTGTCTGATGTGCTGAGCACTAGGACATAATCAATTCATTTGATCCCCACAGAAACCTTAGGAGGCAAGAATAATCACCTCCACTTAACAGCTGGGCAAACTGAAGTTTAGAAAACTAGCCATTTTGGGCGTAGTTCCATAGTATAGCAGTTAGCACGTCTGCTTTACACGCAGAAGGTCCTGGGTTCATGCCTTCATGCCTCAGTGGAGCCACGGTCCATGGTCTACAGCCATGCCACCCTGAACAAGCCCAATGTCTGATCTTGGAAGCTAAGTAGGGTTAGGCCTGGTTAGTACTTGGATCGGAGATCACCTAGGAAGACCAGGTGCTGTAGGCATAAAATAATAATAATAAAAACACAAACGAACAAACAAACAAATAAAAAACTAGCCATTTACCCAAAGTCACACAGCTGGGGAATGGAAGAGCTGAGAGGTGAACCCAGTCTGCCTAAAAGCTAAAGTCTTGCGGGCCACCCTACACGGCCACCACCTACTGGGGATGTCTATTCCACACTGGCAGAAAAAGCTGCTGTCCCAAGCTGAATGATTGCTTCCCGGGGTCTGCCAGGAGGCTGTGGAAAGGGCTCAGACAAGGAGTCAGGCCACCCACATTCAGGCATACACTGCCACCTGGGGCCGGTCACTGCCCCTCCCTGGGAGGGTAAGGCCCACCTCACAGGGGAGTGGGGGCCTGGGCTGGGCCATTAGGAAACATGAGGACATGCATGTGAACCCTCCAGCCCAGGGAAGCCATGAGGAAGGTACCCCATCATTTCCCCTAAGCCTCCGAGAGGGCACTGGCGTGCCTCCCTTTAAAACAACATCTGCAAACTTATTTTTTTCTCCCAGCGGTTCGTGTTTAGTCCTAAAATATGTCTCCGGATATGATGAAGGAATGTCTTCTCAGTGCCTGTATCAACAATTAAAGATTAATCCTAGGCCTACACATGGAGAAAATCGAACGGAGAGGGAGCTGGAGGTCGTGTGTGGCCTCTGGAGAACGTTTTCCAAACTGAGTTACAGTTGTTCACAGAATGAGAAGTCGCAGAGGGGACAGACTGCAGTGCCTGGCACTGCGAAACGCCACTCAAGAAAGGGTTCTCACCAAACCAACAAAGGAGCATAATTCTGAGCTGACATCTTCAGAGTTTTCTCAAATCTTACTTTAAGCCTTTCTTTATCATTGATTGCTTTTTGCTTTAACAACAGCAAATCCAACTGAAATAAAATTTTGACCACAAGATGGATTGAATCCACTTTGCTCATCATAAAGCTTGAAGTATGACTTCACAATGGCGTGACAGTTTTGGAATATGACAGAAGGAGAAACATGGACAAAGTTGGATGTTCCAAAATTAAAAGAAAAAAACAAAGCCCTAAAGACGTTCCTCTTTAGCAGTTACTCTACGTCCTAAAGAATAACAGAAGTGAGAGCCCTTCCCCATGACACCTGTGCCAACAGAAATGTGGAAAGGCCTAGATGCTGTAGGGATGCAGACTCCACTGATGGGATCCTACATGGCCATGAAACATGACTGTAAAGATTGTGCAGCACCCGTAAAACTGTTTTTGATGTGAGGTTGAAATACATACACACAAGGTATAAATGATATGCACTCTGTGGTTACAATTAGATAGGCGTAAATCTGTCTAGGAATAAGAATTGGAAGGGAGGATGCCAAAAGTTAAATAGTCCTCGTTTTTGGGTGGTGGGGTTATCAATAACTTTATCATGTTAAATCAATATACATCTTGGTTATTTTCTTTAAGGGGGAAGGGGTAGGGGGCACCGAGCTGGTGTGCTATTTCCCAACACTGGGTCTAACATCCTAGGTAAAGGGGGTGGTCGCATCTCAGCAGCAGCAGCTGGAGAGCTGATGAGCACATCCAAGGACAAAGAGAGAAGGGTCTATGCCCACTTTTCGAAGAGCAGGTTTGAAAGAACCCTGTCCCTCACCGACAGCTAGCTATGCCTCCTGGTGGAGCTTAGAGTTAGAGAGAGGAGAGAAACCTGTAGAAATCTGTGGTGACACAGTAGGCTTCTCTGCAAGTGGAGGATCGTACCAACATCCTGTGGGGCCCTGTAAGGGAAGAGCAGCGGGACTGTGCTCAGAGCTCACCCTTTGCTGCATAAGCGATTTGTCCAGCCCTCCTGACAGTCTGAGCAGCGCTCTCACCTCACCTGTAGAGAACTGAGGCTCCAAGGGGCTGGATGACCAGCCTGGGCCATACAGCCAGCAGGCGAAGAGCGGCTGCCGTACACTGAATGTCTGTGTCCCCACAAATTTCTATGTTGAAACCTTATCCCCAATGTGATAGTGGGGGAGGGGCTCTTTTGGAGGCGATTAGGACATGAGAGTGGTACCCTCATGAATGAGATTAGTGCCCTTATAAAAGGAACTTTACAGAACTGCCTAGACCCTTCTGCTGCGTGGAGATACAGTGAGAAGACAGCCATCTTTGAACCAAGAAGCGAGCTCTCACCACACACAGAATCTGCCAGTATCTTGAACTTGAACTTTCCCAGCCTCCAGAACTGTGAGAAATAAATATTTTGTTGTTTTGTTGCCACTCAGTTATAGCAGGCTGAACAGACTAAGATGGTAGCCTTCTGACGCTGTGTCCAGAGTGTGCCCTCTTTCAAACTCAGGTCCCCAAAGCCACCATGACACTTAGCTCCAGGAAAGGCTGTGGCAACCCCCAAGCCACATGCACCTCCCTGCTCCAAGCCACTGGGACTCAGGCGCCCCTACAGACTCCCCAACCAGGCCAGAAAAGGGGGCCTTTCCCCATGACAACACTCCCTGGGAAGCCGATAGAAGTGAGCAGACGAAGGTGGGCCCAGAAGCAGGTGGCCCTGACTTGGGGCATGTCCACACTGCCATAGGCTGGGCACCGAACTCACACAAAGTGGAAAAAGGACATGCCAGTCCTTCTCACTCCCCGCTTCCAAGGCGTCCTGCAAATCCGAGGGAGCCCAGGCCTGGCCCTGTGTGCCCAAGCAGCTCACTGCCTCCATCTCAGTGACATTTCTTGCTCTGCAAAACGGGGACAATAACCTCTGCCTTCTCCATCTCATGAGGCTGTTGTGGGGAAGTTTAAAGATTTTAAGTTATCCTGTAACTTGTTAAGCTCACATTTTGTAAGGGCATTGTATTCAGAAAGAAATACAGATCTTGATACTGCCACAGATAAACCCAAATTTATTAACATAGATAAACACCTACAGAACAAGAACCTACAACCTGCTGCCTATCCCATTAGGTCAAAAATCCTTTGCCTGGATTTCAAGTCATTGGGAAGGAATTTCTCCAGATCGTGGCTCTTGTTTGTTGCCCAAGCCTCTCTCATTATTCCTCCGATTGTCACCTATTTGGTTTACCAGCCCCATGTCCTCTCCTCCTTCTTCTAATAACAGCACTCCAAATTGTCCATTGGAAACCATTTTCCGCTCCGGGTCCTTTCAGCTCTAGAGAGGTACACGCATGTGTACGCAGGTACATCCCTCAAGCCTGGCAGGTGAGAGGCTGCCCCGCTGGTCTCAGTGACCAACCAGTACGGCTCATTCGTATTGATCGTCAGAGTGAATAGGGGCTGTTGGGAGAGAGAAACTCTAACGCTGAAGATGAGAACCTGCAGCCTCCATGCCACTTCACAGGAGAATGAGGGCATCCTGAGAAATATGGAGCCAGCACAGAGAAACACAAAACTAGGCACCCTCAGCTGGGCCTGAGCAGACATTTCCCTGGATTTCTTGGTTACACCATGCCAATGAATCCCCTTCGTAATTTAAGCCAGTCCTGTCACATTGGAGTCCTGTCACATTGCTACTTGAAGGTACAAGGATCCAAAGTCACCCAGAAAGGCTGAATCTAATGAGATGATATCAGGGAGGGACAAAATCCTGCTCTGGGACCATGATTCTAACTGCAAACACACTGGAAGGGGACTTGGAACCACAGTGAGAAATGGCTGCTGAGAAAGCCAAGGGGGGCTGTGGCTGGGAAATGGTAGGGAGGAGGGTACACCTAATGGGTACAGGGCACCATACATGGTTTCAGGTGCACCAGTCTCCTTGGTCCTTAAAACTGGGCCAGTCGCCTCCAGCCTGAGCAGCCTCTTCCACTTGACTGCATTGTGATGTGCAAGAGTTACCATTCCTGTGTATGCTGGGATATAGAACAAGTTGGAAAGCAGGGCTGGAGTGCCATCCCCAGTGAGGAGGCCACTCCAGCCAGTCACTTTGGCATCAGAACTGGCATCTGCTTAAGGGCTAAAGACCATAAATTGCGAAGCATGGGATTGTGCCAGAGAGAATCCCAAACACATCCACCTTGCCTTTGACTATGGCTGGAGGCAGAATTGGAGGGCAGGACCCTGGGAAACCCTGCAGCGGGAGGGGGTATAGTTACAAAGATTGTGGCAGGTCAGTGGACGACTGCCTCCGTCCTCCTCTGGGGTAACAGCACCCTACAGCACCCGCCTGACACCATCCGTTGCTCCCCAGTACATTCCTAGTATTCCTTCCTCACAAAGCCACAATTCTCTTCGAGTGGTAATGTGCTCAGCCTCCGGGGATAAATCAAGATTGGGCAAAGCCACCTGTGGCAACCCTATAACCTTTGCTAGTGACAGGATGACAGTGATCACAAGCCCTGATTCTCGCTGGTGCCTATCAGAGAAGTCTCCCAAGCAATGCTGGGGGTCTCCCCGCTGACTCAAATGAAAGAGAAAGCTCTCAAGAAGGTGACTCTTTTTCCTGCCTCCTGCCCTTCTACATTGGCTACTCTTGTGCGAAGACTCATGCTTGGAGCAGCAGCAGCCCTTTTGTGACCATAAAGAAAGGCCAAGAGAATAAAAGACACTGATCTGGCATCCAGTCATGGTCAAGTCACTGAACTAACCCAGGACCTCCTGACTGACTCATAGTCTTCTCTGGGTATGCAAGGTAATTCAAAGACTGTATGGTTTAAGCAACCACACTCAGGTGTTCTGTTACTCTGCATTGAAAGCACACTTCTTGGCCAATACTTTCCTCTACATTGTCTCATTTGCTCCTCACAACCCAAGTAGTGGTGACCATAGTAGCGAAGAGGAAGTTGATGTTTAGAAAGCTGAAGAGGTTAGATGGCAGAGCTAGTAAACGGTGGGACAGAAACCCCATGCCTCATCTACCCTTCTCCACCCACTGATATAAATGCATTCAGTTTGCAGATTCCCTGATTCAGCAGTGATGCCACACATCTTCAAAGCAAATGTATAAAAATCCAATTGAGCAATTCCAAAATATATTCCTGAAACACCCCGACAGCTGATTTGTTCTAATCATGTTGCTGTTATTATAAAGCTTTCCCAAACTGTCACAAAAAACAAACAAAACAAAAACAAACAAACAAACAAGAACAAGAAAAATAAGAGGAGAGAGAGAGAGCATTCCAGGAAGTACTGGAAAGAACCTTTTTGGTTTGGAAGCCAGGAAGTGTCAAGAGAACAAATGTAGCTATGACTTACATCTCATCTCTAGTTGTGCCTCGGGACTGGAAACTTGGCCTCTTTATTAAATTGTACACCACAGAGCAATCCTGACAAATGACAGATTACCACAAAGGCAGAAAAAGCTACATTTGATTCTGGGTTGTATGGCAACAACCAATATATATAGTTGATGGTAGGAAAGAAAAGTGCTTGAATTTTATCCTTAGTCTCTAGGTTTTTCCTGTTTTCAAACTGACTGGTCTGGACAATGGAAGACCAACAGCCAACAATAAATCCATTGTAAGCTGGAAATGGTCTCTTCTGAATACAGCTAAATATTTCTTTAATCCTTGCATTAAACTTTTTACTGTAGCATAAAAGCCACACACTCTAAAATTTAAGCCTTTGTAATACTATAACTATAGATGTAATTACTGGGAGGGGGTGGTTACTTAGGTAACATATTTAAAGCACCTTAAAAGCACAATATCAGATGCTTGTTTTGCATTCATATTTTTAGATCATACTGAAGATACTATCGTTAATGACTCTTGCTCAGAAATCTTGTTTTTACGTTCTTGAAAGTATTTCTTTTCTTTTGTACCACGGGAAGGGTCTTTAATAATGACAACATGAATATTCCTTTATTGTAGCTTCTGAATCTCCGTTATCAGGCACATCAGCCAGTCCCAAATAAGTCATTTCACAGTTCTGCTCCCAAGGGAACAAAGACAGTAGCTCCCATATTAACAGTGGTTTTTGTTGGCTTATTTTTATTTTTTTCTGACATTAGAATTGTGTGTGGTTGGCAGAGATTTCTCTTCTTTAATTTGGATGTGGTTTCTGCCTCTGAAACTCTGAAAACAAGCTTCTTGGTAAAAGGACAAGCTGCAGGCACCCTCTCACATACAGATACACAACTACTTCAGCACGAGCTTAAAAGAAGCTTCATCAAAAACAAATTAGTACCGAAAAACATGTTCAAGTACAAATGTTCTTTCCTAAAGATATTTTCTGTTAGATATTCATTTGGCTTTCACAGCTGAAAGTTCAAAAAAGTACCTTCACATCTATTTAAAGCCAATTATCAGTTTCCCATATGCAGCTCCCACAGCCCCTTCATCTCAGCCAGGGACTCTCAGGGTCACCAGCCAGGTTGTGAACATTTCCCATCTAGTGATATTTGCGAGAAGAATGGCTAGTGGCAGGAACAAACCGGCCCCGGAAGAGAGATACCTTCTCACAGGGGACACTCCAGCAGCCAGAAGCTCAACCCCAACTGCATTCGCACTGTGGCATCTCTGATGCTCCACTGGCAGAGAAAAACTGGTCAGTTAGTATACTCTGAGCGCATGCTCCTCAGATACCAAGTTTAGTTAGTAGGATGTGTTGAGCTGTCTCCAGTGCTAATGCCAGCCTGCTGAATAGTAAAGCAAATTTCAAGTGGAAATTCCAGGATTCAAAATGTTCCTTTTGCCTTTCTAAAGAAGAGGAGAGAGGGAGGGGGAAGGAGAAGGAGAGAGGGAGAGAGGGAGAGAGGGAGAGAGGGAGAGACAGAGAAACAGAGGTGGCTGCATTCCCAGGAACCCCTCCCTATTAGAATGGTCACAATTTGCAAGTTCCTTGTAAAAGGTTCTCCCAGGATTTCTGATTCATTCAATCCCCGCTTGCTGTTTATTTTTACTAAAAGGGGCCTCCTATTCCAAAGAACAGCCACACTTCCAGCACTAACAGGTAAAAATTTTACTTGGCCTTCCATAAATCAGTTCAACACCCTGGTCTCCAGGGATTTGCCAAAAGATAATGGACTGCAATTATGAAACCATCACCACGAGTTGCCAGCAGGGCTTCGGAGAGATTTCTGAAGTCTGCAGGCACTTTCAGAGAGAAAATAGGAAATCGTTTCATGAAGCAGCAATTCTGCCCAAAACCAAACAAGAAGAGCTGTAATGCTGGCTTAAAGTGACTGAGATATAGCTAGGTACGGTGAACTACGAGTGCGGTGCAGTCTTCTCCCATCCCCATAAAGATTCCAAATTAACTCGATGAATACGCGGCGCAATACATTACTAAAGATCCCGGCGCCCGTCCTCTCCTCCCAGAAGCGCACGCGTGCGTTTCTTACCACAGCTGAAGATGCCCCATCGGGCAGGGCGCTTGGGATCATGGGAGGCTGCCTTTCCCAGGGGAAGAGAATGGCTCAGGTTTTGGAGGCTCTGGCTAGTTCAGCCTCTCTCAGTTCTATGCGGAGGGGTACTGCTGCCCAAACGGTGGAGGTTTTGATGAATATGATGGGTGAGGGCTTTGGGGTCCCAAACGTGGCCCTTGCTTTGCAAACACACAAAAGCAACCTGAACAGAAGTGTCACAGAGTCTCATATGCTTCCAAGAAGCTCAAGAAAACTCAGGATGTGCCTGTACTGCACAGGTGGCATCGCCTGAAACCAGAACCCAGGTTTTCTGGCCCCGACTGTTTTTTCCTCCCCTCACTCTGCTAGTCTGACGTGGGCATCCCAGGGCTCGGTGGCCTGCGGAGAGCGCGCTCAGCCTCAGCAACTCCAGAACACAGCATCTCCAGGATGGAGCTGCCCTGAAAAGAACTTTCCTGGGGACGGAAGGTGAGCAGGCTGGACTGACCAGATCCCTCCAAGGCCCTGGCCCTCGGGTCTGTCAGAGGCTCCCCTCCACTGTGGCCGCCGGCCTGCTAGGGGCTCCTCGCCTCTTCAGGTAAATCGCCATTGGTAAGAGCAGCTGCTACCGGTGACGAGAGTCACGCACCAGACAACTCCCGCACAGATGAGGAGCGGGACGCCCAGCGCAGGCGGGAAGCGCACAGCCGCATGGTGACTCGTCCCACGTCTGTCATTTCAAAGTCCGTAGTCTTCCCTCTCCCTCCCTCTGCTCTTTCCTGCAACGGCCCTTCTAGCTCGCTTTTCTCACGGCCGCTTGCATTGGAACGCGACCCTGAGGCTGGAGAGGGGACAGCAAGACCCTCTCCGAGCCTGCACCCCAGCCTCCGCCCCCGCGCAGGCCACCAGGATAGACTAGAGCGCACAGAACCAGCGGGCGATCCCTCCTCAGTTAGATGGCCACACTGCCCCTGGCGCCCAGCACACAGACACTCCCCCCAGCCCGACACACTCCCTTCCCGCAGCACAGCTCCCGCCCCGCGCCCGGCGCCCCGCGCCTCACCTCGCGCAGCAGGCGCTCCAGGTGCAGCTCCGCCCA
>NW_006443124.1:15168905-15182673 GCF_000325575.1 Pteropus alecto
GCGGCCGCCTGGGCGCCCAGCAGCAGGCAGGCGGCTGCAGAGCCCACGGAGAGCAGCAGGCACAGCGCGCTCACCGCCCAGGCCCCAGCCGCTGTCGCCGGGCGCCCCCCGCCGCCGCCAGCCGGACGGCCTTTCCGCGCTTCGCCACCGTTGCGCTCGCCCGGGCTCATGGCGCGCTCTTCGCGCGTGAGCTCTCTGAGGGGGCGGTGCAGAGCTGGGGTCGCGGGCCGAACGCGCGGGGAGCAGGCTGAGAGCCCGTGGCACGAGGTCGGCCGCGCGCAGGGCTTGGCCTCCGGGAAGCAGCGGATCGCGGCGCACGCCCCCTTCGCCGCCGCTAGCTCCTCCACCACGGCCACTTTGGGCAGTTTCCTCTATGCAAATAGACCCTGCCAGAAAAGGAGCCGGGACCCACCCAGGGGAGGAGCGGCCTGGTCTGCCCCAAGCCGCGAGGGGGCGGGGGCGGGAGGGGAGCTGGTTCCTTGGAACCCCCGCGCACGCCTGGCGGACCCTGCGCGGCGCGCACCTCAGCCCTCAGTTGCCCCGGGCTGCACCCATTCCCGTGCGCACCTCTGCGATTCCCCTGCCCAAGTTCCCAGTGCGATCTCAAGAGGGCTGAGGTGCGCCAAGAGACTCAGGACGCCTTGTGCAGCCCGCGCATTGCTGGAACATCATTCGTGCTTGGCGAACATTCCCCTAAACTTGTGAATTAACCTTTCTGACAATTTTTTAAAAGGTCAAAACTTCAAATCCCTTGGAAAACGAAGCGAGTCCATCCTAGGTGGCGCCTTAGCGCCGCTTGGTGGCCAAAAGCGATCTCTGCACGCTCACGTTTAGAGACCGTTAGGGCTGTTTGCGTCACGCAGAAAGATGCCTCTTAGAATCTTAATTCTCTCCATATATTATCTGCCAGACACGTGCTGCTGGGAACAAATTGTAAGTCCTTGTTCTTGACCTAGAGAGGGTTCCCATTTGAGAAAATTGAGACTATCACACATGGAAAGGATGGGGGAAAACAACTCCAACTTTTGTTGGGCTGATGGCTTAATTCTGTGGAAACACAACTTGGCCAAAAACAATAATCCACTCCGCACATTCAACCTATTTTGTGATTTTGCTGAAAATTTACAGCACAGGGTTAAGGTAGGAAATCCTGAAGGAGAAGGAAGTGACCCTAATGGTGTTTTCAAGAAAGAGGAGATAGTCTGCAAGTCAGGTGGGATTCTCTGCTCTCTCACAGCGTATTTATATCCAAAAATGGATCCCAAGTATCCCGACCAACTCCTCTAATACTCAAAACAATAAACTGCTAGCTTAGATCTTTGTAATCTGGGCAACTCCACAACTGTTTTTGAGGAAAAGACCTGTTATATCCATCTTCCCTCTCACTCTCTGGGTATTCTTAATTAATTTCTGTGGATAGATTACTTCTCTTAAAACTGTTGAGGCCCTCCAGCTGACATTCCTTCTTATGCCTTTAACTGGGAGAAAAAAATTACCTCTGAGATCAGAATACAAGGGAACATGGTTGGCATCTCGCCTATACAACTTTGTAGCTGTGACTTTAGGTAAATTAGGGTTACGTTTAGGTGGTTATAGAGATAGGTCTTGGTGCCCGTGTTATAATCTAGTGTATACCTAACAATATGAAAAATAGTTGCAAGAGAAACTGGACTGTCTACTCTGAAAAAAGGCCAACGCCATTGTACAAGTTAGCACTCCATTCTTACTACAGAGGTAAATCACCCATCACTTATTTTTGTTAATGTTACTGCACTACGCTCACTATGTTCCAGAAGCTTCTGTATAACAAATAAGCCAAGCTCATTAGCCTTTGCTCTTGCCTACTACTTCACTATCTGGAATACTCTGCTCTCAGATCTTTGAACAAGCTTCTTATCCTCAGTTCAAAGTCCCCAGGTCCTCAAATCTCACCGCCTGCAAAAGACCTTCCCAGACTGCCCAATCTAATGTGGCTACACCTGAGTCCCCTTCAGGATTACTCGGGAGATCAGGACATTTATCACTATTTGAAGTGACTTGTTTGTTAACTGTATCCCCTTTGTCTTCTTCACCACTGTTTTCTCAAAGAACACAAGAGTAACTGGCACACAGCAGGTGCTCGATAAATATTTGTCGAATGAATTGAAGAAAGATGAAAATGTTTGCTATCTACAACTGATTTTAAAAGGCAAGGAAGAAAATCCAGTCTTGTGTCACCTGGAGTCCTGGAAGGAACAGACGACATCCTCAGATTCAAGACAGTCTGAATGTAGAGACTCTTCACAAAGGGGCAGGTTAAGAGAAACTAGTAGAAGGTGCTGACGAAGCACCCTGGGGTATCAACAGTGGGAAGCCATCGCCATGCCTAGCTGAAGGAATGAGGGGAGGAAAGTGTCGTGGGAACCCTGTGACTGCTCAGAGCTCTAAGTCTGCTCCACATACTCAGGGGTGTGGCCTTTGGCTGAGGGACACCACCTCTTTAAAATCTTGGCTCTCTGATCTCCTGGGGCTTTGCACTGACCAAACCCAGCTGAGAGCAGAGTGAGGGGTTGAGGGGTTGGGGGGATAGAGGACAGATCTGAAATGGGGGAGAAACCCACATCACCTATCACACTCGTAGCACTTACCAATACCCATCTAGTGACTGCTGCCTCTGAATGGCTCGCCTGTCAGCAACAGCACTAATCAGAGTGACCAACAAGCCATTTGGTGGCAAATCAACTACTTTGGGCTCTCTTCATCCTGAAAGGCCAGTGGTTTGTCCCTCACAGGGATGGATAGCTTATTCTGAGCATGGGTTTGTCCTTTCTCTCTGCAGAGCCACTATCCTTACAGGTTGCCCGATCCACGGTTATGGAATCCCATACAACATAGCAATGGGCTAGGGGACTCACTTCACAGCGAAGGAGCTGTGGGAGTGAGCCCATGTCCATGGAATTTGCTAGCTGTTACATCCTGCAGCAGCCAGAAGCAGCCAGCCTCACAGAATACCAAAAATGCCTTTTGAAGGCACAGGTAAAGCACCAAGTACTCAGAGGCTGGCTATACTCTAAACAGCTGCGGTGCCATCTGTCAGGATGTGGTATATGCATTAAACCAGAGACCTCTGTATGATGCTGTTCCCAGTAACATATGGGTCCAGCAACAAAGTGGTAGAAGAGCAGTCCAATTTACCATCACTCTCCATGACCCACTGACGGACTTGTGCTTACTGTCCCAACTGTGAGCAGAGTTGGAGGTCCCAGTTCTCACAGGGGTTACACATTTGCCAGGGCACACAGCAAGGGTCCAGTCAACTACAACATCACTCTCCATGACCCACTGAGGGACTTCATTCTTACTGTCCCAACTGTGAGCAGAGTTGGAGGTCCTAGTTCTCAAAGGGGTTACACGCTTGCCAGGGCACACAGCAAGGGTCCAGTCAACTACACACTATGGCTTCCACCCAGGGCAGTTTGAATTCTGTGTACAGGGATCTAAAGTCAAAGAGTCACCATCCTGGCAGGGATAAGTGACCCCGATCAGTAGGTAGGGCTGCTTTTTACAGCGGGGGCAGGAAGAACTATGCAAAAAACCTTGTGACACTCCCTGCTCCACTGTCACTGTGAACAGCAGTGTGCAGAGCCCCATCTGATGGTTAACAAGGGCTCAGACTCTTCAGGATAAAAAGTACATTAAGAAATATTTTATAAAGGGATTGTTTGGGTCAAATAGGGTTGACAACCACTGCAAAAAAATAACTAATGTTAATGTAAAGGTATATGCTCGAAATGCTCTGTTTAAGAAGGCAGGAGTACTTAATCATTTTTTTTTTTATTTCTAGCAAAAATGGTCTAAATTAAGCTATAAGGCTTAAAGGAAATAGGCTTCAATTAACTGAGAAAATTGTTACATAGAAAAGGCAGTGTGATACAGTGGGAAACACATGAGGTCTTGACGCATAATGCCTTCATTCCAGTCCTGGCTCCACCAGAAGCTCACAGCTACTTGCTATTTCAGTCTCCCAGCTTCCTAGTTTGTAAAACGGAGCTACTGACAGGAACTAGATTTACTCTACCTGAAACAACTAGAACACCAGACAAACTGTGTGAAATGGTAGTTTACGAGACATTGGACATTAGGCGATGAAAAGCAGTGATCCTTGGGAAATGCGAAATATGAAGTGAGTCCAAGGATTCCCCAGCTTACTCTCTGGAGAGGTTTCTCCAGGCCACAGTGCAGGGAGGGGGACCCAGGCAGAGCCTCCTCGCCCTGAGGTGAAAAAAGCCACAAGTCCAGGAAAGCCAAGGCAGTCAGAATTACAGGGGAGAGGAGTGGAGAGAACTGTAGAGAGAATGCTTCACCTGAAGTCATCACGTATGCGATAAAAGCACCTAAGGCCTGGGATAGTTCTTCCGACCAGCCAGCATGGAAAATGTAGTGATTCAGAGGACATAAAAAACCAGCCGAAACAGCAGTGATGGTGGTTCAAAGCTGGAAACAAGGGGCTTACATACTCTGCTATGCACTTGTGTATTTTCTGTAGCAGACTTGTTTCTCCTTTTCTGACATTTCTTTTCCCATTTCAGGATTCTTCCTTACTCAGGTCTTTGTTAACTGATAGGGCTTGATTTTACCATATTTCCGGGGACTATTCATATCAAAAATCACACCAGGACCACAGGGGAGCAATTAAAGAAAAATCTGAACCCCAAGAGGGTGTTTCAGGTGTAAAGAGCACAGTACTCAAAAGCCTTTGCCTAAGGAGTAGGGAAGAACCAGCCCTAGACTAAATGCAGCTCTGGTCCTGTCCAACAAGCTTAAAACCAAAATCTGAAAAGAGCAAACCAATTCAAGTAATTTAATCACGCCCCATAATAAAGCTCAAGTATATAGGGATATAAAAATACCCAGTATCCCACAAGGTAAAACACAAGGTAAAATTACCAGACATTTAAAGCAGCAAAAAATATATGACCCATAATATAAGAAAAAGCAATCCAGAAACAAGAGATGAAAAACAGACAAGGATATTAAATTATCATTGTATTTCATATGTTCATGGAACTAAGAGGAAAGATTAAACATGTTATGTAGAGACAGAAATTTTTTAAAAGACCTAAAACAAAATTCTGGATATTGAAAAATGAGTCTTTGAGATAAAAAAATACACTGGATGGGTTTAAAGGCAGATTACACACTGCAGCAGATTAATGAATTTAAAAATATAGCAACAGAAACTATCCAAATGAAACAAATGGAAAACAATTGAAACAAAGGAACAGAATATCGATGAGCAGTGGGATAATTTCACATGAGTAACTGGAGTCCGAAGGGAAACCCAAGCATAAGAAACATGAAGACAATCAGACAAGGGACATCATAATCTAACTGCTTAAAAGGACTGGTAAAGAAAAAAACTTAAAAAAGCAATGGGAGAAAAAGACATGTGTAGAGGAACAAACATAACAGCAGACTTTTTGTTGGGAAAAATGCAACCCAGAAGGTAAGCAATCTAGAATTCTATACACAGTCAAAACATCTTTCAAAAACAAAGGCTAAGTAAGTACTCTCAAACGTACAAAAGATGAGAATTCATCTCTGGCAGACTACAATAAAAAGGAATGTTAATGGAAGTACACTTGACCTTGAACTGCAGAGGTCCACTTACATGCTCTTTTTTTCAATTGATCTGCACAGTTCAAACCCATGTTGTTCAGGGGTCAGCTCCATGGTTGGGAGTCTGTGTATGTGAAGGGCTGACTTAAGTTACATGGAGATTTTCTGCTGTGCAGGCAGTCGGCACCCCAACTCCCACATTGTTCAAGGGTCAACTATAATTCAAGCAGAAAAAAACAAACCAGATGGGAAATGTGGATTTATATAAGGGATTGAAGAGAACTGGAAATGGTAACTATGCTAGTAAATATGAGAATTAGTTAAATCTTTTAAAAAGATAACTGATGGTTTAAAGTAAAAATAACAATGTATGGTGGGGTTTTAACATCTGGTTGAGTAAAAATGTATGACAATACTATAAGGCCCAGGAGGGGAGAAAATGGTAGTATACTATTATAAGAGTCTTTCACTATATGTAAAGAAGTAAAATATATCTTAAAGGCACACAGTGACAAAAAATGGGTACTACAGATTCTAAAGCAACTGCTACACACACACACACACACACACACACACACACACACAGTTATAGCTAATAAACCACCAAAAGATATAAAGTATAATTGTGAAAAAATACTCAATCCAAAATAAGGCAAAAAAAAAGAGGAAAATGGGAAGAACAAAAGGTACAAACAAAAAATAGATAGTAAATCTAAATTCAATCATATCAACAATCACATTAAATATAAATGATCTAAACACACAATCCAAAGGCAAAGTTTGTCAAATAAGATAAAAAGCAAGACCCAACTATATTTATTTCCTACATAAAACTTTAAATATAGACAAAATTTAAAGGGTGAGAAAAGATGTACTATGCTAACATTAAAATGAGACTATATCTATTCGTGCTCATTTCATATGGTTTCTAGATGACTAAAACCAAAGTATAGGAATATGATTTGCAGACTGTAGAATATTGTATAAATCAAGAATATAAGGAATAAATTAAGTGAAAATAATAGCTACTATACACTAGCACTTTATGTAAATTATTTCATCCAGTCCTCACACCTCTTCAGAAGGTAGGTGTTAGTATACCAACCTACAGATAGATGAAGAGACTACAGAGAATAACTTGTCCAACTCAATGGGGCAGTCCCAGGTCTGAATCCAACTTCACACAAACCACATTATTCTCACCTGTGCAACTTTTGTGAGGACACACAAAATAGTTTAAATGTTTCTGATTTGAAAAATATAAAAAACAGCAAAATCTTTTAAACTCCTCGATCAACGACATACTCTAAATACCATTTAGACCTGTTGTTTTCATTCATTCTCAAAACTATACCTGCCCATGTTGCCTTTAGTTAAGAGTAAATCCAGCAGCTTTTAAAAGAACCAGCTCTAAGTTAAAAACTCAACTTCCATTTATATTTATAATGGAAAACATTTCAAGTCACTAGGAACTCCCACAAATCTACCATTAATCTTTAATTCATCTCATTACATGTAACTGCCGTTAGCAGTTATCTGAAAGAACTAGGCCTATGAGGTGCCTGCCTCAAAGGATGTTCAGGGTGGTTTCAAGTATTCGTAATTAAATGTCTCAGTCTTTTAATTATGTAGATATTTCCCCAGAATTGTAAGTTAAAACCAAACCAAAACCAAAATAAGAGTGAATATAAGAAAATGTATCTGAACAGTAGATATTGATTGGTAAAAAATCAATTTCTCTAAAAATTCGATTCCCCCTTCCAGTTTCAGTGAAATGTCATAAAAAAAAACAATGTTGGGGGTCAAAAATAAAATTCTTGATAGTTTAGTAATTCCTTGTGTCATAAAGAGGAACAATTAACATTATTGGGAAAATAATAAACAAGTCTTCTGGGTTAAAGCATTTTAGAAAGCAAAGTAGCTACTATTTACTAGTGGGACTACTGAACACCAGGTAATCTGCTTGATTTTAATCACTGTAACAGATATTCCCCCTAAGTAATTTGAAGAAAGTACAGTAATTTACTCCTCCAAACACAAAGACCTGGGACTAGAGTTGGAACCACACCGGTAAGCCTGAGCTCTTTAAATGCATGACTATCAGGGAATTAACTGATAGGTTAAGAGATGCACAAAAAAGGGCTGGATGCTTCTTCACATTACGATTTCAACCTAAATTAAATTCAGGTTCAATTTTTTTAAAGACAATACCTCCAAGGTGCTGTGTGTTTCCTACATTATGTGACGATGACAGGCACATCGGCTGGGTGTCAATCTTGAGGTTCACATCGAATACTGACTGAGGTCTGACATTATCAGCCTCACTCCTCCATTATAAAGTCCTCCATTAATTTTTCGCCCAATGGCTTTACTGTTCACTGATGACTGGTGCCTGGATCCATTATTTCATTAAGAGTTGCAAAAGTAGAAGAATGTATTTCAACATTCATTTTTATTTTTTAGAAGAAATTCTATAAAATACTTTCCCTCATTACTGATTAGTTTACACGATAAATGGGGACCAAAGAAACAGATATCACCACTCTGATGAAATACTCAATGTGGGAAATTCTCTAAAGATAAATGACCCAGTTTCATCAGCAAAGAAATAGAATGGTGGAAAAAAAGATGCATTAAGTGATTAAGAGACCTGAGACATAGCAATGTATGGATCCTGACTGGGTCATGATTCAAACAAAAGCAACTATGAAGTGACATTTTCTTCTTTAGACAATCATGAAACTTTATAGACTCAGTATCAGATAAGAAAATTATTGTTGGGTATGATAATGGCATTATGATTTTATATATTTTAAAAAACTCATGTTAAAAGATATACAGAAATATGGGTGAAATGATATAATATCTGGCATTTGCATTTGAATATAATAGGAAAATGAGGAACAGATGAAACAAAATTTGAAAAATGTTTTTAATTTTTGAAGCTGGGCTATCTATTTAGAGGTTCATTCTTCTATTTTTGCATTATATTTTGAAAATTAATCACAAATATAGAAGTAGCCAATTTTCCTAAGTGACTCGAATTAAGCATATTCACACTAAGATCACCTCTCTTTTAATATTTCAAAAGGCTGGATTGACTGAGTTGTAAAATTAACCTGGCTTTTGAACTTAACGTTCCATCTAAAAATATATATAACGAAATAAAAACCAGTTAACCAAAAAAACTTAGCATTAGGATTTAGCTGGAGATAGCTACTTCATAAAAACATTGATCAACTCTTCGAAGAATTACAATTTGTTTCTATTACCTATTTGCAAACGTGCAGTCTACTCGGCCAGTAATTACTGACACTATTATGATTCATAATGAATTCTTCTGACCATATTTGAAAATATAGCTTATTAAGAAGTGCTGGTGTTTGAAATATTTCACTTGTACCAAATTTTGTGGGAATCAAAAATTTCAAACTGGAAAGTAGTTAAAAACCCACGCCACCTGATAATTTCTTTATTCCAGGATGTCAAGATAAGCTTTAAATACTTGCATCTGCCTACCTTAGAATGTTTTCAAATGACCATACCATTTTAACCATTTTGATGGTTGAAACTATTTATCAACTACTGGAGTAAAGAAAAATGCAAATAAATGGAATCTAAGCAATGTAACTTTCTATTAACCATCACTTTCCATTTCATCCCAAGCCATTTCACAGAACTGTGAAAAAGAACCAAATAAAGTTTTTGACTCAATGAGGTATATATTATCAGAAAAGCACACTGCTACAATCTAAGAAACGTGAGTTTGTCACCATTCAGCCACAATTTTGTGACTCGGTCATTTCCAATTTCTCTAGCATGTAGTCCTTCAAGATTACTCAAGATGAATAGTTTTCAATTTTATTAGTAAAAACTTCAAAAGGTAGTTTGCTACTGTCAACTAATTGGTGTCGATTTCATTCATTTACTATAAAAATTTTGATAAATGAATAAATGAAAAAGAACTCGAAAAAATAAGCGGCAGCAGAAAACGTTGACTGGTTACTGGAAATAATCTATTTAACTGCACGTTTAAAAATGCCTCATAAAACCCAAGCTTTTCAAAATGAATTAAAGATTTGAATGTAAGACCTGAAACCATAAAACTCCCAGGAACATTTGCAGTAAGCTCCTTGACATTGGTCTTGGCAGGGATCTGACACCAAAATCAAAAGCAACGAAAGCAAAAATAATAAGTGGGACCACATCAAACTAAAAAGCTTCTGCCATAGCAAGGGAAGTCATCAACAAAATGAGAAGGCAACTTACTGAATGGGAGAAAATATTTGCAAATAATCTGATAAAGGGTTAATACCCAAAATGTATTTTAAAATCTCATACAACTCAATAGCTAAAAAAAAAAAAAAAATCCAATCAAAAACTGGGAAAATGTGAATAGACATTTTTCCGAGGACAAGCATACATATGAAAAGATACTCAACATCACTGACGATCAGGGAAGTGAAATCAAAACCACAGCAAGATATCACCTCACACTTTTTTAGTGTGGCTATTATGAAAAACACAACAAGTGTTGGCGAAGGTGTGGAGAAAAGGAAACTATGGTGCACTGCTGGTGGGAATGAAAATAGGTGCAGCCACTATGAAAAACAGTATGGAGGTTCTTTGAAAAATTAAAAATAGAAATACCATATGACCCAGCAACTCCTCTTCTGGGTATTTATCCGAAGAAAACAAAAACACTCACTTGAAAAGACCATGTTCATTGCAGCATTATTGACAATAGCCAAGATATGGAAACAACCTGTGTCCAACAATGGATGAAGAAAATGTGGTACACATACACAGAATACAATATTATTCAGCTATAAAAAAAAGAATGAAATCTTGACACTTAATGACAACATGGATGGACCCTAAGGGCATTATGCTGAGTGAAGTAAGGCAGAGAGACAAGTACCATTATGATCTCACTTACATGCAGAATCTAAACAAAAAAAACCCCAAGCTCATAGATACAGAGATCAGATTGGTGGTTGAGAAAGGCTGGGTGTGGGGGGTGAACAGGCTCAGGAGGTACAAAGTTCCAGTTATAAATCAGGGGGATGTAATGTACAGCATGGCAACTTTAGTTAATACTACTGTATTATATATTTGAAAGTTTCTGAGATCTTAAAAGTTCTCATCATAAGTAAAAAATCAACTATGTGTGGTGATAGATGTTAACTAGACTTATTGTGGTGGCCATCTGGCATATATACAAATCCCAAATCATTATGTTGTACACCTGAAACAATTATGTCATTTAGACCTCAATAAAAAAAAAATGACTTCAATGGAATTTCTACAAATAGTAAAAAACTATGAGGTTGTCAAATTAGTAAGAAAAATACCTAATTACAAACAACCCGTATTTATACACCGGCCATTCTAAACTTTTCCCGTTAGTAAGCTGAAGCTCCCAGAACTGTCAAGTAAAAACTTGGCACGTTCAGAAAATGAGTTCAGAAGCACAAGGAAAAAGGCCACTAAGAGTAGGAGCCTAAGAGCTCGACGACAACGGGGAGGAAGGCTGGCAGTAGACACGTAATGATCCCAGAGGTACCATCTGAACCACTGGACATTTCTGATCTGCCTAAGTTATCAAAATTCTCTTTAATTTCTAAAATTCCACAAATTACGCCTAAGAATTAGCAAATTCCCTCTGTGAAGAATGTAAACACTTTTCAGAAAGGGTTTAGCAATCATTAACTTTTTAGTAAGAAATAATACGGGCATTTTTCTTTCTTATTTCCTGACATTAGCATACTCCTTAAAAAAAACCGTTACCCCATATAATACAGTGCAACTATTCAGTAGACACATTCATTTTATGTAGACAGCATCAGAGGCCAAAGCATAATTTATGCAGTGATTCTGTGGTAAAATTTATTCCTGCTTTCTTAAAATTCCTAGCCGATTTTAGGACCACGGTCTTACCATACTGGTAAATGTCACCTGTGAATAACGTAGGGAACCCAGCTTGGTTTTGCTAGCGGTCATACAAGAAAATTCCATGCATTTTATGTTTAAAATACACAGACATATAGTTCTTGATGTAAAAACAGATTAGCAATAAAAAATACCTAGAAGCAAACAAAAAGTTCACCATGTTAGACAACCAATTTGGGTCTGGAAATTTCTGCAGAGGTTCCTTCCCAAAGTATTTTCCAATCAAATTATTCTTTTTTCCAATAAAGATGAACATAAGTATAAATTGCTTAAAAATAACCTTAATTCTCATAGGCTGAGAGTTAAATATTTATTTACTCCATTTGATAAGGAAACAGGTACAAGACATTTTCAAGACTCAAGATTTGGCATTAAAAACTAGAACCTCAGTCATCAGAATTCCTATTTCCATGTTTGTGACTCACTAAATAGCTCTTAGAAAACAGAACTTTTCAAGCTGACTTTCTAATTAGACTTTAATCTTAAATGAAGTGTGTATGTGGTTTTATTAAACAACCTGTCGTATGAGAGACAAACTGGATGCCTTTTCATGAATGCTATTTACTACCGATATATCACCTGACAAGAGAGAACACAAATACTTAAAATTTAATGTAATCTCAAAAGTAAACATTTCCTAAGGGTTCTGGTTTCCAATGCCTGCCTACATAGTTAATAATACTTATTACTTGTTCAACGATTCCAGAAAAAAAACTTTTAAAGTTAAGAAAAGTTCTGAATTTGAGGTATATAAAGAATATTCAGTAAGAATAAAGTAGTTGAGATTTCCTTTTACTCAAAAAAAATCACTTCAAATAGTCAACCTCCATGTACAAAAGACAAGCGATCAATCACATTTATCACTGGACACAAAGGATATTCCAAAGGTATTTAAAAATTGTAATTAATTTCAAAAAGAAAAATTAAATTTACATTTCATTATCAAGACTATAGTTAACAATTATGATACAAAATATACAGTATTTACACTTAACTGTACAAAATAATTTAATGTTTACAAAAATATTAGAATGTTTATTTAGAGTTGACTGACACAGTCTTAAGTAATCTCTTCTAGAGAAGTATACAGTAAGACCACTGATTTCCATTTCATTTCTTTTTTAATAAGTCAAAGAAAGGATGCTGCAATGCTTCATCTAAGGTAATTCTTTTCACTGGATCATATTCTAGCATTCTTCGAACCAGGTCAAACAATTTCTCATGTTCTTCATCATGACAAAGCATAAATTCCTGGACAGGGGAGGGGAATGTTTTTAATTAAGAATGGTATTTAAAAAGTTAAAAAAATGTTTTAAACCTTAAAATCTTTTTTTCTTTTACCTTTAATGGTTTGCAGCGTCTCCTAACATATCTACCAGCAGAACTATGTTCATCCCAATCTAGCTGGTTATGGTGAAAATACTTCCGTTTTCTACAAGAAAAAGTTATCTGGATAAGTAAAAATAACAAAAGATTCACATGTTTACCCTGCACCTACTGGGACAGATGGAAGCATAAACGTCTCTATGCGCACGATTTTTTAAAATCTCAGAAATACTTATATATCAGCTTATAGAATATCTTCCTTAAAAAACAAAAACAAACAAACAAAAAAACTTCCTTATTTTGCTCTGTCCAATGTTTTAGTAACCCATCTAAATTCTTCCCAAATACCATACAGGGAACAACGCCAGCTTTAAAAACAGAGGCTCCTGGATCCATTCCCATAAATTCTGATTTCCCTATATGTGGAATGGGGCTGGAAATCTTTAAACAATCCTTGGGGTGACTTCTGAGGGGCAGCTGTGTTTGAAAACCACTACAGTGTCTTGTCCAAGGATATACAGCTGGTTAGCAACAGTATGGAATTCCAACTTAAATTAATATGACTCCAAAATCAAGCTCTTCTTACTACTCTTATTATTTTTACATCAACTTAAGAAAACATTTATGCAAAGGTTAACTTCAGAGTAAACACCATCACTTTTGTTTACTAAATCATAGGTAAATACTACATTACTTTTTAAACACTTGACTTTATAAAAAAAATTTCTATAGTTTGAATACGAACTATTTCAACAAAGGGCATTAATCCTAAAGTATACCTTGTTTTCTGAATCATGTGTGTTGGTATGGGCCCTAATATTCGTTCCATCATTGCCAGGTGCTCTTTACTATCATGAGTCTGAAAAACAAAGGAAAAAGAAATTCAGTACTT
>NW_006443124.1:15182702-15210542 GCF_000325575.1 Pteropus alecto
AAAGGAAAACAAGAAAATAGTACTGACATAAAAGGACTTGATTAGACAGTTTACACAATTTACACTACACTCTACTTCAAAAGTGAAACAATACTGAATGAGTTGTACTGTCTGGTACAAATCTAAAATAAAATTACTCTTTCTGAAATAGACCACTTCTGGATAGTGGAGACGCATAATCTGTTTAATGTAAAACTGAATTGCTTCCTTATTTGTTTCTTGCACTGCTTAACTGAGAAATGACTGGGGAAGAGTACCAGAAATACTGTCTCCTCATGTAACCAGTCACTTAACCAAAATGAACCTCTATGAGCCAGTATTAACACTTACTACTCCTTGGCAATGAAAATACAATCCCAATAATTCTCAAAATCCTGAATTTCAAAGAGCTTAAGATACTAGCTCAAGATCAACTTTCTTGTAAATGAGGAAAGTTGAGCTATGAATTCAAGTCAAAACTCGTATTCTTAAATCATACAGAAACAGAGCTCTGGCTAAAGGAGAATAGAGAATACTATCACACAGCTAAAATGGTATGCTCCCAGAGCAGAAGTTGGCAAGCTTTGTCTGTAAAGGGCCAGAGAATAAATACTTTACAACTGGCTGGTCACAAATGGTCTTTGTTGCATAGCCTTTTCAGGCATCAGGCAGGACATAGCTTGCCAATCCTGTTCTGGAGAGGAAAGGCTGTGTGTAATGCTTTTTAAAATCTATCAACTATTGTGCCTAGCATATTACTTTCAAAACCTTAAGTACTGAATACAAAGAATAAATAATACTAGCTTCTCAGTCCAAGTTCCTTAGTTGAATAGTACTTTGGAGGGTGAAAGCCAAATATAAATCACCAAACGAGATACTACCTCTTAGAACTGACAGATAACCATGGTTCTAGATATCAAACTTGTCTATAAGCTCAGTCCTTTTAACAAGATCTCTACAAATTAGATAGAAACACAAGCAGTGGACACATATGTCCTGCGATGGCACCTAAAGGAGTCTAAGCTCATCAGAGCTTCCTCCCCACCCTACACTGCTATGACCTCAAGTCGACCCTGACAGTATGAGCTAATCTCCTGAACCCATGCCCCACAACCACAAACCACCACAACACCTTGATCACACCACAACCCTACTTCAAGTTCTATGGGGGCTACACCACCTAGTTTTCAAGACTTTTAGATTTCAGATATAAGTACAATTACGAGGGCATAAATATAGACCTAAATAAGGTTTCATAAAAGGGACACTTCAATACCAAAAGCAAAAAAACAAAAAAACAAAAAACAAAAACAAAAAAACCAGGAGGGATAACCTCTAATTATTTTCCAAAATGGCAACCCTACAAAATCATTTTTGGTTTGGACCAGTCTACATTTGGAAACCACTGACTTCCAAGATAAAACAAATACTTTTCTTCTGTGGCGAACGAGTCCATCGTGAATCAATTGGGCCCTGCCTATGGGTGTGATTTTCCTACTTAACGGTAATCTTCCCTGACAAGAGTATGTCCCTTTACACCTGCACTCATTTCCAGAAACCGTTTCTTCTTCTGGCATGGTCATCTATTCTGACGAACTCTTACTCTTCCTTCAAGTACTGGCTTAAATTAAACTACCTCTTGAGTGATGCCTTCTCTAAGGAAATTTAACTGGTCACCTTCCTGGTTTCCCATGCCACTGCCTACATTGACTCATTATACCAAACACCACATGACCCTGTTAACAGTTTCCCCATATCTATCATTTGCATGACTTCCTTGAAGAGATGTTATCTTTTCAGCTTTATACACTTAGAGCCAAGAAATGTGCCTAGTGTGTCATAGGTGCTTAATACTTAGAATATAATACAACTTATTGTTCCTGAATTCTTTTATAAAAAGGAGTGACTTGTTCATGAACATACTGATAGTCAATATAACCAGAACTGAATTAAAACTGGCCGCAGTAATACTTAAATTTATGAAGAAGTTCCATAATAAAAAAGGGAAATATGAGACAATATAAACCATGTGTTAAAAACTCCAGTCACATGTAAAATGAACTACGACCGAATATTCATTTACTAAGAGTAGTATTTCATTTAGAGGATAACCATTTTGTATATGTAAGCTGTAATCTTATGAATAATGACACTATAGCAACTTTTCAATATGGAAGCCAAATTTTACATGCCTTTAACATTTAACTAAATGATATTTACGAAACACATACCTGAAAGACTGTGAAACCAAGGTAATATTCAATAAGAATGCAACCTATGCTCCAAACATCACAAGGCTGAGACCAACCTAAAGCTATTTAAAAACAAAAACAAACATGTTATTATGCAACAATTTCTAATTGCCAATATACTAAGTCCTTCTCTATGTGAGTGCTCTCTCTACACAGCTCATTTGGGAGAATGTAACAGTAAATTTAGTAAGATTACATTTTTAGACTTATATCTAACAGTATTCAGCATCTTTTCAAGTCCTCCATATACTTATATCAAACTACAGTATTTTAACTTGAGGAAGGGGGCATTTTATGTAAAATTAAAATAAAAGAGGAACTGGCAAATATTCCCTGAGTATAACTAGCAATTTATAGAAATGGTTCATGGTGTCCGAACTGCACGTGCAGTGACAGCACTGTCATGCCGGTTCCCAGATGTCCCAGGGGGGTTCACATTCTATTAGTGCAGATACAGGTCAACAATTATCCTCCGAATGCAATTAACCCCTTCTCAATTATCAGCAGCTAGATGCTTGAGTTTACTTCTTCCATTAAAAGAAATAATATAGTTTTACACAAATTATGTAAGACTTATAAGGAATATTTAAGCAGTTTTACCTATAAGCAGAATTATAGAGCCATTTAAAGTTCACCCAGAGAGGGATCTATATATATGTACTCTCAAGCTGTCTACACATGATCATATACACTTTTTCTTTCAGAATTCTCAATGACAATACTATTCTGAAAAGAATAAAACATCTAGTCTTCTTAAGCCTATATTTAATTGGGAAGGAGATGAAAAGAGTAAACCACAAAGATATTTTAATCTTTTAAAGATTAAAGATTTAATAAAAATAAAATATATAAATAAAACTTATTTTAAAAGACATTTCAATTACTTTCAGTAACATCACTGAATTTGAAGATGAAGAAAGAAACAATACATTTCAAGGACTTTGACTATGATTAAGTAATTTTTGTAAACCCTCACAATGCTTATCATTTGAACAACTTGATAAAGGAACATGGTTTCTACTTAGGTACACGTGCAAAATCTGCAAATGCCACAGCTTGGACCTAAGATGAAAGTTTTATTCTCCAGCCACTCCTATCTTCCAGCCCATCTTTTCCCCAAGTTGCTGTAACCTGCAGCACACCATTCTATATCATCCCATTCTCTGATGAGTCAGCTTCTCATACTCTGGAATTCTATATCCTTCACTTTTATCAACCTCTCCCAAATTTATCTATTTATCATCAATACCCAAGACAGGAGACAAACGGCCCTCAATTGTAGCACTGACATCTTCCGCCTCCCTCATTCTGCCTTAATCCTCAGGAGTAAAACCCAGCTCCCACCAAACACATATGGTTCTTCTAACCTCCCATTCTGATTTTCTCAAGGCCAATAACCCCAATTCTGAATTTAGTATCAACTATCCCTAGCCTGGCCACACTTGGAACTTCACTATTACTAATAACTACTATGTTACCCAATCTAGGAAGCCAGTAACTAAGACATACCACCATTTTATGTACCGATAAAAATGAAAAACTGCTAGTTGTTTTGTGTTGTATTCCCCTACATTAAAATGAGGGAAAATCTGCATTTTAAATTGATAAATTCAGGAAGTTATCTCCTTTTAAGGAGAAAATTCCTCTGTCCACAATCTCTTCCTCACTCCTTTCACCCTGATAGTAGCCTTTAGTCCTCAACGAGGAACATTCTTTGTAATCCACTGTAACACAGCAGCTCCTTCTATATCACACTAAGCAGAAATCCTATTATCATCCATTTCAAGGATAAGCTCTAAACCTGTGAGTCCAATATGGTAGCTACTAACCACATGAGGCTATTGAATCTAAAACTTAAATTAATATTAACATTTAAAGTCCAGTTTCTTGGTCACATTAGCCATAGTGCGAGTGCACAGTAGCCCCCATGTGGCTAACAGCTACCACGCTGGACAGTCCAGACATAAAGCATCTCGATTAGTGTGGAAAGTTCCATTGGCCAGCGCTACATAACAGTCTCGACATCTTTACCCCTTTACCAATCCTCTACTGCAGGTAAAATAAACAGTTCGCTTTTATACTCCTCCTCTTAACTATCGAATCCTATTGGGCCAAACAAAGAAAAAACTGGAAACAACTAATTCCATAAAAATGTTTTACTATCCAACCTCAGTTGGACTGTACTTTTGGCCAAGTAATAAAATTATCTCATTTAACTATCTCCCCACCTGATCTGAACTTGTCCCACGTCTCTAAGCCCCCAAACCCATCTCTGACTTCCCAGCTCTATTAACATGACCTAGTCTCTAACTTTTAAATTTGGATGCATGCTCCCTTGAGTTCCACCTTATTTTAAAACTCTGCACCTTAACTCATTTTCTTTTCCAGCCTTTCTCATGTCAAGGGTGATCGAAGAAGCTCTCTTCTTTGACTAGCCCTTCCTTCTTTTCCTCTTGACCTCCACCAACCCTATATTCAGGTGTCTGCTAACCAAGCCTTTAGTTTTACCAGCACCACGCTTTTGTGATGACACAAAAATAGATTCCCGCATCACTGTAAAATCATAGTGCTATGATGTACTTAATCAACAGAGCTTGTTCTCTTATGATCTCTTAAGATGAACTTGTTCAAAAATAAACACCACCTGAAAAATCTTTACAGATGGTGCCACATTTTTCCCACCCAGGAAGAATATTTATAGAAATGTCTCAATTGTTTTCATGAAAATAGCAAAGAATTTTCTGTACATCACTAAGAGAATCAACTCCCCCAAAGCTGTAGAGAACAAAAAGCTCTTCTTCAATTACAGTATCTGGAAGTCTGGTGTCTACTAACCCAAAATGACCTCTGGAGCTCTGTAATGCCGTGTAGATACCAAAGTACTATGATGTTCATCATCGTATGTTGCACTTCCAAAGTCAACAACTTTGATATCTGTGTTTTTCAGTGTGCGTTCATCACGTTTCTAGAGAGACAGTGGAGTAAATATGAAGATCAATAAAGATATATTTTACAGCACTATCCCAAAGTCTCACATAATCTTTTTGACTTTCAACATAACCCTGTAAGAAAGGCAAAGATGGATTAACCTTTTGAGGTTAATCATCAGGATATAATCAGCCTCAGAAGTGGAATTCCTCATCAAAGGATCCCAAGCGAAATTAATTTGAAAGACAACCACCAAAATTAAAACAAGTTCTCAACTTACCATTTTTGAATTATACTTGACTACATAATCAGACTTCACAAATAAAATATTTTCAGGCTTCAGATCTGTATGAGTTAATTTATTATGATGCAAAACTACAAGAGAACAAAAATACATCATTAGTTTCTTATAAATTTAATCTGTGTTGGGGAAAAGAATACTTAATAGTGGATATAGGGGTCACAAGGGGGTTTCATCTTTATAATATGTATTTTTAGTGACGACAGTCTGATATGATGCTTATGTAACAAAAACTTTTAGTTTTTGGTGTTTGAAGATTTACCAAGTATACTTACAATTTATTGACTGGCAGATCTGATACGCCATCTGCCTGATATGGTCAATTTGAAATGGCAGAAAACTATTTTCTTTAATGAAATCATAGGTACTAAGTCCCAGCAGTTCGAACACAATACAAACATGACCATGATGATCAAACCACTCTAGCATCTGGACACATCGGCTAAAACAGATCAAAATAAAAGTTATTCAGTTCACAGATTTGATTATTTCATGTAATATGATGGGTCATAATTCAAGTTCATACTTACAAGACACTATTGGGATCAGTAGTATTTAAATGCTCCAATACTTGGATTTCTGAACGAGCTGCTTCACGGTATCGACCTACATTTTTTACGATTTTCACTGCTACATGAATGCCATCCCTTAAACAAAATTATGAAAATGGTAAATGTACAGGAGCAGGAAAAAGACATGTACCTTCTACACCATAACCTTATCAATTACTCCAAGTTACTTTCCTAAAGTAATTTTTCAGAGTGTATTACACCGATTCCATACATTATCTTGTCAAAACATTTTGACAAAATACACAATGTGAAGTCATGATTCCCTTAATACCTATGAAGTTGAATGTTTCTGGAATTTTAAATTTAAGTAGATTTTATACAAAAGTTAAAAAATATATAAATCTCAAACAGAATATGCTACTGCGAAAAGCATTTTTTCATTTACCAGGCTAGACCCACTCTGTGCCAGACACTGCCCAGGCGTTAGTGATGAAAAGACAAGGCTTGTCCCCATGTACGTCACAGTTCAAGAGGCAGGTAGTGCTGGGTGGGAGGCCTGCAGAGGAGGGCGAGCCAACCACTTGGGGAGGGAGGAGCTCAGACTTCTTCAGGGAAGAGGTGACACACAACTCAGCCCTGAAAGACCGCTACTTATCAGTTTGCCAGATTTAGGAGGAAAAAGGGAACATTCGGGCAAAAGAGAAACCATCAATGTCACGAAGACAAGAAAATATGTAGCACATTAGCTGATTCAAGTAGGCAAAAATAGCTCCAGTGCAGTGCAGTGAGCTGCAGACTGGGGCATCTGTAATACTGAGCCAAGAGTGAGTGTGAGAACATGGATTTCCGAATCCTTAACTTCCTTTTGACTTTCTGGAAGATGAGCCAGCATTCAAGCCTTTTTTTTTTCCCCCCCACTATGGCTCCACTACTTTATAGAAAGAAGAAAAATCCCATGTGCTGCTAATTAGCATATCCAGACATATGCTCTAGGCCCTAGGGACTAGGATATAAAAAATTTTTGAGGCAAACAAATCTTTCTGGCGGCCGGGAAGCAAACTTTTTTCCCTGAGTCTGGTGGTTTCCAATTTATTGCTTTCAAAAAAGCCCCAATGAGGTTGTGAGATAATAAATCATTAAAAATTATTCTGACAATAATACCTCTGTAACAGTTCGCATATATCTCAAGATTTAAAAGAACTATTATAAAATTGCTGTGACCAAACTCCTTACAGTCTCATTACTTACACAACCAAGTTTTCTCACTGCTTATAGCTATAAAAACAAAAGGTAAAAAGACTTTATGGTAAAACACTAAGATATATTTAATCTATGAATACATGTACTCATTTTTTTAAAAGCCCAAACATCTCAATACAAGATACACTTCCAATTAAATTTTATTTTGGGTCTAAGTATCAAAATTTGTAAAAGATTTGTACTTGGTTGACTGAATACTACAAATTGGAATATCTTGACTACATATCTCAGTCTTAAAATCCCAAGAAATTTTACAAGGACATTAATGATACAACTAGTAAACTCTTAATAAAGTCTGTAGATTAGCTAATAAAATTTGAAGACATATAATATATATAATATATAAAAAATGATCAAAGAAATACTGTAAAATGTTAACATTTGAGACTGGGTGAAGCATATAGGGGAATTCACTGAACTATCAACTTTTCTTTAAGTCTGAAAACATTTCAAAATATTTTAAAATATCAATTTATATTCATTCACATTTTCATTGCAAAGACGATATAAGGTGATGATAGATATTTAGAATAATATTCTTTATGCAAAGTGGAAGGAAAATAAGTTCAAGGATAAAACATTTCCAAGTTCTTAAGAGTTCGTTCATGCGGGAATGACAGCAGGTATCAACTTGCTACAACATTTAGATTCCCTCAAAGACATTTAAAGAGGTTTTTTTAAATTAATGCTTACGATAAGCTGCAAATTACATCCTTCCCAACTATTTTATGATGAAAAATTTTAGGTGTCAGTTTAGATACATGCAGTTTCACTAAATTGTCTTAAGAGGTTCATTTACAAAAAAGTTTGCAAACCACAGAACGGAGGTCCTGGAGGAAAATGTTAAAATGAGGTAGAGAAGGTCAAATTACAAAGGGTTTAGTATAACTCATTCCATAGGCTGTATATGTATATAATTCCTTCATAGTTTAAGAAGCTAACTCTCACATGCCTTTGGGAATGAATAAAGGTTTCTTTCTGAACCAAGAAGATTAGACATGATTCATGATCTCTGTGATTCAAAAGTAAAGTGAAGCACTCTGAATTTCTTACATAGGCTAAGGGCCTAATTCTGGGTAATTCTCTTGATTTGAACACCTAGTTTAATTTCAATGAACTTCACCTGATAGAATTTGTCAGACTTCTTGATCGCAAACCACTCATAGTAAATAAATCGCACAAAGTTCAACAAATTCTGAATATTTATATCTCCCGGGAAAACACGTGGCTACCATTTAAAAACACCTTTTCATCATTATGAACCCTTCCTCACCAAAAATATCACAATGTTTGAAAAAGAAAAAACACGAACTTACATGCCATGATCAATGCACTCTACAACTTTGCCAAAGGCCCCTTCACCCAAAGTGTCCACGATTTCATCTAAAGTGAGGGAGGAGAAAGAGGTAAGTACCTGAGTACAAATTATCTAGTTATTCAAACAATGAATGCTTAAAGGGTGGAATATTTTCAAAAGATCTCTATCAAAGCATAACTAAGGTTTCAGCACCCAAATTATTTTATTTCAGCTGCTACAAAGACAATTAGATAGAGCTATCTTTCTTGCTCTAATCTCAAATTTCACTAATAATTTTGGAACTTTAGAGTAGAAATATTTAAATTCTACAGAAAAGAAGAAATACAAAAAAAAAAAAAAAAAACACAACAAACCCACAAAAAACAAAACAAAAAAGCAATGAAGAAGTCTTTAGCCCCCCGCTGACAAACTATTCTTAAAAAGATTATTCTGTCTGCAAAGTTTAAAAAGTGTTGAAAAATATTCTATACATCTTGCTCTTAGAACGTCTCCACTTTGACAGATCAGGTGACCCTCCTCATCATCCTCTATACTCCTGGGTCTTTTCCTTCGGTGGCTCTTCTGGAACGGCAAGTGGGCAGCACCGAGATCGTCCAGCCAATCAATATATCAGAGTGAATTCAGGGCAGAATACGCAATTCATTCAGCGGGGAGATATTCAGGCATTCAGATAAGCACCAGGCCACGAACAGTTGGCAGGAGCAATTTCAAATTCAGTCCCCAGAAATTCACAGGGCACAGTTTATGTTACAGAAGAAAAACATGGCAAGGAACAGATTTTCAGATAAGATACTTAAAGTGGCAATAGAAAAAAACAACACAATTGTCTCTCTAAAACACTGATTTAATTGAAGTCTGAAATTTAAAGAATGCAATGTCATGATCTACTAATCTCTTGCTATAAAATAGCATATGCTGTGAGTTGAAATGTCTAGTTTTCACAAAAATGTTTTAGAATGTCCAAAATTAGTTGAAACGGTTTATTTAGCAATCTTTTTTAAAAATACATGATTAAAAGGGAAAGATAATGGCTAGTTTATTTCAATATTCGACCAGCCAATCAATATATCAGAGTGAATTCAGGGCAGAATACGCAATTCATTCAGCGGGGAGATATTCAGGCATTCAGATAAGCACCAGGCCACGAACAGTTGGCAGGAGCAATTTCAAATTCAGTCCCCAGAAATTCACAGGGCACAGTTTATGTTACAGAAGAAAAACATGGCAAGGAACAGATTTTCAGATAAGATACTTAAAGTGGCAATAGAAAAAAACAACACAATTGTCTCTCTAAAACACTGATTTAATTGAAGTCTGAAATTTAAAGAATGCAATGTCATGATCTACTAATCTCTTGCTATAAAATAGCATATGCTGTGAGTTGAAATGTCTAGTTTTCACAAAAATGTTTTAGAATGTCCAAAATTAGTTGAAACGGTTTATTTAGCAATCTTTTTTAAAAATACATGATTAAAAGGGAAAGATAATGGCTAGTTAATTTCAATATTCGATGTAATCAAAGCTAATTTTACTGAAGAAAACTTAGGGAGGAAAATGATAATTCAGTTTACTGATCAAACCAGTCTGAGTTTAAAAAAAAAAAAAAGGGCAGGTTTTTAAAATACATTTCTCATTCAGCACCCATTTTCAGAACTTCAATGGAACGAGCTGCAGACGATAATGCACTGTGCTATGGAACTATGCTATACACAGGATATTTAAGTATCCACCAGTGCAACTTCCTATATTTGTTTCTAAGTATCTAGAAAGGGGTTTCTTTTAAAGTAAAAAATAAACGTTTCAAATCAAAGATGAGTGTTTCATCTTTTCATAAAACTGTATTACAAAACATGAAAATAGAATATTTGTAATACAGAACACCAAGAAACTCATGATGTGGTCTGCAGAAAATGAGTAAATGTGGACAAGTGAGGGCAGCTAATAAATACAGCTCTGAGAATTTGAAAGTTTCCTTTAAGGACTCAAGTAATCTAAGCACAATATACGTAAACAGTATTATATAAATTTTCCAAACTTATTGGCTCATTAAGAGCTTTACACACAAATTAAGTATTGACCCAAAATAAAAACAAAATCAATCATACCGAACACGACTGATGACTTGAACAGTGTCTATTATGCCTCCTTTTGGGACTGCTTCTCCCGCTCCGGACTGAAGATTTACTGCAGTGGATTCGGTAACTGCTTTCAATGTCTCTGTGATAATGTCTAGGAATGTATCTTTCGCAGTAGTCGTTTCTGTATTCATCAACATATCTTCGGTCCCGATAATCTCTCTCATTCAAGGACCTTGCTTCTAAATAGTGACTGCAAATACATTAAAAGATTTCAAATTATTCTCTTCATTCTAGAATGTGGTTCAAATAAAACATTCTCTCAAGAATTCCTGGTTTAAACAGCTAACTCAATAAAAGAAAAAAAATTCAAATTGATGAATTAGAATTTATATTTGTCATAAACAATTTTAATCAATAAGCAAATGGGTTCATATTTATTATAGAGATTGCTGTCAAGCACTTCATATCAAGGAACAAAGCTTGCGCCAAATCATTCAATTATGTTGTGTTTACTTATTAAGTGTCCCTTTGCCTTCTGGAGAAAGTTAAACCAAAAACTCAAAAAACTGCTCTTCTGAAATTCATGTCTTATGATATATGCATCTGCAACTAAGCTTTCTTTTCTCACAGCCACACGCAATTAGAGGCAAGCAAACAGGATTCCTTTCTCTTTTAATGTAAGTACATTTTAGATATCCCTGGCACACAGTGAATTCTTTGATAAAAGGTGATGTATTCTACAAGGAATCTTAAATGTATTTCAGCCCTTTTCGTTTACAAATGATTGAGATCCCAAGGAGGAAGATGACTTGCCAGAGTTGTAGAGCACATTCTAACTCTATGATTATACAGGCCAAAATTATTACACTCATCACCTATCCCGTCTCCTTTCCTCTTTGTATTTCTAGCTTCTTGTTATTCCTTTGAAAAATAGACAAAATGGCTTTTGAAGGTTGCATCATGTGCCAAAGACATCTAAAATATATCTCCCTCAAATGAGAAAGGGATCTTGTGCTTGTCTAGGATTACAAGAGACCCAGTACTCTACACTTCCCTTTGCAATTCTAATTTCCTATTATTTCTGCTTGCAAAATACTCAAGAATTCTACATAGAAAACAGTATCATTCAGTGCCACAGTGCTTAACTTCTGAATCTACAGATCCCTTTAAAAATCTGATGAAAGATATGGACCCTCTCCCCCAAGAAATGCACCAATGAACAAACAAAACTTGGCAAGGAATTTCAGAGATCATGGACCTCAAGAAGTCAATGGATCCCAGTTATGTAGCCTGGAGCTGATGGAAAGAAAAGGACATAGATTCAATTGGCCCAGTTTCCCATCCCCCTCTCTACCTGGGTTGAGTGTCCTCTTCAACAGAGTGCGAAGCTTCAAGAGGGATGCACATGGAGCACTGAGGGAGAGAGGGGACACCTGCCCAGTCAGACAAATCAGCTAAAATAATCCTGACAAGCAATGGAGTGACAGATGACTAGATAGCCCTCACCAACCCCTCTTTTCCCCCCAGAATATGTTGTTGTTCTTGTTCCCGGGGGCTGGTTTAGGTAGAAATAAAGAGAAGCATCTCTATAACTGCTACGCAACAAAGCTGGCATCAAACTCAGGCTGAGGAGATGCAGGAACCCCACTTTCCCTTTTCCCTGTGTCAGTCTTAAGTTCTATTCACTGGAGAAACAACTCAGGATTTTAGGGTCAGAGAGCTGATCACTTGGCTTGGACCTGTCAGAGAGATCAAGCTAGAAGTTACCACACTCTTAAAAGTATCCTGTTTAATTTGTAAAGCATACTTCCCATAAAAGTCCAGAATCTATCAGAAAAAATACACAAATAATCTTTAACTGGAACCAGAGCGGCTGGTAATCCATAAACAATCTATAAAAGAACAAACATGCGGTGAAATAATACCATGAGGATAAACTAAAAAGATGAGGATCTCTTCAATCCGTTAACGACCACGGCTGAGAGATCATATAAAAACAGTCTATAGAATTATAAAGGCTATGGGACAGTGAACAGGATGAAAAGTCTAATTTAATTTCTAAAAATATTCACTGAATGTCCAGTGAATTTTTCACTACAGTCCCTTGAAATAGCCAAGATTAATGAGGCTATGGGCATTCATTTTTATTTCCAAGTGTGGCAAAATCTCTGCCAACAAATAATGGACAATTTGAGATTCCTCACATAAAAATAAAACTCAATAATGCAGGAAATGCTGACAGGTTGCATATGAGTGCTCAGGTCATGGAAGGGAAAGCACTCAAACTTCTGAAAATGGTCAAGGAAGACTTCAAGAAAATGAAAATTGAATCTTAAAAGGAAGTCAAGATTTGGACAAAGTGGAAAGCAGAAGAAATGCCAGGGGAGGAAAATGGCATATTACCATTCTACAATTATGTGGCATTTTTAGCCACAATGGCTTACATATAGGTTCATCTACGTTATTACTCAGGCAAGAGTTAAATAGACAATTCCAGCAAGAGCAATTTTCACAAGAGGGGAACATAGGCAAATAAATAAGCTGGGAACAGGTCATCCAAAATCCTGCATACCAGGCTAAGGACTTTAAAAGTTTCTCAAAGGATGATCTGTTTATCAGCAGTATCGAGATATGAATTATTAAAAATGAAGATCTCCAGGGTTCAGGTCAGATTCACTAAATCTTGTAACGTGCATTTTAAACGCACTTCTGATTCTATTCACACTGAAGTTTGAGAATCATTGGTTTAAGATTTGATGCTCTATGTAATAGGAAGACGTTTAAGGATTTTCACAATATATAAAGGTGGTGTTTACAGCCACATCAGTCTTCCTAATGTACTCTGCAGAATCGACTGATTTTAGCCTGTAGAAAGGGATACTAATTCACAGGCTTCTGCCAAAAGACAAATCAGAAAGAAAAACCCTTTGCAATTTATAAAAAAGGTAAAATAATTGATATATAATAAGAGCCTTCATTAATCAGTAAGAAAAATACACTTTAATATAAAAAAGACTAAGAATACAAAAATAACGTTCAAGTGGTCAATAAATATGCCAGTGGACAAATTCACTAGAAATTTAAAAATTCAAGTTAAAACAAAACTCCGTTCTTGGCATCTCAAGATAGCCAAGACTGGTGAGGGCAAAAGGCATGTTGTAGGAGTATAGCTTGATACAACTGTTCTAGAAAAAGATGTTAATATGTAGCAACAGTTTGTACACTTTAATTTACAAATGTTCCTTCTTAGAATATGTTTTCAGAAAATAATAAGAGGCAAAGATTTGCATATAAAGATATTTTTAAGATTAGAAACAATTTTACATCCAAATGAGGGACGAGCATCCTATTAAAGTTACCTTCTTTATACTTCCCACATTTTTCAATTTTATAAAAATCACTTTAAAAATTTTTAATCTTCAAAAAAGACTATTAAAATATTCCAGATTATGGAGAACAATTACCACCAAACATCTCTGGTGCCAATGTCAAAGAAGCTAATGGCCTGGTGGTTCACTGGACTTAGTATCATGTCTATAGAATTAATTATGGACATGAATGAACTGTTTATCACTCAAATCACTTCCTTTCTACATATACAATGCATAGTAAACCCATGAGGGATCAATACTATGATGTTATGCCTTACATGGTATTTTGTATTTATTGATAATAGGGTACAGGTGTTTTTCTATAGTACATTAATTAGCTCAGGTCATTGAAATCCTGTCATAAACCCTCCCTCTTCATCTCACATAACTGTGTGATGATGATCAGTCTGCACTAACAAGCTCACTGTTCTGCAGAATGAGTCTGTTTCAGGATAGAGAAGGAAAAAAATTACATACTGGTTTTTAAAATAACCCCAGCTCACTAATTTAGAAGGCAATCTGGTATAAACAGTCCCAATGGAACATCTACACAAAACAAGGAGAAACATAGAACAAATGAGAAAAGAAAATTAATGGAAGACAGAGTGAAAGAAACTACTCACTTAGCCTCTTCTTAATTATTTAGGAACCTGAAAATTCCTTTGATTCTATAGGAATATATTACCTCCGATTTTACACCAGTAAGAAGACAATAAAACAGGTCAGATGTTATTGAAAACTTTTATTGAGGCCTTTTCCTATGTTGCCAGCTACTGCCTGTGCAAAGAAATGGCTTCTTTTCTTTAACTAAGTTTCTAAAAACCAAAAAACATGTCCACTGGCCTTATTTACAAAAATAGCTTGTAGAACATAATGTAAGCAACTAATCCCCAATGTGCTTTAACATTCTCATCTGCAGTTACTCTCCCTGCCCCTCCTTACTACTCATTTGAGCAACACTAAAGGAGCTCCCTTATATACATATCTCCCTCCTACATACTTAAGGCACAAGTGTCCTAGCATCACTATTAACTTTTTATGTCTCATCTCCTCAACTACATTACTGGCAGCTTAACTATTCCCACCACTCCCAGATAAGGCAGATACAGGGGCAGGAACTCTTATTTACAGCTGTAGCCTCAGCACCTTTATAGTGTCTAGCCTATTATAGGCACTCAGTAAGTGCTGAATATTTATTGACAGAATTATAAAATTTGACAGATGAAAACTATATAAGCTAATGACAAATCATTAAAACTATTAGTGTTAAAATGCTACTAGTTCAAGAGTAATTTACCAATCAGATTCTTTAAACTGGTGATGTGGTTTACAATGTCTGTTCTCTTGCGTACTACTGTGCGATCTCCTCTGCCGTTTGTGACTTCCACTGTAGCTTTCATGTCCCCAGCTTTCTCTATCATCCCAATGAGGGCAGTGAGTTCTTTTGGAATGCCGCATCTGTTAATGGAAACAAAAAGTGTGTTGTGAAGGTTATAGATGATTAAATTCAGTAAATAAAATAGTATTAAATATAAACACCCAGAACGCAGGGTCACACAAGTTCAAAAATCTTTTGTAGGTAAAGTTCCCCGAGGCACAAGGCACTACTCCACTGATATGTCAGATGATTCTAAGTGGCATATAGATCTAGTACTAAATGCTAAATAACACTGTGAGACCTTAATACAGTTTCCTTCATTCTTCTGGATAAATTCTCAGCTTGGTGTTTGTCTTCAATAAATACTTGCTAACTGACATTTTAAAAATGAAAAAGAGCCAGGGTTCAGTCTTAGAGCCTTTGACAGACAATATCATCTAGCTAAAAATTAATAACTTTTTTTGGTTTTAACTTATTTGTATAATTACCTTCTGTTCATAGTAAATTATTACTAATCTCTTAATAAAGTTGATATAATATCTTTAAAAATGTTAACTTTAAAATGTGAGCTAATCTAAAGGGAAATACTATCATGAACATCATGCAGCTTTGGCAAAATATTGTAATATGAATAACGAGTCAGAGAACACTTAGGGATGCTGAATATAAAAGATGACTTGTTAAAAAAAAGTATAAAGCCATTAATGAAGCTTCAAACATGTGAGAGTTCCTTTCTCTAAAAATCTCAAAATGACTTCAAGCTTCGGGAGGGGTGGGAAAGGAGGTAAATAGAACACAGTATTCAACAGAGAAACTGAAGGACAATAAGATTATTTTATGAACTCATTTCCTCTATTCAACAGTTTATTTTCAGATCATCCTGCAGTTATTCTTAAAATTAAAATATATTTGTTTTAACCCTGGGGTAGGATTTTCACTGAAAATTTATAAGTGAGCATTCTGGTTTGACAGTCATTTCAATATGGGAAACTGAAATGAACCTGAGGCAAAGGCCATCAAAAGAGCAATAAGAATTATATTTCTAGTGGAATTCTTCTGACCCTTCGAATACCAAAACTGTACTTTAACCACATCAGAAATTCTTTAAAATAGCTTGGTTAAGCTTTCTTAAATAGCAAGCAAAATTACAATTATCTGATGACTGTTATTATGATGACCATCCATTATTATGCAGTTCTTGCAAAACATGTATCTGCTTTAGTTTATTTCCCTTTTATTGTCAGTCTGCCACAACCATCTAATCTCTAACAAGGCAGACTTCTCAAACAACCAAAGTTATCAATATGCAAATATTAAAATGTGAATAAGCATCCTGGAAGAGCCAAAGATTTTTATTTCTCTAATCAAGTTCACTACTTTAAATTTAATTCAGCTGTTAGGAAGTTCCCCCGCCCCACTAACGATTAGAAACAGTTTCTCAGGAGAAAAAGAGAAGAAACCTGGACCCGCATTCTACCAATAAGGATCCTATGAATACCAAAAAAGAAAAACTACTTAGAATTATTATACTACTTTTAATTAATAAAGACTCCTACGTGCTAGAACCACCAGATATCTTCCAATAAAAACACCAAACACAATGGATCCATATGTATATATCCGTCTTAGAAATCTGATTGTTGCCCTTTAAAACCCGACAATTTTATGCTTGTATAATATTAACAATACCTTAAAAGGCTAAAGTTATGATTAGATGGCTCCAAGAGGGCTGCATTTAACAAGTAACAAGCCTGTGGGTGTGCATGCATGAAGTACAATCATAAAGGAGATTGCTGGCCTGGTCAATTTGGAGGGCTGTCTCCTAAGGCTCGGATAAGCATATTGCGGCTACTTGAGTAATCACGGATAATATGATGCAACAGCGTCGGAAATCCAGCTATGCTGCAACAATGGTATCCTCCACTTTAGGAAAAAAAGTGTCGCACAACTGACGAACCTCTGCATATTTCTACTCTCACAAGCACTAAATTCCACTACAGAAACTTGCAGACTCCAGGTTCCTCGGACGCTCAGTCCCCACCACCGCCACAGGGCACCGAGCTAGAGCATGAGGCACTCAAAGAGAAAAACAAATGTCTGACTTTGGAAACTCCCCCAAATGCCACAAACAGCCAAGATCAGGAATCCAGGAAAGGATCTGATCTCCCACAACACAAACCCAAAGGGGAGCTCTCGAAGGATTTCTGACAAGTCTTCGCTCTGCCCGGCGGGACGAGACTGGGCCTCCGAAGGCGCGATGCAAGCGGCCAGGGCCCTCAGAAAAGTCAGCGGCAGAACCACCGTCTTTCCGCCCCAGGACTTTAAATCTACCATGACACCTCCGCAACTTTGGGTTTTAAAGGTCACCAGCGGGGGCTGTGTCCCGAAGAAACCGAAGTCGCCGAGGCCCCAAACCCTGTCATTTCTCCGACACCTGGCTTCAAGACCTAAAAGACTGAAAAGCTTCCCAGCCCGGAAAACTGCACCCGAAATCTTACCTCTGCAAAAGCAAAAGGCCGTCTGGCCGAGAAATGTTGCCAAACCGCCGTACCCTCTCTCCAGCCGCTGCGACAAACACCCAACAAAATGGCCGCAGCGCCTTCTCCCTACAAACTCCACCCCCGGCGGTCTCTAGCTCCACCTATGCCACGCAAACGCGTTTGCGTCACAGATCCTCTCCCCCGCCCCCGACTCCGAAAATGCTCCTTGTGACGTCACGGGAGGCCACGCACTCCACTCAGCGGCTGCGCGACCCAGGCGGTCCCCGCCCAGGCCTAGGCGTCGCTTCCGGTTGTTTTCCTTCCGGGGGAACCTGAGTGATACTGAGAAGGACTCTTCGTTCCCTGCTTTAAGTCTGTGGCGTGTGTCTGCTTTTTCCGATGAAGTTATCGTGGATGTGGGATCCGTCGGCAGAGCGAGCCATGTTCCCGTTTCTTTTTCTCCCGCTCAAATGGGTCACGTCAACCTCGAACTGCGCCCACAGGAGATAAGCCCCCAAACCTGCCCTTTGCCAGGCCGGGGAAGTTCAGTGAACTAGATACATGTAGTCCATGGCTTGGAGCTTCCCGTTTAAAAGTAGATTCGGATAAAGAGGCTGTCTTAGTAAGCAAGCTCAGGAGTGCTTATCTTTTAAGGCCTGTCGTCTTAGAACAACTAAAAATGAGGAAGTTTCAATCGAGACTATTTCCAAGGTTCTTCCTGTTATGGTCCCTGCCTCCTGGGCAGATGTGGAAACTGAAGTTTCCCTTAAAAAAAAAAAAAATCACTCCATTATTTGTCCCTGTGGCTTGATTTTATTTAATCAAGGCAGAGTGATGTCTGAGTTAGCATCCATTAAGGAGCTTGCTTACTTCAAACGTGTTTTGCAGTTCTAGAATCCCCAGACGGTTCCCATTGTGAAAGTGTAGAGTAAGAGCAGAGAAGAGAGTGAAAGTATGAGCCTTGGAGAACACGTGTAAAGGACAGGAAATGAGCTCGAGAAGGAATCAGCAGAAGGAGGGGAGAACCCAGGGTGTGGTGTCAGAAAAAGCAAGGGAGAGAAGGGCTTAAATTAGGGAAAGGCTCACAGTACCAAGAGCTGGAGAGGAGTTAGGTATGGTTAGTAATGAAAAGTTTTAAGGTGGATTCTGTGTTCTAATAAGGAATCCCTGGGATAAAAGGGAAAGCCAGAAATCAAATTCAGGTGGGCAGGGTCAGACTGTAGTGAACATAAATCCAATAGCATGTGAGAGACCTGAACTCCTATCTTGTTAGGTGAAAGGAGGGCACTGTATTTTAGTGATCTTTAAGTGATGCCTTACACAAAGTAAAATTCTCTATGGCTAAAACCATGGAACCTATGAATCAAAGGCTAGGAATTGCCAGCAGGTCTTTCAGGTTACATAGTCTTTTTCTTGCTACATGCTCTTATCCTTCATACTGTATGTCTATACCATCAAAGGAAAATGGGTAAACAAAGTCTTTAAACTGTAATTCATAGAAACTAAGACTGATATATAAACTGAATTCCCTGAACACTTGAGGTCTTATTGTTTTTGCTCTGTCCCCTCTCTATCACTGTGCCTCTCACTGTGTCCCTCTGAGTGTCTCTCAGGCTCTCTCACCCTCTGCTACTGAGAGGAGACCACAGTCTGTCTATAATAAACTTTCTCTAATAAACTTTCCTTTTGACTCGACCTCTGGGGTGCATTTGAATTCTTTCTTGCTCTCAGCTAAGAACTCTTTCTTGGTTCAGGGCTTGAGCTCCCCACCCCCAACTCAGGGAAATTTGCCCTGTCCTGCATCAGTATGGAAGATCTTTTGTTTTGTGGGGAGATAAGAAAATATGGTCAGTGCACAGTTCTACTCAAACAGCAATGCAAAATTAAAATGCAGCCACGTACACAGGTTTTTATAGACACTACAAAACAGTGATAAAATCCAATAGTGGAGTCTGCTTTGTAGTTACTGCTGCCTTGTTTTAGTGTCATTTTGAGTTTTTTTAAGTGTGCCACCAAAAGGACTAATATTTCAAAGTGCACATAATCAGATAAGATTGAGAACATACTGTGACTGGCATCTCTATGATATGTAACAAAGCATTGTGGTGCTCCTAACTACTCTGTGGCTTGTGTTTTGACAAGGACCTAATTTGTGTTGTCTTTGTATCTAAGTGCCCTCAATCCAGTACTATTTGTAAATCATTTACATAAGTCGCTTTTCGCCATTTTGCTCAAAGTTCCAGAGTCATTAAATCAAAGGTAGAGATTCACTCCCAGATTACTTGCACCAGTTAATCTTACATACGGCAGCCTCAACCATTTTACTAAATCAGTAACCTGCGATATAAACGCCTTTGGTCAGAAGACTTAATGAAACGGTCTAAATTTCTGAAAATCTACTACCAACACTGAAGAAACTGCCTAATCCAGTAGCTTCATTTCCTCACAAGAGCGAATATGTCCAAAAAAACCTTAAGTTAATCCATGTTGTTAAAAAATCTTAGCTCTGAAGAGCAGCAAGAGGAATATTCTTAACATATATTCTAGCACCATATTCTCCATGCTTAACTGCACACATAGAAAATAGTTGTCTCTGAAAGCAGAGTTCCAGAGTAAAAGTCTACATAGTGTATACTGAGTTTCACAAAGCTTATCATTTATATAGAGCAACCATTACAATAGTGTTAACAAACCTTATGGTTATTCACCTCTTTTATAAGTTACTTATTACTGATACCTATCTGCATTCAATTAGATTTTTTAAGTTATCGAATACTCATTATGTGCTAACTACTTTAAACATGTTATCTCATTTACTGAGGTAAACAGCCCTGTGAAGTGATCACTGGTTACCTGCTCTAAGTCACTATTATCAAGTATCAGAACCAAGATTTAATCTCTGGCCTTACTTGCTCCAAGATGTTTAACCCATCCTACCAGCTGCTTCAACTCATACAAGAAAGTATATAGCAACTTACTTTACTTAGTGATTAGGGAAAAACATGCTGAGTCCATCTTTCAGCAAGACCAAAAGGTTAGTCTCAAAAAAAAAAAGGAAAAGAAAAAAGAAACAATTGCCAAGGTGATGTATCATTGAAGGCTCCCTGTGATGAAAAATAGGGTCAGTTTATCTCTAGCACATCGAGGTCATCAAAGGTCCCAATGTGCTTTATTAACTGTTCAGCAAGTCACAAAGGGTCTCCTGCACACCTCACACTGCCTGTGATGGATAATTCCCTAGGTTTCTCTGGTGTTTCCTGATACTGGTCATGAGAAGATTCACACGACACATTACTGAGGACACAGTCTCACTGAACAGTGCTGGAAGCATTCCCTGATACACAAAACACATTGCAGTATGTGAGGTGGGAGTGGAGAGTTGCAGGGAGTGACTTAATTCAGATGTTCTGTAAGGAATAGGAAAGACTGGTCATTCCAATCTTCTTGTCAATTTCCACCACCTCCGATGAAAGGGCTTTGAAGCCAGGCTAGTAGTTTGTCAGCCTCACTGCCAATAATTTCAATGAACAACTATCCAATGCAACCATTGAAGGAAAAATATATTTACCCAAATCCTAACTTTTCTTTTGAACATTGTTTAACCCTACATAAATGTAGGAAGATATGTAGCACATATTTGTCTCAAAGTCTTTACCTTTTCTTTAATGTATATCAGGTTCCTATTTCATGCAATTCAGGAAGTATAGTATCCTTCAGAGTAGTCCAAGGTTTTCTGGAGAGGGTGTTAACTTTTCTAGTGGTTTCCTGTCACTTTTCGCTCCAAATTCCCATTCCTGGCTCTGTGTCTCAGTTCCCTTATACTATCTCATATGCAGTTGCTGTCCTTGCCTCATAACATTTTGTACCAAATATGGACACAGACCTCTTCTTTATTCTGCAAAGCCTACTAACACATAAGCTTTTATGAGGAATAGGCTTAAAATTTTGAGGATACTAGAGAGTGGGTATAGCACAGAAACAAAAGTAACTTAAAATTTAGTATCAGAATTCACAATTCCTCAGGTTTTCATTCATTTCCCATCACAGATTATTTCTTACTGACCTTTTTCTCCTTAGGACTCAACTAGTCAAGTTCCTTGGGATCATCCTCAAATTTTCTCTCAAGAGCTTACTCTCATATTTTACTCATTCTTTCTTCCTCTATTTATTTATAAAATATTTATTGAGGACCTACTTATGCCACACACTGTCCTAGGTGCCTGAGACACAAAAGTATACAAGACAAAGTACCCCATGGAGCTTATGTTTCAGTGGGAGAGAAAAAAAAAATGGAAATAAATAAAAGACTTCAACTTTTATGCTATAAAGGAAACAAACTAGGGACTGAATGAATAACTGAAGAGGGCCTGCTTTAGGTAGGATGGTAAGAAAAGGGTTCATAGCAAATGGGACAGTTGAATGATAAAGGAAGGAGAAGCTGGCCATGTTAAGAATGGGACAAAGCCTCTGGAAGTCTCATTTAACTCTACAAGGAAACAGTTGTGAAGATATTCTTTGACATTTTGTGGTAGGAAGAAAAAATTGGAAACGAGGTGGATACCCTTTAAAAAATTGGAAACAAGGTACTTATCACTAGAAATAAGTAACAAGGATATATACTACACATCAGTTAAAAGCAATGAACTAAATTTACATATAGCAATATGTGCACAGCTTCATCAATGATTCTGAAGATCTGGTGAATCCCGTGGGACACTTTATCCCCAGAGCACTGATGAATCCAGAGTTCACCATCTGAGAGAAGATGATACAATCAGCATTGGGTGTTCATGGAAAGGTCAGAATCAACATAAACTTAAGTTGCCATGATGAAAAAAATAGCTCAATAAATTAAAAAAACAATCCTCTGTCCGTTTAGACATAATATGTACATTACTTATATGAATAAAATAACTTTTTATCTCTTTAAGAGGTAGTTAATTGAAAACAAATTAAAGAACAAAATAATTTGTTCATGTAGATCTCGTTGAAAATATTTGGATTTTTGGCAGATCTAATGTAATCAAATGCAAAGCAACCTTATCAGGCATCCTGAGATTGTATCTATATGGGTCAATAGATCATCAATTTCTTTACATAATTCACTAAAATGTCTACCGAAATTCAACAATTATTAAATTATCCAAGCATTCACTTTGATGCAATTGAACTATATAACTTCTGGTACAATATTTAGTGCTGTTGGCTCTTCTATGCAATGCCTGCACAATTGGAATATATTCAGGTATCTTGCATTAAGTTCCTCAATTAACAAACATCAATACTGACTTTATTTGGTTTCATTTCTAATTTTCCTGTTCTTGAGGTATATATCAAAAATAATTCCATACCTGTTTTCCATATATCATATTGGAGATATATGTTTATATTCTCCAATGCTGCCCTCTTTACCTCCCCTCTGCTGTTTAAACCCCTTGTGACCTCTCCTCTCCCATTACTGTTCAGCAGCCCACCGCTGAGTGTTCTCCAAGCCGTGGTCCTGTGTTTAGGAAAAGTGCTCAGGATGGGAGCCTCCCTGCTGCTTTGACTGTGTCCCATGCTCAGCTGGAGAGATTTCCAACAAGGCAGGAGAGTGTCTGGAGAGAAAGTGGTCTCTTTCTCACCACTGCCACAGAAGTGGAAGGGGCTGAGAGTTGTCCACAACTCCTCAGGGACGTGAAAGACTCAGGAGAAGTCCATGAAAAAGAGCAGAGTAGGGATCTGGGAGCACGGACAGGACTGGATCAGAAAAACATGGTGGAGGAAAAAAGACGTAAGTGGGAAATGTGATACGTGTGTGACGGAAGTGGCGTCTTCCCCTGTCTTTAGGGTGACCACATCTTCTGCTCAATCTACATTAGGTCTAATATGCACAAATTTCTAGCAAGTAAAACACTCTAAAGTTCTACTAAAAACAGCTAAACAATATCTTGAGTTTAAGGCAATATTTAAAGGCTATAAAACTCTCGTGACAGTGTCTCTAGACGCTGTTACAGAATCAGGAAGACTTTAAATAAATTATAAGACCTGAGAGCTGGTTTGGATGTGAGATTAAGGAGAGAATTTGGGGTACTACCCACCTGGGAACTGAAAGAGGTATCAAGACTACTAAAGCTGAGAAAATATCCAACACCGGACACTGGAGCCCAGTACACTAAAGACCAACCTCCATTACAGCTCCATTTTTATCAGTGCAGATCTTCCATGATCATCCTAGAAAAGAAAAGAAGGAAGCTCTAGGGCTGTGTGTCCACCTGCTCATGTGTGCCCTGAAGGAAGGTGGAGTTGGTACCTAGTTAATGTGATCTTTAGGGCAGGACAATTTGCTGTGGTCAGATTAACACAAACTGGATGACTAATCTCAGGTGTAAAGGAATACGACAGGCAGAACACTTGGGAAGGTACTGAGATCTGGAATTTGGTCAGAACAGCAGGTGAGCTGGCCCTGATCGTGAATCATATGGGGAGCATTAATGATGGTGGTAATGACAGTGATCGTGATGAATGTGACAATGATGGTAGTCACCAGTTACTGGTATTTAGTATATGCCAGATTTCTGCTGAGTGTTCTACATGCATTTTAACATTTATTCCTCATGCAAAGATATTATGTATTACGGTCATCATTTTATAGATGAAGAAAGTAAAGTTTAGAAAGTAAACATCACTTGGGTAAGTTTACTTGTACATTAAATTCCATAACGTCTATCTCCTCCTGCTTCTTCCTGACACATAAGGTATTCTCTGATCAAACAGAACAACCACCTCTTCTAGAACATATACTATATCATCCCACTCCGCTAGAATGTCCGCCTACCACCCTGGCGCCCTCCCAACTAAGCCCATTTCTAACGCTGACCCCTCATGTAGCCATCTTCCATTTCTCTCTTCTGAGGGTTCCAGTCTGTTCGTTGATCAGCCTCTGCCTCAGATTACTTGCTGGTTCTCAGAGGCAGGACACACATCTGAATCACAACCATGCCCCCAATGTACTTCTTGTTGTGTACCTCCCAGAAGGGGTTACTAAATATGATTGAATGACTAAAGGAGGTGGGGGGGAATGCATTCCATACTCAATAACCAATCTTTGTAACACACTAGAATATGTTGGAACACACGTATTTATTTATTCATTCCTTAATTTGCAGATATTCTTAGCTATTGGAAACACCAACCTTTTAAAAATCTGACAAAAGCTGTAAATCTCTTGCTAGAAAACTGCACATACACAAAAAATTTGCTGGCAGTTTCAAGCCACCAGTTTTTCTTGTACTTTGGATTAAGCATCCCAGCCTTTCTGTGTGCTACAGAGTGGAGGAGCTAATCTGGGCTAAAGTACAGTGTACATACCCTACATAAGTTATCATCTATAAATCTATACAAAGTTTAGCCTATGTATCTGCATATCTACATAAAGTATAGTCTATAAATCTATGTACAGTCTATGTATCTGCATATCTACATAATCTACAGTCTATGCATCTATATAGTCTATATAGCTGCATATCTGCATGAGTTATAGTGTATATATTTACAATTTACATCATCGATTGAGTGAGAGTTCAGTCTGCCTGAGATAACAATCTTGCCACTGGACAGCCTTGTCCCACAATGTCCTCCCACTAGGCATATGGGAGGTGACTAATTTGTGTGATCTCTGGGCAGTGAAAATGAATCTCTGAGCTCAGAAGCAATGATCTCTATTCCATTTGGAGTTGGCGACTGGTGAATTTTCAGAGGCTGATGTGTTCAGCAGTTGCCTGAATTTCAGCATGATGCTTAAAGTGTGGTTGCTGCTGACTAACTGGCTTTCAGAAGTGTGGATATATCATGGATTGGCTGGGTTTCAGAATTTGTATACTGGTAAATAACTGTTCTTGATAGGTTAGGATAGATTTTTAACTGGTTCACATAGTAATCTGTTGCTATGGCCAAAGAAAATCAGCCCTTTTCTGGGAGGATAAAACTTTGTTATCCTCGTGGGTAAGCAAATTCTTAGAAAAGCAGAGGAGAATTTCTCACAGTTTCTTGGTGCTTAGCAGACAAAGGCCTCCTAAGGAGAGGGGCTTCAAGGATAAAATGTAAGAGTTAGAAACCCTAGATGCATTGGCAGTGTTAATCACAAATGCTTTTTCCCTGAAAACATATGGCTTCAGCTAGAGGATAAGAGCCTATGTTCAGGCCAGGAAAAAATTCTCTCTAAAGCCAAGGAAAAGTTCCTGCAATCTCTTTTGCCCACAGAGACAAAAGTGCACCAGGTTCTCCATGAAAGCTTGGGAGAGCCAAACATAGATAGGCTGACACAGAAATAGATGGAATTTTGTCAAACCTACAGTTGAACATGACTCAGCTCAGCTGTTACTTGATGAAAATGATCAGATCTCACTACCTACATAGCAGTAAATGCAGCCTAGCCTCTAGCCAGTGGAACATAAGAATGCATAGTAAAGACCAAGTAACCTCAGTGCCCTTAACCCAGAGCACCATGTCTGCCTTTCAGCAGAAAATTACAAGGCATAATAAACGATGAAAATTATGGTTAAAAAATTTTTTTTAATTACAGTTGACATGCAATATTATATTAGTTTTAGGTGGAAAGCATAGTGGTTGGACATTTATACACCTTACAAGCTGATCCCCTTGATATGAATTGTACCCACCTGACACCATGTACAGTTACAAGAAATAAATAGAAAGGAATCTAAACACAGCACTACAGAAATACATCAACGTACAAGAGAAGAGAGCAAGAGAATAAAAAAAGAAGAGAGAATTACAAAAATAAACAGAAAACAATTTATAAAATATCAATAACTACATACCCATCAATAATTACTTTATTTTTTCTTTATTTATTTTTTATTTTAATTAAGTTTATTAGGGTAACATTGATTAATACAATTATATAATTTTCAGGTATACATTATCATTTGACATCTGTATATTCTATTGTGTCTTTACAACCCAAAGTCCAGTTTCCTTCAGCTACCATATGTTTGATCCCCTTAACCCTTTTCATCCTCCCCCTAACCCCCTATATGTGACTCCTTTTACCCTGTCTACCTCTCCTCTCCTCCCCGACACCCTACACTCTGCTAACCACTAGTCCATTGTCCATGTCCCTGAGTCTCTGTTTGTCCTGTTCATTTGTTGCTTTTAGGTTTATATCTCACATATAAGTGATATCATGTGATTTTCAACTTTTTCTGCCTGGCTTATTTCATTTAGCATGATTATCTCAAGGTCCATCTCTGTTGTCACACATGGCAGTATTTCATCTCTTCTTATGGCTGAGTAATATTCCATCATATATATGTGCCCACGCCTTTAAACATTCATCTATTAGTGAACGTTTAGATTGCTTCCATATTTTGGCTATTGTAAAAAATGCTATAATGAACATAGAGGTGCATATATCTTACTGAATTACTGTTCTCATTTCTTTGGGTAAATACCCAGAAGTGGAATTGCTGGATCCTATGATAGTTCTATTTTTAGTTTTTTTGAGAAAACTTCATACTGTTTTTTACATTCCCATCAACAGTGCATGAGGGTTCCTTCTCCATATCCTCACCAACACTTGATATTTCTTGTTTTTTTGATAATAGCCATTTCAACAGATGTGAAGTGATATCTCATTGTGATTTTGATGTGCATTTCTCTTGTGATTAGTGATATTGAGTATATTTTCATGTGCCTCTTGTTGGCTATCCATATTCTCTTTTGGAAAAATGTCTATTCAGGTCATTTGCCCATTTTTTAATTGGATTTTTTTTTTTTTTATGTTGAGTTGTATGAGCTGTTTATGTATTTTTGAATATTAACCCCTTATTTGGTAATGATTTGCAAATATCTTCTCCCATTCAATAGATTGCCTTTTTGTTTTGTTGAGAGTTTCTTTTGCTGTGTATAAGCTTTTTAGTTTTCTGTAGTCTTATTTGTTTAGTTTTGCTTTTATTGCCCTTGTGTTTGGAGTCAGATCA